>NC_036854.1:20630287-20651780 GCF_002910315.2 Salvelinus sp. IW2-2015 | reverse complement strand
GATAGCTCTGTAGCTCAGAGCTCACAGCGTAAAGATGAAAGAGTSTAGATACCACGATTCGATGGGGAGTGTAGGCTAGGTGGTTCGGCTTGAATACACCCGCTTAGACACRCTACTCATCCGTAGCTTGGGTAGAAAAAKATTTCTTTGTCTTCAACTTGTTGCGTTTKGGGTTCGTTGACCTTTTAGACCTTTGGCTGCAGCTCGGGTCACTTAGTCATAATGTTAATTCTGCACTCACAGGTTTTATACCCTCGGGTCAGAAGTGGGCGTAACCACCTTCAGGGCAATTCTCTGGGCGTACCGAGTTTGAGGGGCAAGGTATAGATTTTACTCAAATCCAATTTTAGACAACTAACTTCACATTTCATCTCTACCAAACATGCTCTTTGATTTGGACATTTTCCACACAACKTACAATGTATAAACATCAAGCATATACGAGGAAAACTCTTAACGTTACAATGTTTTCATAATAACGTCATCTATTAACCTTTAATAACAAAACAAAAATGACATACATTTTCATATTCCATCTATCGTCATGACCACCATTGTGGTTGACGGAAACCATTGTTCCAAAGTCCCTTTATTGCATGTTTACAGTTCTGAGACTGGTCCTCCATAGTGAGAGGGACAAAGGAATGTGGTCTGTGGCTTCAGAATTACCATGGGTGTGAGGGGTCATAAAACCCCCACATCTTCAGACCCCCTAGATCTCTCCTGCTCTGTTGGGGTTGAGAGGWAATYTGTAGKGWTGTGGTCTCCTGTAACCTGACCTGATCAGGACAGTCATGACAGGGTGAACAAGCGATACGTTTTGGAAGTGTAGTTTTAGCATGAGTTAGCATTGTGAGAGGCGAGATAGTTTGAGTGAAACCTCAAAGTTTAGTGTCACATCGTTCCGTTTTTAACCAACGTCTAGCTGGGTTCACAGCCCTTTTGAGTTCATTGAACGATGTTTGAGAAATGAGCTATATTGTCGAGCCCGAATCAATTAGCGCATCACAGGTTCAGCAGTCCTCCAGGACTGTTTCCAGGTACTGACTTTCATAGTTGTGTTTTGTATATTTCCCACAAAGTGGAGTGATTGTTCGCGTATGGCGTAATGTGTCATTTGTGTTCATGGTGAAAACAGATTGACTTATCGTAGTTTGAGTGGTATTGGCTATTGCGATGTTGTTTACCTCGTGTGTTACGACATTTGTATCACAGTCTATTGTCAAAGCCCATGAGCTTGTTTCTGGATTGAGCGGGCAATAGATTGGGTTTCGAGTGAGCGCGGGGATTATTGGATTGTTTATGTCCTCATAAATGGTATACATTTTGGCGGATCTGTTCTCTGCCAATTCCACGCCTAGTCATGGCGACTTATCTTTTTTATCTTCCTCAAATTGTTGGCGCTTCTGTACTTCTCTTAGCAGAACTTCTGATCATCATTGAACCTTTTGTTACCCTTGTGCCCTGACACTTTGTGTGGGTTGGTTGCAGGAACGTAGCGATCAGGTTAATAGTAGCGGTAGTCGTTTCACTGGCGACGTTTTTTATAATTATTTTAACCGCGGTGGTTATTGGTGTCGTGGTTTCGTGGTAGATACCATTTTTGTGCTTCATCTCTCACCACTCCTATCTCACCTCACCCTCTAACTGGAGTGAGTGCTCCTGTTCAATATTGAAAACCGAGATGTCAGCGCTCTTAGCGCGGCTCACTTTTGATGCCTCAAAAGCTGTGGTCGCTTTCTGAGTTCTGTGATTGGCAAACCTACATAGGCTGTAGGGCCCAAGTAGTTAACCTCTCTGGCGCAGGCGTGCCGCTAGCGATCCACCTCGACAACATCCGGTGAAATTGCAGAGCGCCAAATTCAAAATACAGAAATAGTCTTAATAAACATTCATAAAAATACAAGTGTTATACATCGGCTTAAATATTAACTTCTTGTTAATCCAGCCGCTTTGTCAGATTTCAAAAAGGCTTTACGGCGAAAGCATACCATGAGAGGACAGTGCCCCGCATACAAAATCATACAAACATTTTCCAACCAAGTAGAGGAGTCACGAAAGTCAGAAATAGCGATAAAATTAATCACTTACCTTTGAAGATCTTCATCTGGTTGCAGTCACAAGAGTCCCAGCTMCAGAATAAATGTTTGTTTTGTTCGATAAAGTCCATCTTTATATYCCAAAAACTCAATTATGTTGGCGCGTTTTGTTCAGTAATCCACTGGCTCAAAAAACACATGCAGACGAATACATCCTAATAGTACCGGTAAGGTTTGTTGAAACATGTCAAACGATGTTTATAATTAATCCTCAGGTTGTCAATTGTCTAAATAATCGATAATATTTCAACCAGACAATATCGTATTCAATAGAAAGGAAAAACAACGAAGGGTGAGCACACAGTCATGTGCGCAAACCAGCACTGCATGCTTCCTCAGTCCACTGACAGAAAGGTCTCATTCTTCTTMATTTTTCAGAAAACAAGCTTGAAACAATGTCTAAAGACTATTGACATCTAGTGGAAGCCATAGGAACTGCAATCTGGGTCCTAACCCATTAGATACTCAATAGGCATTCAATTGAAAACCACCCACATCAAAACAATCCCACTTCCTGGATGGATTTTCCTCAGGTTTTCGCCTGCCATATCAGTTCTGTTATACTCACAGACATTATTTTAACAGTTCTGGAAACTGTGTTTTCAAAGAGTGTTTTCTATCCAAATCTACCAATTATATCCATATCCTAGCTTTTGGGCCTGAGTAACAGGCAGTTTATTTTGGGCACGTCATTCATCCGAATTTCCGAATACTGCCCCCTGTAACTAAAAAGTTAATGAAGTTGGGATACATGTTCGACAGAAACATTTGTTTGAATGGTAATTGCTCTTCCATTCCTGTTTCAGTTGACAGTGTTAGCCAGCGAGCTGTCATGTTTGCGAGTCGCAGAACCACTCAATTCTATTTTCAAAGCCGTGGCAAGTTTTGCGTAGTCGTTTTGCACGTGTTGCTGTTGTAGACGGATTAACCTTGTCACATGKYTAATCGACGTTCGCTTCAACAGGTAAAGCCTGTCAGTACACATTTGGGTAGCCATACAAGGCGTCCTCTATGTCTGATAAGAACGTATCAGTGTTGTTTGGCTTCCCTGGAATGGGGTCAAAGGTGTGGAAGTTTTTGATCATTTTGTCAAGGTGATCCGCGCTAAGAGCGCAGAGAGCATTGGCTTCATCCTGTGGGGAATTTTGGGCCGAAAGGCAAAGAGGAAAAGCCAAGCTTTGGCATTGTTGGCGAGGAGGTGCCATATTACTCTGTGCCGAAGGGCCAAGAGGAAAAGACTGAGGGACACCTGAGAGAGGTAAAGTCTGRAATCTTCTGTCGTCTTCACTCCTTTGTTCACCGAGCTCCGGTTGCGAGTTTGGTTGCTTTGTTGGGTAGTCACGCTGTAGCGTGTGACTGTTCCGGAGTTCCTCCAGGTGGTACCTAAGGGTGGTATTCTGCTGCATAGCAGAGTCCACTTGGGTGATTAGAGTACTTATTTTAGATGCGTGAGTGTCGCACTTGCTCCTTTCAGCCTCATACTTATCTGTCATGGTTTGCAGGGAGAGGTCTTGAGTGCGGAGCGAGAGATTCAGTGAGGAGATTTCCCCCGCTTGGTTACAGATCTTTTTTTCATCTTCCTCACCTGGGTTCTCTCATCAGTCATTTGGTCAGAGACTTCAATGCGTTTCGCTGTTTTGTCATCCAACTTCATCTTTGTGTTCATTAACTGATCCCTTTGGTCTGCAGCTTTTGGACTTGAAGATTATTGCTTTGAGTGACGTTCATCAAACTGCATGCATGCTATCAAGTTGCGCGCTCATGTCTGTAGCTAACTCGTCAGATTTATCTAGTTTGGCGTGGGCTTCGTCATATTTATTTTTGGCTATATTGAATTCTTCCTGTAGAAGACGATTTTGTTCAAAAGTTTGTGCTCGTTCTTCATGATAAGTTTTTTCCATTTCTTTTAAATGTTCCGTTCTCAAATGCAGTTCCTCGGGTAGCAGTATCTTTTATTTTTTGGCTTTTGTCATTAGTTTCCTGGTTCTCTCCACCTGTCCCTTCATCTCAACTGTTTCTTGCTTGTGCTTCTGCTGTGCACTCCGGTACTGGACCGATGTCAATTTCTGCTGGCGGCCATACTTCAGGGCCAAACTGGAGAGAACCTTTACAAGGCCTGCATCTGATGGTTTATTTTGAAGGGTGTTTGTCGCAATTTCTGCAGTTTTTTTGCTTATGGCATTGTGATCCAACATTCTCAGCCCTTTGGCATAGTTTGGGTTTATATCTTTTTTCTGTGGGTGAGGGTTCACTTATTAGTGGGGGCATGTGGGGCACTCCCTCTGATAGCTTGTTCATTATTACTATTATTTTGTTTTGTAAAGTTTGGGTTTTGACTAGAAACTGCAAAAACGATTTTAATGAATGTATAGACGTTAATGAATCATCAATACTGGATCAGTAATGTGGGAGTTGGACTTCAATGAACTTGCAAAAGCAAATTTAATTGATTTAGCAACTTTACTTATCCTGAAAGTGTCGCTGTATCTAGGTTAAGATGGAAAAGTTTCAAATGTCTTTTGGGTTGGAACAAATTAATTTGGTCCTTAGCCGAATGATCAACCTGGTAAAAAGGTTTGTTTTGCAATTTAACTTCCTTGTGAAATTGACAACGATTGACAACGATATAAAATCAGTTGTGATTGKTTGGATATTATGAAGTGTAACCAGTTGTTACAGATGTGAGAAGATGTTTTGCCCTCAAATTGGAATATATATATWTTTTTTTAAATGTTGTTGGCGATTCTTCACCACAAGGGGTCACTGACCCCTGAAAACTGAAATCACACAGGATTCCAGCAAAGGYGGGACTTCCGTCGCCCAAAGTGCAGGATTTTCGCTATAAACAAAGACAGATGGCTTCACTCTGTTTGTTAGCTTAGCTTCTAGTGCAAAGCTAGCCTTTCTTGTACAAGAATGTTCACTTCAAGCACAAAGAAGTTGTTGGTGGTTCTTCACCATAAGGGTCACTGACCCTGAAATCTGAAATCACACAGGATTCCAGCAAAGGCGGGACTTCGGTCACCCAAAGCGTGGGAGGTAGCCTAGTGGTTAGAGCATTGAGCCAGCAACCTTATCGAATACCCAAGCTGACAAGGTAGAAATCTGTCATTCTGCACCTGAGCAAGACAGTTAACCCACTGTTCCCTGGGCTCTGAAGACGTGGTTGTCGATTATGGCAACCCCCTGCACCTCTCTGAATGCATTCAGTTGTACAACTGACTAGGTATCCTCTTTCCCTTTACACACTGTACAAATGTATGTAAAATAGTAATCCCTTATAGCTTCTCAAATCACATCCCTTTCTTAACAAAAACACTTTCATCATTTTACATATTACATGCATAACGCAAACTATGGAACTTCATATATGTAGTTGGTATACTTTTCAGATACAATATTTCCTTTATAACATTTTTATAACATCACAAAATAACAAACAAAAATTACATTGGTGTTCTATAGATCGTCTCTGACTATTCCCCACGGTCTACGTTCAAAATATTGTACCAGTAGTTGCTTTTGTACATGTTATGAGTTTCAGTGGGAAAACGGTCTGTTGAGACAAAGCACATTCCTTTGAATTTGGAGAGGGAGAGCCTGCATCTTCTCCCTTGATTTACAGCAGGACGTGAGTTGTTAATCCCCACTAGTTCTTTCCTTCCTCCTCTACGGGTGAGAGGGGGTCTGATTCAAGTTATTCAATGCAAACCTGATCTGACCTATTTGGATTCTCGTGGACAGTCATGACACAGCCCTCTCTATCCCTCTATCTATCATCCATGAGTTGCATCCCACTCCCGAATCACTTTCTTTGCCTCTGTCATTGTATCAGTCTGTATGTCACTCTGTCTGGCTATTTGTCTGGTCTAGCTAGACTAGTGTATGATAATAAACAGACTAAGCATGGATATTTTTTCTGCCTTCACTCACTGATCCTTCTATTGGTTGAATAGGCCCATTTCAGTCACCAATTTGACGTTGAAAACATCTTGCCATTCACCCACGTGCACGAGTGCACACACACACGGACACACCGACTTTGCTTACCAAACTGTGGACTTTCAAACTTGAATGGAAGAATTTGTCTGCTCCACGGATTGGGTTCAATATTATAAAAAAGAAACAGATCCCATTTTTGCAACGGGGCATGACATTAACCCTAAAAACATAATTTCTAAACCCATTTTTTATCCTTCTGAAATTTGTTAACTTTGTCAAGCAACTAGCTACCATAACAAAAAAAAATATATATATATATATATATATATATATATATTGTGTTATGTGTAATATGGAAGAATGAAAAGTTATCTCTTTACTAGCGGTGAACTAACACTCCCACTTGGATTCCCCCCCACTATGTTACGGCCGTTGTAAGAAGTTGACCAAGGTGCAGCATGGTGAGTGTACATTATCCTTTATTTTGGAATGACGCCAACAAAACAATAAACAAAATAAACAACCGTGAAGCTTACAGGGCATTAGTGCCACAAACAAAGTTAACTACCCACAACGAAAGGAGGGAAAAAGGGCTACCTAAGTATGGTTCCCAATCAGAGACAAYGATAGACAGCTGTCCCTGATTGAGAACCATACCCGGCCAAAACATAGAAAACAAAACATAGAATGCCCACCCCAAATCACACCCTGACCAAACCAAATAGAGACATAAAAAGGCTCTCTAAGGTCAGGGCGTGACACACTAGCTCTGACTTTACTGAAAAGTCTGTCTGTATACAATTGTTGGAAAAATGACTTGTGTCATGCACAAAGTAGATGTCTTAACCGACTTGCCAAAACTAGTTTGTTAACAAGAAATTTGTGGAGTTGTTGAAAAACAAGTTTTAATGACTCCAACCTAAGTGTATTTAAACTTCCGACTTCAACTGTATGTTGACACCACATTTCATGCATATGAATAGGTTAATGTATTGTGACGTCTGAGAACAGTGATCGGAAAGATTGGTCGACCACTATTGGTTAACCTCCTGCGAATTTGTAATGAACCCTTTCCGAAATAATCTTTCCSAAATAATTTACTGTCAGAGTCTAAATCATTCTAATTACTCTGTCATGTGTGAATCTCTAAATCGTAAATCGTTAATTCAAATTCCTAATTTCTATCTCATTTGGGTGTTCTTCAATTAAAAAGATGATGGACGGGTGAATGAATGTGAATGAATTCTCTGTCATGTAGRGGGCATTGCCAAAATGCTGCAGGCTTTGAGTCAATCATTAGGTTTTCAATGGAGATTTAAAAAATCTGATGTCCTCATGCATCCAGGCAATGTTGCGGGTGAATAATGCAGTTTGCAACGTTCAGATTGATTTCTATTACATACTAATTATCATGGAAAGACAATCAATGTTTGAGATACATCCCTGGTCTTGAAGTGCAAAAAGGGATCAAATGAACCCAGATTTATGAATTAAAATTGATTGATGTTTATCTTGCCTGATTGGTGGTATTTGATGCAGGTGTAACGACTGTCTTCGGGTGAAAGAGAGGAGGACCAAGATGCAGCGTGAATATAATCCATATTTAATGGGAAATACTTAAACACCGAACAAAACAACAAACCGACATAAAAGGAACGAAGACGATACAGTCCCGTAACGTGAACACTAAACACTGGTACACTGAAACAGGAACAATCACCCACAAACAAACAGTGAAAACAGGCTACCTTAATATGGTTCYCAATCAGAGACAAATGACAAACACCTGCCTCTGATTGAGAACCATATTAGGCCAAACAACAAACTCAACATAGAAACACAAAACATAGAATGCCCACCCAGCTCACGTCCTGACCAACTAAACAAAGACTAAACAAAGGAAATAAGGTCAGGAACGTGACAGCAGGTTTCACAATATGGCAAATTGTGACAGAAATCATCTCCTGCATTGCAAATCTTAATGAATATTCCAAGTCTACCACAAAATAAGTTAAAACCAGCATACTGAACATCAGTCATCTTCATAACCTGCATCCCATTTTTTTTAGCATACTCTGGTTAGTAACCAAATGCTTGTGTGTGTGTGTGTGTGTGTGTGTATGTGTGTGTGTGATGTTGGCCTAGCCCTCTTTGTTCAAAATCACTTACTCACCCTGTCACAGAAGCAGCTTGCACCAAGCTCATTGTCACGGGGAACTTTAAATATCTGACCAGGACTCCATTTTGATCCTCCCTGCCTACAAACAAAGACTCAAGAGGGATGTTTCGGTGGTCAGGTCTGTACAACGCTGGTCTGACCAATCAGAATCGATGTCATTTATCAACGCATTTATCAAATCAAATCAAATCAAATGTATTTAGATAGCCCTTCTTACATCAGCTGATATATCAAAGTGCTGTACAGAAACCCAGCCTAAAACCCCAAACAGCAAGCAATACAGGTGTAGAAGCACGGTGGCTAGGAAAAACTCCCTAGAAAGGCCAAAACCTAGGAAGAAGCCTAGAGAGGAACCAGGCTATGAGGGGTGGCCAGTCCTCTTCTGGCTGTGCCGGGTGGAGATTATAACAGAACATGCCAAGATGTTCAAATGTTCATAAATGACCAGCATGGTCAAATAATAGTAATCACAGTGAACAGGTCAGGGTTCCATAGCCGCAGGCAGAACAGTTGAAACTGGAGCAGCAGCACGGCCAGGTGGACTGGGGACAACAAAGAGTCATCATGCCAGGTAGTCCTGAGGCATGGTCCTAGGGCTCAGATCCTCCAAGAGAGAGAAGAAAAAGAAAGAGAGAATTAGAGAGAGCATACTTAAATTCACACAGGACACCGGATAAGACAGGGGAAATACTCCAGATAAACAGACTGACCCTAGCCCCCGACACATAAACTACTGCAGCATAAATACTGGAGGCTGAGACAGGAGGGGTCAGGAGAAACTGTGGCCCCATCCGTTGATATCCCTGGACAGCGCCAAACAGGCAGGTTATAACCCCACCCACTTTGCCAAAGCACAGCGCCCCACACTACTAGAGGGATATCTTCAACCACCAACTTAAACATCCTGAGACAAGGCCGAGTATAACCCACAAAGATCTCCACCACGGCACAACCCAAGGGGGGGCGCCAACCCAGACAGGAAGACCACGTCAGTGATTCAACCCACTCAAGTGACGCACCCCTCCTAGGGACGGCATGGAAGAGCACCAGTAAGCCAGTGACTCAGCCCCTGTAATAGGGTTAGAGGCAGAGAATCCCAGTGGAGAGAGGGGAACCATGGCAAGGTGACTGGGAATATGGCCGAATACAAACAGTGTAGTTATTCCCTCCGTAAGGCAATCAAACAGGCAAAACATCAGTATAGAGACAAAGTGGAGTCGCAATTCAACGGCTGAGACACGAGACGTGTGTGGCATGGTCTACAGACAATCACGGACTACAAAGGGAAAACCAGCCACCTCGTGGACCCCCGACGTCTTGCTTCCGGACAAGCTAAACACCTTCCTCGCCCGCTTTGAGTATAACACAGTGCCACTGACGCGGCCCGCTACCAAGGACTGTGGGCTCTCCTTCTCTGTGGCCGACGTGAGTAAGACATTTAAGTGTGTTAACCCTGGCAAGGCTGCCGGCCCAGACGGCAACCCTAGCCACATCCTCAGAGAATGCGCAGACCAGCTGGCTGGAGTGTTTACGGTTTATCACTGCCTAGTWYGGCAACTGCACCGTTCGCAACCTCAGGGTTCTCCAGAAGGTGGTGCAATCTGCCCAACACATCACCGGGGGCAAACTACCTGCTCTCCAGGACACCTACAGCACCCGATGTCACAGGAAGGCCAAAAATATCATCAAGGACAAGAGCCACCCGAGCCACTGCCTCTGCACCACACTATCATCCAAAAGGCGTGGTCAGTACAGGTCAAAACTGAAAAACAGCTTCTATCTCAAGGCCATCAGACTGTTAAATGCTGTTAAATAGCCATAACTAGCACATTAGAGGCTGCTGCCCTATATACAATGACTTGGAATCACTGGCCAGTTTAATAATGGAACACTAGTCACTTTAATAATATCTACATATTTTGCATTACTCATCTCATATGTATATACTGTATTGTATTCTATTCTACTGTATCTTAGTCTATGCCACTCTGACATTGCTCACCCAAATATTTATATATTCTTAATTCCATTCCTTTACTTTATATTTGCGTGTATTGTTGTGAAATTGTTAGATATTACTGTTAGATATTACTGCACTGTTAGAGCTAGAAGTGAAAGCATTTCCCTACACCCACAATAACATCTGCTAAACACGTGTATGTGACAAATAACATTTTATTTTATTTTTTTATTTTATTTTGATACTGATGGTGTCTTTCAAAACTTACCCGAATTAAAAACCGTGGATTTATGGCAGTCTTGTCGGAAAATTGAAGGAGAGACATGCTGCTTATAAACACGGCAAGGTGACAGGAGACAATTGTGTACTTAAACAGTACAAATACAACCTAGGCACATCCATCAAGATAGGGACAAAGTGGAGGAGCAATTCAGCGGGATGGATACAAGGCTTATGTGGCATGGGCTTCTAACGATCACGGATTACAAAAAGAAAGCCAGTCACGTCGCGGGCACCAACGCTGCCSTTCGGAGCGAGCTAAACACCTTTTTCTCATGCTTCGAGAAAAATGACTCTGAGTTCGCCCCTATCCTCATGAACGGGGCCGTCATGGAGATGGTCAAAAACATCAAGTTCCTCGGCGTACACATCTCTGAGGAGCTGAAATGGTCAAACCACATTGACACGTGAAGAAGGCACTACAGCAACTCTTCAACCTCAGGAGGCTGAAGAAATTCGGACAGTCCCTGAGGGCGCTCACCGTGTTCTACAGGAGCACCATCGAGAGCATACTGTCGGGCTGCATCACAGCCTGGTATGGCAACCACCGCTGATACTGACTGCAAGGTACTACAGAGGGTTGTACGCCCAGGCGAATGAATCATTGGGTGCACACTGCCTGCCTTCCAGGACACCTACAACACCAGGTGTCACACAAAGGCCTAGAAGATCCTCCGAGACCTCAGCCACCCATCCATGCCCTGTTCTCCCTGCTTMCATCACTCAGRCACAGGCAGTACAGGAGCATCTAAAACTAACAGACTGGCCAATAGTTCTTACCCCCAAACCATCAGGCTGATGAATAGCCAGTCTTAGTCAGTTACCTGCACCTCCTGCCCCCTCAATGGACAATTAACCTGGCCACCCCCAATGGACATTTATATGTACAGTATCATTGTCCCAGTTGTAAACATGTATTCTTATTTTTTTTATTGTTTCATTCACACCTGCACTGCTGGAGCTCAAAGCTTTCACTGTACACTGCAACTACATATGTGACCCTGTGCATGTGACTAAATAAAATCTAATGTAATCTGATATAATCCACTCCTGAAATGTGGATTTAGAAAGAGCTCATGGTTATGCTCTGCAAATGTTTGGGATATGAGCTGATGTGAGCTGTTCCATCTCTCACTCTTCTCACTCCCTCTCTCCCCCCTCGCTCCGTTGTTAATATTAATACTCTGTTGTCTGTGAATTCAAATGCACATGCACCACTTTGAACCCTGGCACCCAAGACTGCTCTATAAAAGAGAGAACTGCCCTGAGGCTAAAGCAGAGCCAACCCTAGAGGCACTACACATTCTTCCATCTCTGTGGAGGGGTTAACTCCAGCAAAGCTGCAATTTACATCATATTAAACACAATATTTCTCACAACATTCTGAGCTCTGTTTTCACTTATCTTTTCAAAAAAATTATCCCATCCCTTAGTCAGAAACCCACAGCCAGACCGCCCCATATACTGTCTCTGTCGCTACAACAATGAATCATCCACTGTCTGTGATTTGGCAAAAAGGGACCAGCTCTTTATGTTCCATGAAATCTTTATCCCTCTAACTAGCTGTAAGTTAATAGGCTAAAGCCACAGGATAAACCAAGGACCATTTAGTTACATTACATTCACACGAGTCAGAACAGGCAGTCAGCGGAAATTTGGCTTGACATTTTCCTGTCAAATTSATGCAGATTGAATCAAAAGCAGGGCCGGCGCCAGAACGACTCAGTTTGATGGGCATTTCATTTCCATAGAGGGGCACTTTCTTTTCACTTTCACGAGACTTCATATGTGTGTACACATTTTATAAATGGATTTTATAGTAAAGACACAATCTAACTGTAAAAATGTGTTACCTTTTAATGTGTCATGAACACAACCATTCATGATGTTTTCATCTGATTTACAAACCTCTTAAGGATCTGACCCTTTTTGAAAATGTTCACCTAAAATTACTTTCCCAAATCTAACTGCCTGTAGCTCAGGATCTCACTTTTTTTTTAACCATCATCTTGAAATGCAAGAGAAAGACCATAATGTATTATTCCAGCCCAGGCGCAATTTCGATGTTGGCCTCTAGATGGTAGCAGTGTATGTGCAAAGTTTTAGACTGATCCAATGAACCATTGCATATCTGTTCAAAATGTTGTCTCAAGACTGCCCAAATGTGCCTAATTGGTTTATTACTACATGTTTGAAGTTCAAAATTGTGCACTCTCCTCAAACAATAGCATGGTATTCTTTCACTGTAATAGCTTCTGTAAATTGGACAGTGCAGTTAGATTAACAAGAATTTAAGCTTTCTGCCCATATCAGATATGTCTATGTCCGGGGAATTGTTTTTGTTACTTAAAACCTGATGATAATTACATTAGTCTACATTAGTTCAACTGTCCCGCGGGGGGGACACTGATCCCGTCGAGGTTTTAGTCACTTCAAGTTTGGGGAAGCTTACAATTTATCCTACCATTTATACAGATCTTCATGATTATTTTTATATGCACAGTTTTAGTGGAACAATTTAATTTCATTAATAATATTAAAATTTCTCAAAATCATTGTCACCTGGTTAATCATATAAATATGAATTAAAATGATAAAAATCTAAAAGTTACAATTCAGCTCATGCGAGAGCACTGCCATATGGACACATTGATACACCTTGATCCATTGGTAGCTAAAGAAATGAGCGCATGGAACTCAGAGACAGCCTGTAGGCCAATGCAGCAGTAGGCCTATAACTTCCATCTCAAACTAAATAAAATACATAAGCCTAAACTAAAGCTGATAAATTAAAACAGTAGAAAATATCCTTATGAAAATTCAGGTTCTTTCAATCACATTAGTCTCTCTACTCCGCCTGTCTGCCTCTCTTTTTATTTGTCTTGACTTGAGCTTTCGCTAGTGGAGTGCAACATTGCATCAAATCAATCAACTGGTTGCTATCGAACTTGCAACATTGTATCAACCAGCCTATTCTGGGCATTCAGGGTTTCCTGCTCCAGTGAGCTTGGGATAAACAGTTTTTATGACGTTTCCATGATCCATGTGCTCATCAGACCATGATATTTTGCTATATCACACCGAGACTTGGTGATTATGGAGGCCGGGATAGTGTTGTAAAAATTTGTTAAATACTGCGAGGAACTAATATCATTTACAATGGATGTTAAAAAAATGACGTAGTTGACTTAATGTGTGAGGTTAAGAAAAAATGACTGACAAGCTCAGCTAATCAGTGGTGGACGTGGTAAATTAAGAAAATCAGAAATCCCCAAATGGGCACCTACATTTGCGCAGAGCAGGCCAGGTACTTCTATGCGTACTTAGGCGTGCGCACTCCCTCAACATTATCAGGACAGAGAAACCAGACACATGCTCATTGCTGACATGTAGCAGGTAGTGAGCTCTGCAAACAATGTTTCCACTCTGAGAATGGTAAATGACTTTAATTAATATGTGCATTAACAGAAATGTATGTAACCAAATTATGGGGATTAACTGTACATTTACTAGGCCTACTGGTAACATACATATAGGTAATGGGGAATTTATCAAAATAAACAATCAAAGGGCAAACAATTCACACAATGAAACAATGAATGCGCAAGAATTGGCGGGAGACAGCTGAGTGCATTCTGGATAGCTGAGTGCATGACACGCCGTATCTTCGCCACACTCCCCTCCCTTGTTCTTGTCTCAACATTTTAAATGATAGTCAAGACACTATCTTCACACATATTTGAGATGCTTTTCACTGACAACCACAACTCAATAATCAGCTAGGCCTGTTGCCATGAGTGCTGCCCAAATTGCGGGCTTCCCAAAATTTGGGTAGCGCGCGTGGCAATAGGCCTATCTGATTATTGCCCTTGTGATTTGAAACAATCCACATACATTTWWAAAAAAGAAGCTAATGATCCTCTCTGGTTAAGTCATGTCTTGAGATGTTGCTTCAATATATCCACATAATTTTCCTGCCTCATGATGCCATCTATTTTGTTAAGTGCACCAACCCCTCCTGCAGCAAAGCACCCCCACAACATGATGCTGAAACCCCCGTGCTTCATGGTGTTCTTCGGCTTGCAAGACTCCCCCTTTTTCCTCCAAACATAGAAATGGTCATTATGGCCAAACAGTTCTATTTTTGTTCCATCAGACCAGAGGGCATTTCTCCAAAAAGTAAGATCTTCTTCCCCATGTGCAGTTGCAAACCGTAGTCTGGCTTTTTATGGCGGTTTTGGAGCAGTGGCTTCTTCCTTGCTGAGCGGCCTTTCAGGTTATGTCGATATAGGACTCGTTTTACTGTAGATATAGTTACTTTTGTACCTGTTTCCTCCAGCATCTTCACAAGATCCTTTGCTGTTGTTCTAAGATTGATTTGCACTTTTCGCACCAAAGTACGTTCATCTCTAGGAGACAGAACGCGTCTCCTTCCTGAGCGGTATGACGGCTGTGTGGTCCCATGGTGTTTATACTTGCGTACTATTGTTTGAACAGATGAACTTGGTACCTTCAGGCGTTTGGAAATTGCTCCCAAGGATGAACCAGACTTGTGGAGGTCTACAATTTTTATCTGAGATCTTGGCTGATTTCTTTTGATTTTCCCATGATGTCAAGCAAAGAGGCACTGAGTTTGAAGGTAGGCCTTGGAATACATCCACCGGTACACCTCCAATTGACCTAACTAGCCTGTCAGAAGCTTCTAAAGCCATGACATAATTTTAAGTAATTTTCCAAGCTGTTTAAAGGCACAGTCAACTTAGTATATGTAAACTTCTGACCCACTGGAATTGTAATATAGTGAATTATAAGTGAAATAATCTGCATGTAAACAGTTGTTGGAAAAATTACTTGTGTCATGCACAAAGTAGATGTCCTGACCTACTTGCTAAAACTATAGTTTGTTAACAAGAAATTTGTGGAGTGGTTGAAAAACAAGTTTTAATGACTCCAACCTAAGTGTACGTAAACTTCTGACTTCAACTGTATAATGACAAGATGCTCATGTCTCTGCCCTGACAGTGGAAGTTATTGTGCCAACGGCGGGAAGGAAGGCGACAAGCTGAGTTCTGCATATTAAGGCCATAGAAACACATTGGGCTTATTCTTGACCTATTTTGGCGAGTGAGCCCTCTTGCTTCACCTCTTCCTCTCTGCTGAAACTCTCACCAGAGAAAGCATCCGTGCAAGCGATAAGAGAGCCCCTATGCTGTCTTACTATACTGTATGTAGCTTGTGTATCTGATGCTGTCTGGACAGAAATCGTATGACATGCCATACTCTTTTTGTCCAGACAGCATCAGATACATGGTCAACACATACTGAGACAGAGGGGTGCTGTTTCCCTCGCTCGGATGCTTTATCTGAGATTAATCCTTCTTTATGTCGGAGTATGTCTTGGTGAAAGAAATGATCAACATTTACATATTTTTTTGGGAAAGGCAAGGAGGTACGGTAGGGCGGGCAAGGCATAATGCTGGCCTTGATCAAAGGGAATCACTGAGATGAATGAGAAGATAGATAATGTATTTTTTTTCAGTTTCCTTCTGATGTATTTTTCTACTTTTATTTTCACAATACACACGTCACACCTCTATTGTTCTGATACGACCCCAAAAGCAGACAAGTAGTATACAATCTTCCACTGTCCACTAAATCCTCTATGGCGCCCCTAGTGTTCTGAAAGGGATAGAATCTGTATTCATCGCCAAAGGAAACACTGTAGTGAATGAGTCCTGAAAAGTACACTTTCATAATGTTCTGTGTTCTCTCTTTCCCATGACGGGGTTTAATCTAATGCATGATCTGAAAAATATTTGATCTCTGTCCCTTTTTACACATACACACATGTTACACATACAACACTACACACACACACACACACACACACACACACACACCACAACACACACACACACACACAACCACACACACACACAACACACACACACACACACACACACACACACACACACACACACACACACACCACACACACACACACACACACACATACACACACACACAGTGCCAGTGCTACCCATAGCGGACCCACGTCTTTGTGCAACCCCCTCTGCTTTACATGAGGTACATTCCCTATACTGTCCACTTCTTGTAACAGGCTGTCAGTCATGAAGATTATTTTATTCGTTTTGATAGTTTCACAGGCAGACAATGGTATGCTGGGCTCCTACATTACAAAAATATGTCTGAAGCAATCAAGGCCAGGGTTGTGACGGCCTGAATCTCAGACCTGACTGTTACTATACTCTGTCTCCTGTTTCTATGGCTGCGCAGCATTATTTTCAGATGCGTCAGTTGGCTGGAGCACAACTCTGGCAATACCAGAGTTGTGGCTTTGATTCTTTATAGACAGCACATCATGTATCAAATCAAATCAAAATGTATTAGTCACATGCTCCGAATACAACAGTGTAGACCTTACAGTGAAATCCTTACTTACAAGCCCTGGCGTAAAAGGAGGGAGGCAATACAAATAGTCTGGGTCGCCATTTGATTAGATGTTCAGGAGTCTGATGGCTTGGGGGTAGTAGCTGTTTAAAAGCCTTTTGGACTTTGACTTGGCGCTCCGGTACCGCTTGCCGTGCGGTAGCAGAGAGAACAGTCTATGACTAGGGTGGCTGGAGTCTTTGACAATTTTTAGGGCCTTCCTCTGACACCGCCTGGTATAGAGGTCCTGGATTGTCGTGCCCTCTTCACGACAGAATAATTCACTGTGTGTGGATTCAGAAACTGCTAAAGTATCATATATAATATTGCCGTATGCTTTTGATCAATGSCATTATCATGCATTTAAATTAAACACTGGATTCCGGTGGCAGTAAGYGCATCTTGGCAGTTTGCCTTCTGAGTAATGTGGTGACAACATGGCGGCAGGCTCCTGCCAGGTGAGCTCTCATTGGCTCTGTGTTGTGTTGGACACGTGGAGGTCACTGTCTTGCCTGATAATAAAACACACAGAGTTATAGGGCTGATCTCTCCTGCCAGTATTAACTGCAACACACATCAATCACTCACCTCCCAATGGAGACCAGATGGTTCCTTACTTCAAGGGTAGAATGTGCTATCAGACCCTGGTGTTGGTTTTTAACCAAGGCCAGTCCACACAGATAGAGCCATTGGCCAACTTGGTTGCAGTTTTAGAATTCTTATGGGTGCCATGTTGGCAGCAAAGGTCATGGAAACAGGTTGTTTAACTTATGTGGTTATGCAATAACGTAATTTTCCACATAGTAAAACAGGTATTTGGATACAACACCCCAAATGTCTTACATTTTTCAAAACCCATGGAATAGGAGTATAAAACGACCTTCCTCAAGATTATCATTGGGTTATTTATGATGCTCTTGGAGACGGTTCTGGGAGGGGCTGGGATTCCCTTCTCTGGGACCTAGAACCTTGGAAGTATTCTGACCAGCAAGGCGGGAAGCACGGCTATTTTTCACAGCTGATTCTGGAGAGAGATGAAGATAGATAGGGGGAGAGAGAGGAATAATGTATAATGTATATATGGAGAATATACACTTGCCATGGTAATTTTACGTGGTCATACAGTATATGAATGAGTCATGAGCCCTTTGCGAGGATGAACAATAAAGCGACATACTTAATTTCCCCTCGCTAATGATGAAAGTCATGTCAATCATTCAGCCCTCCATACTTCCTCTCCTCTTTTCATTCTAGCACTCCTGTCCTGTCTCCCTTACAGCCCAATGACTGCACTCAAACATCCACATTCATCTCCAGTGTGTGGGCGTGAGGCTGGAGGGGATAGCTGCATTTGATAAATCACAAAGTTAATTCAATTTAGGTGAGTTTCCTGCTCCTCGTTCCTTTGTTTTACAGCTAAGAAAGAGGTCAATGAAGCTGAGGAATTTTCTCTTTTTCTTTTCTGGGGCCCATAAAAGTAAAATGAATGTCTGGCTCCTGGACTGAGTTAGCGCATTAAGGTCTTCCCTCCTTTTATGAGTTTAGACAGAATAGACTCATCAGTAGTGATGGTTCTGGCTTTCGGGTTATGGGTTAACTGTATGCCACTTTGAATAGAAGTGTGACATAAACTGCCATTCTGACTAGCAATGATTCAATAGCTAGCTAAACTGCAATTCTGACGAGCTATGATTCAATAGCTAGCTAAACTGCCATTCTGACGAGCTATGATTCAATAGCTAGCTAGCTACTACAGGAAAGGCTGCACAGAAAATATGTTTATTTGTGGTCAAGGTCAGGGTTTAGGTCAGATTTATTTTTGATTTTGTTTTGTTGACAGGGCCATATTTTTAAGTGGTGTATGTTTTTACACATTGGGACGTATCCTCCATTTCGAAGGGAAATTCATGAGCACAGAGTCTTCAGGTTTCACATGGTGTGTAATTATATTTTTACTGCCTCAGTGCTAAAAACAGTTAATGCCATTCTGACCATGAATTATCGCTTTATGTACCTTCATTTTAACATGATAAACTGTCCTGTCACGTTTGAGGTAAATCTCACTCTTTGTTCCCTCCTCCTCTCTCCTGCTCGCTCCTCCCTATAATTGCCATTCTCTCCCGTTCCTCCCCCTTCATTGAAGGACAGTAAGCAGTTAATCAACCCGGTGTCTACTGACAGTATGGATTCCTCCTCCTCTGTTTTTTTTCTGGATTCCTTTTTTTTTTACGATGTCAGTTTTGGGTTTTAAAGTCTTCTGTGCCAGCTGAATTGGCAGTAACCACACAGTGCGGTACACACACTGAATCCATAACGACCCAACGGAGCCAGGAGCCCTTACTGCCCTGGCAGGACAGACAAGAAGAGAGGTGTGTGTGTGTGTGTGTGTGTGTGTGTGTGTGTGTGTTGTGTGTGTGGTGTGTGTGTGTGTGTGTGTGTGTGTGTGTGTGTGTGTGGTGTGTGTGTGTGTGTTGTGTGTGTGTGTGTGTGGAATAGCCGCATCTCTCCATATTCACGTAGGCTTGTTCCTTGTATTCCTCATACAAAGTGACCCTCCCTCTGTGGTCCTACTGTATCAGACCTACAGCAGTGGAGGAAACAGCACAGCAAGGTAAAAACATTTCACTCCTCTGGCGATAACACTGTGGATCATAAACACTTCACAGAGATAATCTCTCATCTGAACCAGAGACCTAACAATTCAGCGTCCCTCTCAAACACAGCTGGGGCCAATATCACACAGATTATAGCACAGGCATTCAAGTCTGGTTCAAATAGTGGTTGCCCTTAGACACAGATCCAGGATTAGGACTCCAGCCACCCTAGTCATGACTTCTCTCTGCAACCGCACGGCAAGCGGTACCAGAGCACCAAGTCTAGGTCCAAGAGGCTTCTAAACAGCTTCTACTCCCAAGCCATAAGACTCCAGAACATCTAATCAAATGGCCACCCAGACTATTTGCATTGCCCCCCCCCCCCCCCCGCCCTTTTGCACCGCTGCTACTCTCTGTTGTTATCATCTATGCATAGTCACTTTAATAACTCTACCTACATGTACATATTATCACAAATAACCGGTCCCCCCACACATTGACTCTGTACCAGTACCCCCCAGTATATAGTCTCGCTATTGTTATTTTACTGCTGCTCTGTAAAAACGTGTTGCTTTTATATCTTATTCTTATTCGTGTTTTTTTAACCCTCCTGCTGTGTTCGTTTCATTATAGATGATTATAAATCCATAATAATACATATGTTATCAACCTAATGTTGTTTTAGATTTTTTTTATCAATTTAAGTTATTGCGAACATTACAAGTTTTGAACTTCTATTTGCTATTTTTGGCCTGTAGGCCTCATTGACCTGAGCTCATACAACTCGTTTTTGAGTTTAAAAAAAGCATAATGTATGGATTATTTTGACTGTAACAAATACTCAGATGAAACATATTGTGCTATTTATCACAGACTATTTTGTGTCAAAGTTTAACAAGGAATCTCTCCTCCTCACCCGTGTCATGATCAAAGATATGATCAAGAGCCTCACATACAGTATATTGTTTAGTCATTGTGCTGCCACAGAAAGAATTGTGAGCAAGGCCTCAAAAAAGCTTTATATACCAGAGCTGCAAGAAAAGTTCTATATATTATTGAAACAATGTTACGATTGTTTGTGAGAATGCCAACAGGTGTGGTTCCCGTGGAGGAAAGATTCTATTGGGAAAAGGTTCCCGTGTGGGGGTTAACATGGAAGCCAAGAAGGGGAGTGAGGTGTGTGTGTGCTCAAACACACATCAAATCAAATCAAATTTTATTTGTCACATACACATGGTTAGCAGATGTTAATGCGAGTGTAGCGAAATGCTTGTGCTTCTAGTTCCGACAATGCAGTAATAACCAACAAGTAATATAACCTAACAATTCCACAACTACTACCTTATACACACGTAAAGGGATAAAGAATATGTACATAAAGATACATGAATGAGTGATGGTACAGAACGGCATAGGCAAGATGCAGTAGATGGTATAGAGTACAGTATATACATATGAGATGAATAATGTAGGGTATATAAACATACAGTGGCATAGTTTAAAGTGGCTAGTGATACATGTATTACATAAAGATGGCAAGATGCAGTAGATGATATAGAGTACAGTATATACATATACATATGAGATGAGTAATGTAGGGTATGTAAACATTATATTAAGTGACATTGTTTAAAGTGGCTAGTGATACATTTTTACGTGGTTGCGATTGCGTCGTCTGTGGACCTATTGGGTCAGTAAGCAAATTGGAGTGGGTCTAGGGTGTCAGGTAGGGTGGAGGTGATATGGTCCTTGACTAGTCTAGTCGTTTAGCTCAGTTACCTTAGCTTTCTTGGGAACAGGAACAATGGTGGCCCTCTTGAAGCATGTGGGAACAGCAGACTGGGATAAGGATTCCTTCCTGCAGCGAGGTGAGTAAAACATTTAAACGTGTTAACCCTCGCAAGGCTGCAGGCCCGACGGCATTCCCAGCCGCGTCCTCCAGAGCATGCGCAGACCAGCTGGCTGGTGTGTTTACGGACATATTCAATCA
>NC_036854.1:20622321-20629575 GCF_002910315.2 Salvelinus sp. IW2-2015 | reverse complement strand
CTTTTGCTCCCGACTCAACGAAAACATGGCTCATCGAGAGCACGCTAATCGGATGTCGGTGTCAGACCAGCTGGTTTCTATCACGATCGCCGCCGGACAGAAACAAAACATCTTTCTGGTAAGAAGAGGGGCGGGGGGGGGGGGGGTTGCTCTTTATGATCATCAACGAGACGTTGGTCTCTGGTTGATCATAGACAACAATTACAGGAACTCTAAGGCATTCCTGTTTACCTGACTTAGACAAATCACAATCAAATGTCTACCGCATTATCTTACCAAGGTGAATTTCCTCTTTGATGTATATTCACAGCCGTGATATATTTCCCCCAAAACAGAGCAACAACTCATCGATGGCCCTGAAACGAACTTTATCTGACTCTATGTAAAACTGTAAACCCACACCACCCTGAGGCTGCTATTCACTTGTGCTTGGGTGATTTTAAACAAATGGGTCCCTTAATCAATGAAAATTCGATAAGTCCCTAAATTCTCGTTGTTCGAGGCATATCCCCTCCCGCATCTGTAAACCTCTACCAGGGTGGTTAAACCGCGTTGGATCATTGTTAGTCTAACTTTCCGCGACGCATTGAGGCAAAGAACGTTACAGTCTCTGATGTCTCACTGGAATGCTACCCTTGCTCGGATTTCATCAACCTTRTTGTCAAGAGACTGGACATTGGCGAGTAGTATGCTAGGGAGTGGAGCGCGATGTGCCCGTCTCCGAAGCCTGACAAGAAGACCGCTTCGTTTGCCCCTTTTACGGCGTTGTTGTTTAGGGTCGCCGGCTGGGATCAGATCCATTGTACTGGGTGGAAGGCAAAACACAGGATCCGCTTCGGGAGAGTCATATTCCTGGTCGTAATGATAGTGAGTTGATGTTGCTCTTATATTCAGTAGTTCCTCCCGACTGTATGTAATGAAACCTAAGATTACCTGGGGTACCAATGTAAGAAATAACACGTAAAAAAACTAAATGTTGCATAGTTTCCTAGGAACGCATAGCGAGGCGGCCATCTCTGTCGGCGCCGGAAGTATGCATGTGTGGGTCTGGGAGAGGAAGTGTGTCCATCTGATGATCCATCTGATGAATGGGCATGTGTCACATCCTGACCTTAGAGAGCCTTTATATTTCTCTATTTGGTTAGGTCAGGGTGTAATTTGGGTGGACATTCTAGTTTGTCTATTTCTTTGTTGGCCGGGTATGGTTCCCAATCAGAGGCAGCTGTTTATCGTTGTCTCTGATTGGGGATCATACTTAGGCAGCCCTTTTTCCCACCTTCAGTTGTGGGATCTTGTTTGTGTGTAGTTGCTTTCTGCACTGCATATAGCTTTACGTTCGTTTTGTATTTTGTTGTTTTTCAGTGTCATTTTTAATAAAGAAAACTGTACGCCTACCACGCTGCACCTTGGTATCATTCTAACGACGAGCGTGACAGCATGTGCTTGAACTCAATTTTATACACTAATTGTAGTCTCACCAAATAATTTCTAATGACCAGTAATTTTTGATCAGTAACACCACAGGTGTACAAAAGTTAAATAAAACACCCAAAATGTAATGAAAACCATCAAAATATGTTTTGTGTGTTCAGATGCCCTGTGTGGACAAAGTCATGAAACCTTATGACAATCAAGTTAAATTAACTACATTTTTCAGAGAGACAACTTGTAAATCGGTCCAATTCGACCGGAACACAACAGGAGGGTTAAACTGCATTGTTGGTTAGGGGCACATAAGTAAGCATTTCACTGTAAGGTCTACAGCTGCTGTTTTCGGCGCATGTGACTAATACAATTTGATTTGATTTGAGCTTACTCTTCCCATACCATAACCTGAAAGATTACCCAGCTAGCACATGTTATGCTTAAGTACTGAAATTCCCACCTAAAAAACACATGGTTCTCAGAACGTTACGTGCTAGCTGGCCATCCTGCACCATTCCAAGAAAGTTGTGGGAAGGCTGTATGCAAAATAACCATAGGACAACTACGCTATCACCAAGCTCTAAGAAACATACGGTTCTCAGAACGTTATGTGCTAGCTGGGTAGAGAGAGAAAATGCAAAATGGACCTTCGATCAGTGTCTAGGCAGGGGCTACATTCTCAGGTCCAGGTCCATCCCAGCTGGATCCATACAGATAACAGCTGTCCATCTCTCTGGAGGCAGACTGTTTGTTTGTAGTCTGTCAGCTGTAGTGGCTTATAGAGACAGAAATTCTTAGGGTCTTATAAAGTTCAGTGAGGCTATGGTAGAATACAGTAATTTATGCTTTGGGTTTCACTGCTAAGCTGCACACAACCAAAATGAAGTCCTCCAGCACTGTAGACAATTTAGACACGAGGTGACGCCATTTTTCCACTTTGGCATTTGGTGTGCCATCTCTATGGTGTTTCTGTCTTTTGTCATATTTCTATTCATTGCTCCAAATATCACCCCTCAATTCCCCCCAAATGTCACCCCTCAACTCCCCCCATTCTTAACTCAATAGTTTCCCACACCTTCAACTAACATTTATACGAATAATACGCATAGTCTACCCCTAATCGCACCCTAGACCCAAGTCTCACCTCAAACTACCTTTGTCCTTGCCCTAATCCCAACCTTTCCTCCCTCTCTTTCTCTCTCTCTCATATTGCCTTGTCCCATTCTCACAGAGCCAGACGTCTGTTCCCCAGCTGTACTCAGATGGCTGAGATAAGTCTATGGGAAGAGGTCTGGCACACACAGAACCACACACCACACACACCACACACACACATACACCACAGGAGGTTGGTGGCACCTTATTTGGGGAGGATGGGCTTGTTGTAATGGCTGGAGCAGAATGAATACAATGGCATCAAACACATGGTTTCTATGTGTTTGGTGCCAATCCATAGGCTCCGTTCCAGCCATAATTATGAGCCGTCCTCCCCTCAGCAGCCTCCACTGACATACACACGCACACGCACACGCACACGAACACACATACACACACACGAACACACATACACCACAAAAGGGATCATTAAGCGCCTTCTCGGTTTTCACTTTCCCTCTGTCTCCTCCCTCTCTTCATCCTCGATGAGCAAATCAATGTAAAACAGAACCCACAAACAAACAATTAACAAGAAATAACTATGACTGTCAGGAAATTGTCCGCTTGTGATTTAGGGACTGGGAGTGAGTAATGTGAAAGAGATTAAAAAGCAGTATGTGTGTCACTCAATTATACAATGTGAAAATGAGCTGAAGCTTGCTTCATTCTCTCTCCAGAGTCATTATTGTTTCACAGCTTCCTCTTTCTCTCGCTCTCTATCTACTGTATACTCATCCATCACTGTATGTTCTCCATCACTCTTCTCCTCTCAACACTATACTGTTTTCATTTGTCTATTCCTTTATCCCTCTCACAAATCACATCTCCTTCCAGCAGGTTGTATGGTGGGATCCATCTCTATAGCCTGGATTTATTGAACCCATGGCTTACCACACTTACACACCACAGCAATGGGTATGGTATGATAGGAGGACTATTTCTTTCTTTCTCCCCATCTCGTTAGATTGGATTCAAAAGGGCATTTTTGTGTTATCTAACGCTGTATTCATAACCAAGTGGGAGGTGGGAATTTACCAGTAGTGAAGTCATAAATACCAGTAGTGAAGTCATAAATACCAGTAGTGAAGTCGTAAATATCAGTTGGATGCATTCACATGCTTTGATCTTGTTGAGAAAGGCTGATTGGCTAATGGCCAAAAACCTGTGTAAACCATAAACTAAAAGTACAGCTATCATGCTTGTGAAGAAATTACAGTGTTCAAAAACCATATTAATCGATTGGTTTGATTGTTGCATTTACCTGCCAAAAATGCTGTTCTCGAGGTCATTTCCTTAGTAGGTCATGTCAGAGGTCAGCATGTGGGAGAAGTGGGAGCTCAGGATGATAGAAGAGTTGCCCACTAGCCATTAGTTGGAGGGCCGTTCAAGTGGATTTATCCCAGTCGTATGTGCTAACTTCCCGCTTAGTTTCAAAAGCAACATTAGTGGCTCTCAGTTATTGAATCTACAGGTAACTGCTAAAATAAAGGAAACGCTTGAGTGAATGAGGGATGCAAAGTTGACAGCAGGTGCTTCCACACAGGTGTGGTTTTCTGAGTTAATGTAAGCAATTCACATCCCAACATGCTTAGGGTCATAAAAATGCCCAGTTGCCCATTATTTTGGCTACCATCACTAGATGAAGAGATCTCAGTGAGCACAGGGGATTTAAGTGTGTGTGTTTATGTGTGTGTATGTCTCTCAGTCACCACATCTCAACCCAATTGAACATTTACGGGAGATTATGGAGTGGGGCCTGAGATAGCGTTTTACACCGCATTCAACAAAACACCAAATTATGGAATTTCTCATGGAAGAATGGTGTTTCATCCATCCAATAGAGACACTTGTTTAATCTATGCCAAGGCGCAATGAAACTGTTTTGGTAGCTGGTGGTGGCCCAACGCCATATTAAGACACTTTATGTTGGTGTTTCCTTTATTCCAGTACCTGTGTGTGTGTTGTGTGTGTGTGTTGTGTGTGTGTGTGTGTGTGTGTGTGGTGTGTGTTGTGTGTGGTGTGTGTGTGTGTGTGTGTGTGTGTGTGTGTGTTGTGTGTGGTGTGTGTGTGTGGTGTGGTGTGTGTGTGTGTGTGTGTGTGTGTGTGTGAGGTCGTTTACGACTGAAGAGAGTTCCTTTAAACTCAAACTAGAAATAAGTTTCAGATGTCAAGTTTTCTGCTTCTCATGCAACACACACCCCTTAAGTCAAAGCATGTCTACCCTAGACATGACCACCACTTCTAATTGAGTTGCCACAGTACCCTGTGGTTGTTTCTGTTTTCAATTTCTGTAGTTCTTCGGTCTTAAATCCAACTTAACATACAGTGCCTAGTCAAAGTCTACACACACCCGTTGCACAGTTTTCACATTTTGCTGCCTAAAAAGGGATTTTATTTTTTTTATTGTATATTTTCTTTCACTTTGAAAAGGTGGAGAAGGTTGTGTAGATACATGTAAGTAGGAAAAAAATGTAATGTAATCCCTTTAAAGATAAAGTTACGAAGCCTGTTATAGTAATTTTAAATCCTATCATTGAGACATTACACATGAACTAGACTCCAATGTGTTGTTTTCGTGCAGGTTGTGTTGCCTTGGTGAAGGAGTTGGCGTTACATCAGGCCTCTGACCTTAGATAAACTGTCAACAGGCTTTTGGAAGGTTCTGGGAGGGGTTTGAAGGTAACATACAGTACACGTAAGCACAGACATCATGGGAGGAGAACCCTGTATGTCAACATAGCCTTAGTGCGAGATGACATTCAATTCAGCATTGAAAAAAGCACAAGTTTTAGTTTGTTCCGCCCTTTTAAAGCTAATTCCTGTTACACACACTCCCTCTCTCTCTCTCTCTCTCTCTCTCTCTCTCTCTCTCTCTCTCTCTCTCTCTCTCTCTCTGTCTCTCTCTCTGTCTGTCTGTCTGTCTGTCTGTCTGTCTGTCTGTCTGTCTGTCTGTCTGTCTCTCTCTCTCTCTCTCTCTCTCTCTCTCTGTCTCTCTCTGTCTCTCTGTCTCTCTGTCTCTCTGTTTCTCTCTGTATCTTTCTCTGCCTGTCAAAAACTCTCAGACCATAGAAAGTGACTGCCCAAAGCCTTAACGCCTAGTTGAGGAGAGAAAACAGCTCAAAATGACCATGAAGAGCGGAGAGAGGGTTGGAAAGAGGGAGATAGAAAGAGAGAGGGAGAGAGATAAAGTAGTGCTGACAGACATGGAAAGAGAGAGAGAAGCTGTAATTGGCTCATGTCCAGGGGGCTGGAGGCCAATTAAATGGTGCGATTTGAGCGCTTGACGAGGAACATCACTTTAACGACCCTGAAGAGGCCTGGCTGCAGGCACTGACCCACTAACCACAACGTCAACCCAGGACACAGTATACAAGACATACAGCTAGGGTACTACACTAGGAATACAGCATCTTATACTGTAGAACTGCTGCAACCAACCACACAGTCAAACCAGGACATGGTACTGTCTTATGAGTACTGTAGTAGGTTGTTACTTACCACACAGTCAACTGAGGACAGGCACATTAGGCCTACACCTCAAGACACTATTTCCATATTGAAAGTATGAATGTCTCTTCTCATCCTCTTTCACCTCCCCCAAGTCATCCTCTGCTTCCCCTTCTCTTTATCCCTCTCCCTATTTCCAACTCTTCCTCTGAATTCCTCCTCTCTCTTCTCCTCCATCTAATTGTTTCCTTATATATCCTCAGCATCACCCCTCTCTCCTCTGTTCCATACCCTCTTTTCCCCTCTGTTTAGAAGACCCTTCTCCCTCTGTTCCATCCCCTCTTTTCCCCTCTGTTTAGAAGACCCTTCTCCCTCTGTTCCATCCCCTCTTTTCCCCTCTGTTTAGAAGACCCTTCTCCCTCTGGACCATCATCTCCATCTATATTCTCTCTCTTTCTCACTCTCTCCCAAATCCATCCATCCCTCTCTTTGTCTCCATCTCTCCTGGTCACACACAGACAGAGAACTCTTGGACCATTTACCCTCTTCACCCCTGCTGTTATCTTTGTCTCTGCACCCTGCTCTCCCGCGTGCCCCCACAGCTTTAGAGTCCGACCCTCAAATCTCCAAACCACTCTTTCCACTTTCAATAGAGGCTTAGTCAGAGACATGGGCAGCATGACTTATCCCTCTCTGTCACTCTCTCTCTCTCTCACCCCCTTTCTCTCTCACTCCCCCTCACTCTCTATCACCATCTCTCACCCCACCTCTCTCACCATCTCTCTTTCACTTCCTCTCCCTCAGCCTCTTAACCTCTGTCCCGTTTTCTCTCCCACCATCCACCTACTCTGTCCCTCTCTCAATTTAATCCACATGTGGGCCTCCCGGGTGGCGCAGTGGTCTAAGTCACTGCATCGCAGTGCTAGCTGTGCCACCAGAGACTCTGGGTTCGAGCCCAGGCTCTGTCGCATCCGGCCGCGACCGGGAGGTCCATGGGGCGACGCACAATTGGCCTAGCGTCGTCCGGGTTAGGGAGGGTTTGGCCGGTAGGGATATCCTTGTCTCATCGTGCACCAGCGACTCCTGTGGCGGGCCGGGCGCAGTGCGCACTGACCAGGTCGCTAAGTGCACGGTGTTTCCTCCGACACATTGGTGCGGCTGGCTTCCGGGTTGGATGTGCGCTGTGTTAAGAAGCAGTGCGGCTTGGTTGGGTTGTGTTTCGGCGGA
>NC_036854.1:20604923-20622309 GCF_002910315.2 Salvelinus sp. IW2-2015 | reverse complement strand
TCTGTCTGTCTGTCTGTCTGTCTGTCTGTCTGTCTGTCTGTGTTGTTTCCTTTGCGTCCTCCCCTGGCCCTTAGTCTCAGCTCACCCTTGATTCCACAAGAGGCTGCTGAGGCGAGAACGGAGCGAATGGAATAGCATCAAATGTGTTTAATGTATTTGAAATCATCTAATTCCGCTCCAGCCATTACCACGAGCCCATCCTCCCCAACTGAGGTGGCATCAACCTCCTGTGCATGACTCCTACCCCCTGACCTCAGGCAGAGTCAATCATGAGTCCACAGACAAGGCAGTAAATCTGTCATTACAGTGATACAGAGATCTGTGGCTCAGTCCTACACTTTTCCACTCAACCCCACTGGATGTATAAGTCATGTCAGTCCTGTGCATCAAACTGGACTCAGAAAAGTGAACTTATGTTGAAAGGAGATGAAAGGAGAATGTCACTCCTGCACATATTCTTTTTTCATGGCCTTTTTATGTTTGCAGAAATGTGCAAACAAACAACAAACTGTTGATCAGCCCGGTTAGTTACACATCAGAACAAATTCCTCTTCTCCACCAGCTATGAACCACACAAACATATCGTTTCCTCTCTGTGCCTGAACCAAACCATTGATCAGAAGGAACATCTGATTATTCTAATAAGCACATACTTTCTCCCGGGCATAAGCGCCATGTGTGGAACGCATAAAAACCCCTCTTTTCATTCGGCCCCAACCAAACTGACATGGTTTGCCATAACCACGTTATAACCGAGCCAGAGTTTCAATGGAAAACGTATCCTCCTGTTCTTCTTCATGTTTGCTTTAGAACAACATGTTTATGTGGCCGGTTAGAGGGGGATGGTCTGCTGGAGAAGCCTGACCGGCGCGGTCGCAATACCGCCTTGATTTACTATGTTATAACTACAGTGAAGAAATGCTTTAACATGCAGTTTGTCGTTCTCTGTTGTTGTTTTTTTGCTGTAAATTGTCATGTACAGCAACCAGTCTCTTTTGGATGTTCATATCTGCTCAATAACAACAAGGCAGAAACATAGGCAAACTTTCAGGCTGGTACACACACACACAACTTATTTTGGACATGGGTAGAATTGCATTGTCAACTGCAGTGCAAAAGCGAGACTACATATTTTCACTTATCATTCACTGAGAGGGATATAGTGCAAATTCAGTCAGTACACCTACATAAACAGGCCATATCTCTGTGACAAGTCTGAGAGAAAAGGCATAGCTTTGTCATTTATTTACCAAGACGGTCAGAATGCAAACACCAAAATATTTCTGTCTGTAGAGAAAGGCCATCTCCTCGAAATATCTCCAGTATCTTAATTTGATCACCCTGTTGCAGGAGAACATTCCTGACATGCAGGATAGGTATAACTTGTAATGTATTCAAGGTTTAAAAAGGCGTCTGGCTCAAATGATGATCTTCTCGAAGCATTTTTCGGAGAATCTCAATAGAATACCTCCACTGCTCTTACATGCAGAATAACATTACCAGAACCGCGGGGATAATGTTGCAGCATGGAGAGTGCTGACTGTATATTATCCATCACCAATATAACACAGACACAGCAAAAAGGCTAAGGAGGAGTACAGGGATGTATTTCCTACTTTATTTAGAGTTGATCTAACTTACTGTAAACACAATCCTGTAATGTTCTATAGAAACTGACTACACATTTCCTTTAAATGTGCAATATGCAGAAATCGCTCTGCCATTTCCTAGTTGCTAAAATTCTAATAGTTCGCCTCATGTCACGACTCAGGATATGACCCAGATGCAGACACGGGAGGCAGATAGTATAGTTCACAGATGATTTATTAGAAACACAAATATTGTTTGTCACATGCGCCGAATACAACAGGTATTACAGGGAAATGCTTACTTACAAGCCCTTAACCAACAATGCAGTATTAAGAACAAGACCAAAAGAAAAATAAGAAATAAAAGTAGCAAATAATTAAAGAGCAGCAGTAAAATAACAATAGTGAGGCTATATACAGTGGGTACTGGTRCAGAGTCAATGTGCGGGGGCACCGGTTAGTCGAGGTAATTGAGGTAATATATACACGTAGGTAGAGTTATTAAAGTGACTTATGCATAGATAATAACAGAGAGTAGTAGCAGCATAAAAAGGGCGGGGCAATGCAAATAGTCTGGGTAGCCATTTGATTAGATGTTCAGGTGTCTTATGGCTTGGGGGTAGAAGCTGTTTAGAAGCCTCTTGGACCTAGACTTCGTGCTCCGGTAMCGCTTGCCGTGCGGTAGCAGAGAGAACAGTCTATGACTAGGGTGGCTGGAGTCTATGATAATTTTTTGGGCCTTCCTCTGACACCGCCTGGTATAGTCCTGGATGGCAGGAAGCTTGGCCCCATTGATGTACTGGGCCATACGCACTACCCTCTGTAGTGCCTTGCGGTCGGAGGCCAAGCAGTTTCCATACCAGGCAGAGATGCAACCAGTCAGGATGCTGTCGATGGTGCAGCTGTAGAACCTTTTGAGGATCTGAGGACCCATGCCAAATCTTTTCAGTCTCCTGAGGGGGAATAGGTTTTGTCGTGCCCTCTCCACAGGGCTCTAAAGGTTAGAGCCCGTGTTCACACACGCAACATACTTTGAGTTTATTTATAATCTGTGAGGAAAAAATATACTTCTCTTTTTTCTATAAACTGAGAAACATCAATACCATTTTCCCTCACTCTCTGTTAGTGTGTGTGTGTGTGTGTGTGTGTGTGTGTGTCCATTCCTGTGCATACAGTATATGCTTCCTTGTGTGAGTGTGCGTGTTAGAGAGAGACTGTGGCTTTATGGGGTGTCACAATGTTATTCTTGAGTGTGAAGCTGACCCAATTCCTCTCTTCAACTTCAGAAACAAACACCCCCCGCACCCTAGTCGAGGAATTCTCAACTCAGTTCTATTATATCGAGGCGGAGTTGAGCAGTGAATACTGGTCGCGCGATTTGCTAGCAACAATCACCATCAGTCGATACTTGTAAAAATGTCAATTCTGAAAATACTTACCTGTACCTGTGTTTGTGCTGTACAACTGAGGTCCTTCCACGAGGTGCTGAAATTCATACTTTTAATAAAAACTTTTATTGATTACAACCACAGACTTTTCCCTAATTTGTGTTGCTCAACTCAGCGTGAATGGGCTTGTACCAATTTAATCTCAGTTTACGTAGAACGTCAAGGCTGCTATGCCTCCAGTTGAGGAACACAAATCAGGAAAAAGTTGGTCATTGTATTCAATAAAAGTTTGTATTAAAAGTATGAATTTCAGCACCCCGCGGAAGGACCAGAGTTGTATCGGACAAACAGGTACAGGTAAGTGTTTTCAGAATTGACATTTTTACAAGTATCGACTGATGGTTGCTAGCAAATCGCGCGACCAATTTTCAATGCTCAACTCTGCCTCGATATAAAAGAACTGAGTTGAGTGTGCCTCATCTACCCACACCCCCAAACACACACAGCCAAGACAGGGCCTACAGGGGAAAAGAAACGTGGTTAGTGATCTACTACAGTGTAGCACAATCTGTCTAGTGTTAGCTACATTGAAAATATCTCACACAGATAGAGCACAATAAAACATTCACCGGTTTCAAGACAATAACAGAGAAGAGAACATTGGAAGGAGGGGAATTTTATGTTGGAAGGAGGGGAATTTGAGGGCACGACAAAACCAGTGATGTTCCATTGGGTGGCCAGAGCCCAGAATCTTACAGTAAATTAAGGGAGTAGTTGATGAATGTCATAGGAAGTGTAGGATTAACAAACTGTGCCTTTGGCAGATCTTATAAAGATTAATGATAGTGTCTGCTGGATGCTGTTCTCCCACTGTTAAAACACTGACATTTTACATGGTAGCAGAAGTTAGAGATGGAATGAGAGCGAGAGAGAGAGACTGACAGTCCTCCAGCCATTATGATGGAGCTGCTTCTGATATCTTCAGCCTGGATCAGAGTTTGAATAGTTCCATCCAGTCGGTTCTGGCTTCCCTCCAAAAGCAGTTGGTTTTACACCTTGACCAAACCGGCTCTGCACGTGCATCCGTGTGCTCATGTTGGTTTAGTCTATTCCCAACAGACGCATTTATGAAACACAGGTTAAAATACCAAAATCAACTGTGAACCAACTATATTAATTCGAGGACGTGTTGAAACACACATGAAACATTCATGGCTATTTTGCTAGCTTTCTCTTGCTATCAAATTTGTCCTGGGAGATGAACATGGGTTATTATTTTACCTGAAATGCAAATGGTTATTTTATCATTGCAGAATTTTGACCCATTTTGAGTCATACAAAATCGTGTGTTCTCTACTCCGACAATTAATCCACAGATAAAAGGGAAAACCTAGCTCGTTTTTAGTTATTTTTCTAAATTTAATCTCTCATAGTGCATTCTTCTTCTTCTTCTGTGGATTTTTTACGGTGGTTGGCAACCAACTTTAAGGTGCATTACCACCACCAACTGAACTAGAGTGTGTACCTCGTTCATCTTTTAATTACCCACGTGGGATAGTATGCTCATAAATATCAATGAGCAGATGGGAAAGGTGGGACTTGCTGCGCGTCACGCGTCTAAAATAGAACCAAGTTCTATTGAAGTGCCTGGCTATGCAGACGCTTGTTGAAGAGCTCAAGCAGTTTGGATGAAATTATTGAATAACATGTATGTGTACATTTCTTATGCAACGCTCGTGCACGCAAGGCGTACGGTTTAGTCAGCATGTTATAGAAGGGTCTACGAGGTCAGATGTCAGCCAGGACAGATCAACAGCACCCATGTGTTGGCTGTTTGTCAACAACAGAATGTGTCCAATAGATCAGGGACGACCGGACTCTGGTCTGAAGGTATGGATTATCACATATAAGACACCATATCGGAAAGAGCATTCTAGAAGATAAAAATTCTCCTAGACATGTCGGATAAGACTTATCCAATATCCGATAAGACTTATCCTTATGTCATTAGTATAAACCATCCCTTTGCATAGCGCTGTCGATGAGTTGTTTTGGTTGATTTTGGCTGTGTGTGGCTTTGGGGCAATGAGAAGCCAAGCACCAAGCCAAGATTCCATAGACTTGGCTTGTCTCTTCATGTTTTTATGTGAAATACTAATATGACACCAAGTAAGATTTGTCTATTTTCTTGTTTTCTCGCTCATAGAAATGTGGCTCRTGGTTGACTTTTTGCTGTCTCATTTGGCACAGACAATCAGTTATAAGTCAGTCATTAACTTTTCATTTGGCCGTTTATCAATTAGAAATCAGTGTACTGTTGTTCATGTACAGTATAACCCTCTAATTGTGAATCTCCAGGGCCTGAAGGGGATAAATACACACTGTAGTTACATTGTCAGAGTTGATCACAGATTAAATATGAAATAGGATGCCATAAAGTCAGGCGTAGTGACATAATAAACAATATTTCATATGTGCAGCACATTCAGCAGCTGAATATGAGAGGTTTCCATAGTGGCAGAAAGCTATACTTACCTGGGCACAGGTGTGTTCTTGGCAGAGACCCTGCTCTGGCAGGTGTTGGATGATTAGTATGTGATAAGGACTGTCATTATGGTCCAGGTAAGAACAGGTGTGAGAGGGGTAGGCCTGTGGAGAAGCAGAGGTTTAAAATGATATCTAACGTTTATTTTATCAGAGCGTCATACTGAGTCTCCTTTAGAGATGAGCCCTGAATTACAGAAATGACAGAAAATACACACATCAAAATATAAAAACAAAATGCAAGCAGAAAAAAAACACATTCATCAGTAATGTGCTCAATCAGCTTTCTGAATTGCCCTAGAGGCACCAAAACATTTAGAAAATTGTTCCACAAATAAGGTGCAAGAAAACTAAAAGCTGATTTACCTAACTCAGTACAGAGCAAACGATTGTCCGGAGTTAGCCATCACTGGGATAGGGTCTAAAGTTTAGTAATGATGTTAGGTACAGTGGGAGTTTTGTAATATGGCTTTATACTTGACATGAAAACATAGCAAGATGTGAACGTACGTGACATCAAAGAGGGCCAACCAACTTTCTGGTAGAGGATGCAGTGGTGAGTACAAAAACTGTTGCCTGTAATAAAGAGCAGTGCACTATGATAAACTGCATCTAACGGCTTTAATGAAGTCTCAGCTGCGTTCATATAGAAGATGTCACCATAGTCTAGGACCGATAGGAATGTCGACTGAATAATCTGCTTTCTACTATTTAGTAAGAGGCATGATCTATTTCTATAAAATAAGCCCATTTTTATTCTCAGCTTCTTAACTAATTCATCAAAATGCTTTTTAAAAGACAGCTATTTATCTATCCAGATGCCCAGATATTTTTAAGCAGGGACACAGTCAATATGGACACCATCCAAAGTATATACTGTATGTTTAAATCATCAAAGTTATTTTTATGTGCTCTAGAGAACAACATATACTTAGTTTTACTTGATTTCAATACACATTTCAGGTCTATAAAGTTGTTCTACAACACAATTAACACAGACTGTAGATATGTGTGGATACACACACCAACACACAATTGCGTGCACACTTGAAAATGACCTATTGACAACAACCTTCAAGCACTGTCTGTATTTATCATATAAAATCATCTACATTTTGTGTTAAAATGATGCCGTATCGTCACTTTAATGATGCTTTTATCCATAGTAACCAACAGTGAATATACACTGAGTGTACAAAACATTAGGAACACGTGCGGGCTAAATGGCGCAGGAGAAGAAGGCAGGCGTTTTACATGCTCCCAACCCCTAATCAAATGGCTACCCAGACTATTTGCATTGCATTACTTTAATTTCTTATTCTTATTCTTTTAAACTGCATTGTTGGTTAGGGGCTCATAAGTAAGCATTTCACTGTAAGGTCTACATCTGTTGTATTCGGCGCATGTGACTAATAACATTTGATTTGACCTTCCYAATATTGAGTTGCACCCCCTTTTGCCCTCAGAACAGCCTCAATTCGTCAGGGCATGGACTCTAATTGTCATCAGCCTTCAACAAGGATGCTGGCGAATGGTGACTCCAATGCTTCCCACAGTTGTGTCAAGTTGGCTGGATGTACTTTGGCTGGTGGACCATTCTTAATACACACGGGAAACTGTTGAGCATGAAAAACTCAGCTGAGTTGCAGTTCTTGACACACTCAAACCAGTGCACCTTGCACCTACTACCATACCCTGTTCAAAGGCACTTAAATATTTTGTCTTGCCCATTCACCCTCTGAATGGCACACACACACAATTCATGTCTCAATTGTCTCAAGGCTTAGAAATCTTAATTTAACCTTTCTCCACTACTTCATCTACACTGATTGAAATGGATTTAACAGGTGAAATGAATAAGGGATCATAGGTTTCCCCTGGAATTACCTGGTCAGTCTATGTCAAGGAAAGAGCAGGTGTTCTTAATGTTTTGTGCAGTCGGTGTTTAACCTATTCAGCATGTGGCCCATGCTCCAGCCAACTGAGCCATCTGAACTGTATTAGCTCCCTCACGAGTGGCGCAGCGGTCTAAGACACTGCATCTCAGTGCTAGAGGCGTCACTACAGACCCTGGTTTGATTTCAGGCTGTATCACAACCTGTCGTGATTGGGAGTCCAATAGGGCGGCGCACAATTGGCCCAGTGTTGTCCGGGTTAGGGTGTGGCCCGTCATTGTAAATAAGAATTTGTTCTTAACTGGCTTGCCTAGTTAAATAAAATGCAAAATTACTCAACCCAGATCCAGAGAGTTTCACATTCCCCACCTTGTCACATACTGTACACCTTATTTTATCCAACTGTTGTTGAGAAACACTCACTGGTGTTTTCTTTTACTTTTCTCAGGCTCTCTCTGTCTCCATCTGGGTCAAATCCATCACAGCTTTTCACAAGCTCCCTGGGTGTGCCAGACACGGGGGAAAGGTCCAAAGAAAACTATATATTTTTAAGTGTGTTGTTTTTATGGTTGACATGGACTGGGGCAGGCAATTAAACATAACCTCCTTCCCTCCCAACAAGTTGGACGTGAATGAGATCTCCAGAGATATCAGGGAATATGTTACTGATTCCTTGAAATCTGTGTTTAATTGTGTCTGTCTTTAACTTGAAATCTGTGTTTAATTAAAGTTTTTATGTATATCACACATAACATGAATCACAAAGATGGATCTCATGTTAAGATTTGGGCCTGTAAAAATGTGTGTAGAAAATTAGAGCAACTGCCCCTAAAAACCAACGACTCATTAAGAAAACAGCCTATGTGGCATCAATATGTGTCATTTATTCTACTGTCAAAATTGACTACAAAGTGTAAATAGGATAATTTTGGTCAAAAAGTCAGTCTCATCCAAAACTGAGTTTTGTGAGACTTGTGGTCATGACTGCATCACAACGTAAATGAAGKTTGGGTTTATTACAATCCTGCCCACATGCTCACAGACGGCAGCACACAAGTCATCCTTAATTAGGAGTGCAGCTACACACGACCCAATCGTAATGCCCATGGTAAATTTGTAAATGTATCCCTATGGGGCTAGCTCGAGACCATCAGTAAATTACACAATGTACATGGAACAACATGTTAAAATAACAATAGCTCCAAATTTCAATGACTTCAAAACCTAAAACCAACTATACATTTGAGAAATGCATATACAAATGTTGAAAGCAATTCATGAGAAACTAAAAGGTGTGCAACATGAAAATATTGTTTTCAATGTGTAATCTAGCCCCAGAGATAAGCTATCCAAAGTCAAACCAACTTTGCCACGGTAACACACCAACCGGCTGAGAACTAATTGGCAAAATAACTTGGCTAACTATTCCCAACACACACAAGAGGCACCCACATCAAACCACATCCCCAAAACAACTCTTATTTAACCAAATGTAAAACGAGGCCAAGTCAGGAAGTCTAGTCGTCCTTTGAGCATCTTAATTCTATGAATGTCTCAAATCCATTTTACTTCTGTATTAGGTAGTAAATGAGATGCTTTATTAGGCTTCTCACTGACATATCAGTTGCATGGATTTGTGTGTSCATCTTAATGACTTTTGAGTGAGTTTTTTTCTGTTCTGATATCCCTAAGTTATGGACAGGGTTTTAATATGGAGGATGAGGCCTATATCCTGTAGTCTATATTAGTCTCTCTAGCGAGCAATAGGGGGATTGGGACATTGCATTTTAATATCTTCTTTTCATTTGAGTTCTTCTTCATCCTGTGTGTTTTGTGTATAAGTCACCCAGCAGATGTTATTTTGCAACAAGGAGGACCCTTCCATCTGGCCCATCATAGAGAATTTTAACAGTTGTGGAAATACAGCGAAACACACAGAGCACTGGCTTCATGAGAAACCAGAGGTACTGTTATAGTAAAACCTGTGATAAATTCCATCGCAACATCCAGAGACATGTAGAGCAGTGGAAATAATTGTGTGTGTCCAAGGGTGTGAGTTTGAGTTGCATATTGGGTGGGGGTGGGGAGGTCAATGTGTTCTGAGATCAACATCCTTCTGGGGGGGTCTGGGGGCCCTGGAGATTTGTGACCCAATTCAGGAAACTAGGCGTATGTCGCAAGTCACGACTTCACAGGAGAGACGTTTGAACATAAAAAATTTAAAAAAACTCCAAATGTGTTTTTTGGGCAGAAATGCCTTCTTGAACATGTGAACTTTCATGTGCCTTAATAACAAACTTGTATGCCATCTGTAAATACGAATAAAATTGTTAAATTACGAGCCTTGTTGGTTAAGCCACAGAAAAAGGTAGCAAACTTCCGTGATTGGCTGAGATTATGAGTGGGCTGGACATGCCGAGAGAGGAGTTCAGATTGGTCTGGCATAGAAGCTCGTCAGTCTGTGTTGGTAATCCTGTCGAACACGTCTTTTTAAAAATGAATTGTGTAGTGGAGCTGCATAAGTGTTGCTCTCCACTTTCTGGAGGATCAAGTTTTGAAATCAGTGGAATTAGAGTATGATAGCTAAAGAGATGGAGAAAACACCTGTCTCCGGATGGCATCTTCAAACTAAGGGCAACCATGGCATGGTATTCCTGACAGGGAGGCATCCATGCACGATGATGTATATAGGTAAGATAGCCTAGCGCTAGCTAACTACATTTTCAGATATTACACGTTTTCAAATTTTGACAGAAAGTGGTTTCATTTCAAGCTAAAGTGTGCTGTTAGCTAGCTAGTTAACGTTAGCTGGCCGGCTCCCTAGCTGATGTTATTATTCGTTTCCCAGAGCCGTTTGCTGTTCTAGTTAGAGCCTAATGTTAGCTAGCTAACATTGAACATAGTTGGTTAGCTCCCAGCACTTTGGCATTGTTGGCACTGTTCATTGTTGTTTAACTAGCTAACATTGGCTAGCTGGCTCGTTAGCTAACGTTACGTGACGTGTGTACAACACCCGTTGAATATGGCCAGTGACAGTAAATGTCTGCAAAAAAGCGTAATGAAATTGTTGCCAGCAGAGCTGGTTAGGCTGTTTTCATGTTATCCAGAGGTAAACAAATCACCGGCCAGAGCGCCAAGTGTGTGCTTCAAGAGCAAAATGAGATGGGTGGGGCTAAAGCTTAAGAGGGTGTGAACGATGCTGAATGGGTGTAAACAAAGAAGAGCGCTTCACTAGATATCATAACATTCAAAGGTGATTTTCTCTCAACTTTCAAAGCAGAATTACTTTCCCATTGTTCCATCAAATGCAGTGTTGCATAAACCATTTTGTAGCTCTCTACTTTTATTTAATGTAAAATACATCATTTCAAATTGTGCTACATAAGACCGAATCCTGGTGGTGAGTCACATTTAAACAAATTGCTGTGAAATTGTTGTTTCTGGTGAATTTTGACGGGACAATACATCCAAAAATATACTGATAATTTGGTCAATATACCCCAATCACAAATTAAATACCAATATTTTTCTCTATTACTTTAAATTGTTTAAAAAATGTATCTGCAGAATGCAGGCAACGACATTTGTTAGAGCACTTGGGCTACAGTCACCAAAGATGAGAAGTTGAACCGATAGTTTAAATATGTGTGTGATGTAAATTGCTGTGCAAAGTGCTCTACTAGACTGCCTTATAACTCAAATTCAAAATTCTCACCTGATGACCTATTCGTTCTCTCCCTGCCTCAACATGGGCGGAGCTCTCTCTCTTGGTCTCTCTTTGACCCCTACCATAATCATATGACCAAATACCATTATTATTATGACAAAAATAGCTGGCCTTAACAATGATGTTAGCGTATTATTTTGAACAAAAATATAAACACAACATGTAAATTGTTGGTCCCATGTTTCATGAGCTGAAATAAAAGATCCCAGAAATGTTCCATAAGCACAAAAAAGCGTATTTCTCTAAAATTTTGTGCACACATTTGTTTACATCCCTGTTAGTGAGCATAACTCTTTTGCCAAGATAATCCATCAACCTGACAGGTGTGGCATATCAAGAAGCTGATTAAACAGCACAATCATTACACAGCTGTGCCTTGTGCTGGGGAAAAGGCCACTCTAAAATGTGCAGTTTTGTCACACAACACAATGCCACAGATGTCTCAAGTTTTGAGGGAGCATGCAATTGGCATGCKGACTGCAGGAATGTCCACCAGAGCTGTTGCCAGAGAATCGAATGTTAATTTCTCTACCATACGTCTTTTAAGAGAATTGTCCAACCATCTGTCCAACCAGCCTCACAACCGCTGAACACGTGTAACGACGCCAGCCCAGGACCGCCACATCCGGCTTCTTCACCTGCAGGATCATCTGAGATCAGCCACTGTGGGTTTGCRAAACAGAATAATATTTGCACAATTGCATTTTATCGATGGCAATTTGAATGCACAGATATACCGTGACAAAATCCTGAAGCCCATTGTCCACCGCCATTCATCCATCGCCATCACCTCATGTTTCAGCATGATAATGCACAGCCCCATGTCGCAAGAACCTGTACACAATTCCTGGAAGCAAAAATATCCCAGTTCTTCCATAGCCTGCATACTCACCAGATATGTCACCCATTGAGCATGTTTGGGATGCTATGGATCTACATGTATGAAAGCATGATCCAGTTCTTGCCGATATCCAGCAAATTCGCACAGCCATTGAAGCGGAATGGGACAGCATTCCATAGGCCACAATCAACAGCCTGTTCAACTCTATGCAAAAGAGATGTGCCGCGCTGCATGAGGCAAATGATGGTCACAGCAGATGACTGGTTTTCTGATCCACGACTCTACTTTTTTTTAAGGTATCTGTGACTAACAGATGCAGATCTGTATTATTAGTCGTGAAATCCATAGATTAGGGCCTAATTCATTTATTACTATTGACTGATGTTCTTATATGAACTGTAACTCAGTAAAATCTTTAAATTGTTTCATGTTGCGTTTATATTTTTGTTCAGTGTATCATGAATTAGATGCTGCTTTAATTAGCTAAATTATTTATGTCCTGGCTGGCAATATGTAGGCTTGTAGCTAGCTAGCTGACTACATAGTACCAGTGTATATGAGTAGTACAGTGTAGTTAGCTACCATTATGCAGTCATTCATTCATTTACTTACAGTCCTCTGGACTCTCCAAAAAAGTATTATGTCCTTCACTTTTCTCCTCTTTGGCGTTAGCACCTCCATTAAGAGCGCTACTTTTTCACTAATGGTGAACAATGACTCACCGAGTGCTGCTCCTCTGAAACTGTAGTTGAAAAGGAAAAGAGGTTACACTGTTCTAACTTTGGTGCTAGCTTAGCGAGCTAGCTAACATTAACCCTAGCTGAAATAGCCAACCTAGCATTGCATCACTCGGCATGAAACTCTATTTTTAAACAATATTATCTCATTACAAATAGTTTGCTAGTTACACAACAACATAGGAATACATTTATGAAATGTTCATGAACTTTCTCGTTTTAAACTTTCGAAACTTCTATACGTTGGCGGACTCATGAATATAGCTAGCTTCCTCTCCTCACATGCGCCGAATACAACAGGCACCTTACAGTKAAATGCTTACTTACAAGCCTTTAACCAACAATGCTTTAAGAAGTTTTAAGAATAAAAAAGTGTTAAGTAAAAAATTGAAAATAAAAGTAACAAATAATTCAATAGCAGCAGTAAAATAGCAATAGCGAGGCTATATACTAAGGGGTACCGGTACAGAGTCAATGTGCGGGGACACCGGTTAGTCGAGGTAATTGAAGTAATATGAACATGTAGGTAGAGTTAAAGTGACTATGCATACATAATAAACAGCAGCAGCAGCGTAAAAGAGGGCTCTGGGTAGCCCTTCGATTAGCTGTTCAGGAGTCTTATGACTTGGGGGGTAGAAGCTGTTAAGATGCCTTTTGGACTTAGACTTGACGCTCCGGTACCGCTTGCTGTGCGGTAGCAGAGAGAACAGTCTATGACTAGGGTGGCTGGAGTCTTTGACAATTTTTAGGGCCTTCCTCTGACACCGCCTGGTATAGAGGTGCTAGATGGCAGGAAGCTTGGCCCCAGTGATGTACTGGGCCGTACGCACTACCCTCTGCAGTGCCTTGCGGTCGGAGGCCGAGCAGTTGCCATACCAGGCAGTGATGCAACCAGTCAGGATGCTCTCGATGGTACAGCTGTAGAACCTTTTGAGGATCTGAGGACCCATGCCAAATCTTTTCAGTCTCCTGAGGGGGAGGGATTCTCAATCGCAAAAGGCAGAAAGTAACGAAAGTGGGATTTACAATGTAACATTATTATACCTGTAAAACAATACTATATCAAAAAGATGAGGTGAGGACATTGTTGGTATACTGTAGTGGTCTTTATATGTACCACAGGAGAACCAAGAAATGAAGTGGCTGTCTTTTTGGCTTTTATGTCAATCTGCAATAGTATTGTGAAAAGACAGGGACACATCAGTTTCCAATGCACCATCTGACAAGTTGTTCTCTCTCTCTCAGTGTATTCTCGGACTCACACAATCACATTCATACATAAAGCCATAATGTATAGTATAAAAGAATAACCAGTCCTTAATATAATCTTAATTCTTAGACAATAGAGCCATACCTGCAATAGTATTGTGAAAAGACAGAAATACATCAGTCTCCAATGCACCATCTGACAAATTGTTCTATACAGGAGCATGAAGAAAGGTAAACACATATCCTGTCTCACATCCCCAATACATTGCTAGGTGCTTTCAGTGTTGACAGTATTAAAATACAACAACTCTGTAATAGAAACAAGCTACAACGTGAAATCCCCTTTATCCCRTTCAGACCTTAGATGGCTAAAACTACATCTCCCATAATGCAACGCTAGCATCAGTCGGCAGCTTGCATCACAGAAAGGCATGCTAGCTAGCAACAGCAATACTTTTTAGCACTCTGTAAACTATATTAATAACAACAATAAAACTCTGAAGGTTACTTGTTTCAATAGTCTCACACTCCCTTATAACAATATCTACAGCATTAACCTTGGGATGTTTTATTTATTTCACGTTATGGACTTCTTCAAAGGAGTAATCTGCAACACATACCTTTCTCTCTCAGTGTTTTCTTGGACTGAGGAGAATGGGAGCTACGGGTAGTACCAGGGTGTTAGTAGGTGACACAAGCACCCAGATGAAATAAAATACATTTAATGAAATAAAACCCGAAGATGTTAACATCATTCAGCTACTGCAGCTGCCTACTTAACATCAGCAGGCAGCACTAGTAGCGCAACAATTAAAAATAGACACAAAAAGTAAAGTTCCTGGCGATCATAGCGATCTGACTCCCCCTTCTGTCTGAACTTGGAGTATTCCTGTTCGGGGGCTTGGGCCACTGACCCTTAACCTGGTTGATCTGTTCTGCGTTGTGTATTCTAATAATTTGAAGTTTGATGGAATAACCTTTTTAATTCTCCTACAGTACCATATTATTTACTTCTGGTCACATTCACAAAAGGGAAAGAGAGGAGCGATTGCGTTTCTCCATTCTCCCAAGCTGTGCTCCGAAACCGGGGTAGCTGGGGATTGAGTATCACTGTGTGGTGCAAAGCCACAGAGAGCCAGTAGATGCCTGGTGCTTTATGGTGGGGAAAGAATTTCCAATCAATCAAATTCATCATAGTGTATTATTGAGGGGGTCAAAATGACCTGTTCCTAATATTGAGGCGGTCATGACACCTCCGTCTCCCCCACAAGTTACGCTCATGTGTGTGTGTGTGTGTGTGTTAATGTGTGTGTTGTGTGTGTGTGTGTGTGTGTGTGTTGTGTGTGTGTGTGTGTGTGTGTGTGTGTGTGTGTGTGTGTGTGAAATCTTCAAGGAGAGGGACACCCAAGGAATATTGATAATTGTGTGTGGTGTGTGTGTGTGTGTGTGTGTGTGTGTGTGTGTGTGTGTGGTGTGTGTGTGTGTGTGTGTGTGTGTGTGGTTGTGTGTGTGTGTGTGTGTGTGTGTGTGTGTGTGTGTGTGTGTGTGTGTGTGTGTGTGTGTGGAATGGCCGCATCTCTCCATATTCACGTAGGCTTGTTCTTGTATTCCTCATACAAAGTGACCCCCTCCTTGTGTCCTACTGTATCAGACCTAAGCAGTGGAGGAAACAGCACAGCAAGGTAAAACATTTCACTCCTCTGGCGATAACACTGTGGATCATAAACACTTCACAGAGATAATCTCTCATCTGAACCAGAGACCTAACAATTCAGGCGTCCCCTCTCAAACACAGCTGGGGCCAATATCACACAGATTATAGCACAGGCATTCAAGTCTGGTTCAAATAGTGGTTGCCCTTAGACACAGATCCAGGATTAGGACTCCAGCCCTAGTCATAGATTCTCTCTGCAACCGCACGCAAGCGTACCGAAGCACCAAGTCTAGGTCCAAGAGGCTTCTAACAGCTTCTATCCCCAAGCCATAAGACTCCTGAACATCTAATCAAATGGCCACCCAGACTATTTGCATTGCCCCCCCCCCCCCGCCCTTTTGCACCGCTGCTACTCTCTGTTGTTATCATCTATGCATAGTCACTTTAATAACTCTACCTACATGTACATATTACCACAAATAACCGGTGCCCCTGTAACGGATGTGAAATGGCTAGCTAGTTAGCGGGTACGCGCTAGTAGCGTTTCAATCAGTTACGTCACTTGCTCTGAGACTTAAGTAGGGTTTCCCCTTGCTCTGCAAGGGCMGCGGCTTTTGTGGAGTGATGGGTAACGACGCTTCGTGGGTGACTGTTGTCGATGTGTGCAGAGGGTCCCTGGTTCGCGCCCGTGTCGGGGCGAGGGGACGGTCTAAAGTTATACTGTTACACCCCCACACATTGACTCTGTACCAGTACCCCCCAGTATATAGTTTCGCTATTGTTATTTTACTGCTGCTCTGTAAAAACGTGTTACTTTTATATCTTATTCTTATTTGTGTTGTTTTTTTGTTTTTTTCCCCATGCCTCTCAGTATAAGAGGAGAAATATTCAAAATGATCTATGATTGGCTGGGCCCAGTCTGTTCATTCCTATAAACAGGAGTAGCCAGTTCATTTAATGGCCTCCTCTCAAATTACCAACAGCCTATGACCGCTTAGATTGGGAATATATATGGCTTGTTCTTGAACATTTTGGTTTCGGGGCTAGATTTATACATATGATCTGCACCATGTATGTGAATCCTTCTTCTATTATATCTACTGGCACTACCCATTTTAATTCATTTACCATACAACTAGGATGTAAACAAGGTTGTCCCGACTCCCCTATGCTATTTTTTCTCTCTCTTGAACCACTGGCACAAAGCATATGTCAAAATGTGGCTTCCTTACATATCAAAATCAGACAAACTGAACAAGAAATTTCTCTGTATGCAGATGACATACTGCTCTACGTCGCAAACGCTCAGAAATCCCTCCAGCCAATAATGTCTATTTAAACAGCATTCAGCTCATGGTCTAGTTACAAGATCAACTGGTCCAAATCAGCTCTACTACCTCTTAACTCAGCTATGGGAAACATGCAACTACCACCCATGATACCACTGAAGAAACAAATCACCTACTTTGGCATTACCATATCCCCCTCTATTCACACTACTTGCAGGAATAACTACTTAGAAACCTTTCAAAATATCAAAAAAGACAKAAAAAGATGGTCCGCTATGGCCACTTCTTTGCATGCTGAAATCTCAATTATTAAAATGAATGTCCTCCATCGTATCAGTTTTATGAGTTCCATGTTACCACTGCCTCCTCTTATAAACTATCGGTCTAAACTTGACTCTGTCATAAAGAAGTTAATTTGGGGGAGAAAGAGACCACAGATTAAATATGAAACTACAGAGAACAAAACATCAGGTGGACTTGCAGTTCCAAATAAAAAATGGTATCACCTATCAT
>NC_036854.1:20592423-20602423 GCF_002910315.2 Salvelinus sp. IW2-2015 | reverse complement strand
GTCATGAGCTCTGTATGTTAAAGGGGGCTGAACTCAGTTTCTCACCTCAGTTTTCCCTCATTATGAAAAACGCGATTTGCATCTTGGGGGTGTGGTTTTATGTGGGTGTGTTACAGTGCCTTCAGAAAGTATTCATACACATTGACTTATTCCACATTTTGTTGTGTTACAGCCGGAATTTAAAAAAAGGAGTAAATAAAAAATACATCTAACCCATCTACACACAATACCCCATAATGATAAAATGAAAACATGTTTGTAGAAATTTTTGAAAATGTATTGAAAATGATTCACACCCCATGAGTCAATACTTTGTAGAAGCACCTTTGGCAGCAATTACAGCTTTGAGTCTTTCTGGGTAAGTCTCTAAGAACTTTGCACACCTGTACTGTACAATATTTGCACATTATTACTTTTAAAATTCTTCAAGCTCTGCCAAGTTGGTTGTTGAGCATTGCTAGACAGCAATTTTCAAGTCTTGCCATTTATTTTCAAGACGATTTAAATCAAAACTCAACAACAACAAAACACTAGGCCACTCAGGAACATTCAATGTTGTCTTGATAAGCAACTCCAGTGTATATTTGTCCTTGTGTTTTAGGTTATTGTCCTGCTGAAAGGTGAATTTGTCTCCCAGTGTCTGGTGGAAAGCAGACAGAACCAGGTTTTCCTCTAGGATTTTGCCTGCTTACTCTATTCCGTTTCTTTTTATCCTAAATAAAATAACTCCCTAGTTCTTGCCGATGACAAGCATACCCATAACATGACGCAGCCACCACCATGCCTGAAAACATGAAGAGTGGTACTCAGTGACGCGTTGTGTTGAATTTGCCGCAAATATAACGCTTTGTATTCAGGACATGAAGTTAATTTATTTTCCACATTTGTTGCACTTTTACTTTAGTGCTTTATTGAAAACAGGATGGATGTTTTGGAGTATTGTTATTCTGTTCACGCTGTCATTTAGGTCAGTATTGTGGAGTAACTACAATGTTGTTGATCCATCCTCCGTTTTCTCATATCACAACCATTAAACTGTAACTTTTTCAATAATGTGAGGATGTTTGAGTTGGGGGGAAAAACAAGCCATTTATTAAGAATACATTTTGTTCTTTCATCAACATTGGTGATGATGTATTGTAGCAATGTCTCATTCATTGTCTCATGTCAATCAAAGAAGTCCTGAGGCGCTGCATGCTAATGACTACTGTCTATAAAGATATGGGCTGATTCTTTGATTGAGGTTGATTCTTCTGCTACTATTGCATATTGTGCTCTGGTCATTTGGGTGCTGCCAGGCAGCTGTCCCGTGTAAGTGGGCATGTGGGCATGATTGAAGTCCAAACCCAGCCCTCAAATATCCAAGGATTTGGCGACATCATTAATATCCATGATCGTGGACTATAGGAAAAGGAGGGCCGAACAGGCCCCCATTAACATCAACGGGACTGAAGTGGAGCGGGTCGAGAGTTTCATGTTCCTTGGTGTCCACATCACCAACAAACTAACATGGTCCAAATACACCAAGACAGTTGTGAAGAGGGCACGATAACAGGCGGTGTCAGAAGAAGGCCCAAAAAATTGTCAAAGACTCCAGTCAACCTACAGTAGTCATAGACTGTTCTCTCTGCTACCGCACAGCAAGTGGTTACGGAGCACCAAGTTTAGGTCCAAAAGGCTTCTTAACAGCTTCTACACCCAAGCCATAAGACTCCTGAACAGCTAATCAAATGGCTACCCGGACGATTTGCATTGTACCCCCCGTTTTACGCTGCTGCTACTCTCTGTTTAATATCCATGCATAGTCACTTTACCTCTACGTACATATACATATTACCTCAATTACCTCGACTAACCGGTACCCCCTGTACAGTATATAGCCTCACTACTGTTATTTTATTGTTGCTCCTTAATTATTAGTTATTTTTCTTATTTTATTTTTTATTTWATTTGTTTTTTTACTTCAGTTTATTTTAGTAAATACTTTCTTACCACTTGTTTTCTTAAAACTGCATTGTTGGTTAAGGGCTTGTAAGTAAGCATTTCACTGTAAGGTCTACTACACCTGTTGTATTCGGTGTATGTGACAAATACAATTTGATTTGATTTGATTGCAACATGCTGCAGGCCAGTAGTTTACAATCTTTTTTGGTTACTGAATTTTTCTCTGCCCAGAGTACCCCTCATACTCWYTTTACCAGTAGGCCTATGGTCTCTTGCGTCTTCTCAAGTACCCCCTGTGGATAGGCCAAGTACCCCCAGGGGTCCTAGTATCCGTTGGGAACACTACTGTAGGCTATGTCTGAAGAAACACTTACCACCCTTCACTAATGTTGTAATGGTACTTCTTATTTCCTGATATCTAGAAATCTATCAGTGCATTAAGAGACATTTGAATCATATACGACTGATTTCATTGCTGATGGTTAGTTTTTCCCAACTGTTGTTTGAGTGTTATTTTTACTTATTCTCTGAATTTCTCCTTTAAAGTCAGTCCACAGAAGTGAGGGTTTCCAGTGCAATGGAATCTTCTTGTCTCTGTTTTATTTTCTCAGACATGTAAATCAAAGCATCTCTGAATCAGTCTATCCTGCATCCCGATACAGGAACTGAAAGTCCCAGCCGCCAATAGGGAGGCTCAGTTCTACTGCCGAGCATCTGGTAAGAGTTCATCCTGGCGAGTGAACATGAAACTGGCAAGAGAAAGCCTGTTTCCCCCACTCTTCCTGAGGAGTATACATGCCCACGGAAATATGATGAACTGCTTAGAATTCTTTAAGTAGCAGCCTCTAATAATCATCATATATGGTCAGTTCTGAATAGGGAACCTCACAATAGATTCACAATAGGTGACCCCATTAATGACATCACAATAAAGTACCCTCATTATTGTCTTTGTGTCAGCACAATAGACTTTCCTCACTGTCCATGTGACAACAAATGAGGCAATCTAATCACCGTCTTTGCGACCTCAGAATGAGGCATTATCATTATTGTCTTTGTGACGTCGCAATGAGGTATTATCATTACTGTCTTTGTGACATCACAATAAGGTATGCCCTTTTACTCCGGTCTTTGTGATATCACAATAGGTTACACATACTGTATCTCTCTGTAAAATCATAATCCACTTAGAATACTGTCTTCAAAAAATCGAATCAAATTTTATTTGTCACATGCGCCATATACAACAGTTGTAAACCTTACCGTGAAATGCTTACTTACAAGCCCTTAACCAACAGTGCAGTTCTAGAAATAGAGCTAATAAAATATTTACCCCAAAAATGTAATCAATCAAAAAGTAACACAATTGATGTACATAACAATAACGACACTATATGCAGGGGGTACCGGTACCGAGTCAATGTGCGAGGGTACAGGTTAGTCAAGATAATAAACAGCGAGTAGCAGCAGTGTAAAAACAGGGGGGGGGGGGGGGGTCAATGTAAATAGTTGTTCAGCAGTCTTATGGCTTGGGGGTAGAAGTTGTTAAGGAGCCTTTTGGTTCTGGACTTGGCGCTCTGGTATCACTTGCCGTGTGGTAGCAGAGCAAACACTCTATGACTTGGGTGACTGGAGTCTTTGACAATTTTTTGGGCCTTCCTCTAACACCGCCTAGTATAGAGGTCCTAGATGTCAGGAAGCTTGGCCCCAGTAATGTACTGGGCTGTACGCACTACCCTCTGTAGTGTCTTATGGTCAGATGCCAAGGAGTTGCCATACCAGRCGGTAATGCAACAAGTCAGGATGCTCTCGATGGTGCAGCTGTAGAACTGCACCATCGAGGATCCATGCCAAATCTTTTCAGTCTCCTGAGGGGAAAAATGTGTTATCGTGCCCTCTTCACAACTGTCTTGGTCTGTTTGGACCATGATAGTTTGTTGGTGATGTGGACACCAAGGAACATGAAACTCTCGACCCGCTCCACTTCAGTCCCGTCGATGTTAATGGGGGCCTGTTCGCCCCTCCTTTTCCTATAGTCCACGATCAGCTCCTTTGGCTTGATCACATTGAGAGTAAGGTTGTTGACCTGGCACCACACTGCCAGGTCTCTGACCTCCTCCCTATAGGCTGTCTCATCATTGTCTGTGATCAGGCCTACCACTGTTGTGTCGTCAGAAAACTTAACAATGGTGTTGGAGTCGTCCTTGACCACGCAGTCATGGGTGAACAGGGAGTACAGGAGGGAACTAAGCATGCACCCCTGAGGGGCCCCAGTGTTGACGATCAGCGTCGGCAGATGTGTTGTCGCCTACCCTTACCACCTGGTTGACAGCCTGTCAGGAAGTCCAGGATCCAGTTGCAGAGGGASGTTTTTAGTCCCAGGGTCCTTAGCTTAGTGATGAGCTTCGTGGGCACTATGGTGTTGAACGCTGAGCTGTAGTCAATGAACAGTATTCTCACATAGGTGTTCCTTTTGTACAGCTGAGAAAGGGCAGTGTGGAGTGCGATTGAGATTGCGTCATCTCTGGATCGGTTGGTGCGGTATGCGAATTGGAGTGGGTCTAGGATTTCTGGCATGATGGTGTTGATTTGAGCCATGACCAGCCTTTCAAAGCACTTCATGGCTACAAACATGAGTGCTACGGGGCGGTAATAATTTAGGCAGGTTACCTTCGCTTTCTTGGGGACAGGGACTATGGTGGTCTGTTTGAAACATGTAGGTATTACAGACTCGGCCAGGAAGAGGTTGAAAATGTCAGTGAAGACACTTGCCAGCCGGTCCGCGCATGCTTTGAGTACACGTCCTGGTAATCCGTCTGGCCTTGTGGCTTTGTGAATGTTGACCTGTTTAAAGGTCTTGCTCACATCGGCTACGGAGAGCGTGATCACACAGTCGAACAGCTGGTGCTCTCATRCATGCTTCAGTGTTGCTTGCCTCAAAGTGAGTATAAAAGGCATTTAGCTCGTCTGGTAGGCTCGTGTCACTGGGCAGCTCGTGGCTGGGTTTCCCTTTGTAGTCCGTAATAGTTTTCAAGCCCTGCCACATCTGACGAGCGTCAGAGCCAGTGTAGTACGATTTAATCTTAGTCCTGTATTGACGCTTTGCCAGTTTGATGGTTTGTCTTCACTATGACGTCAACACAGGTTACTTGGATTGGTGTCTTTGTAAGATCACAGTAAAATGCTCACACCATCTTCACTGTGACATCACAATAGGGCAAACCATCACCTCATTATTGCGGCATCACAAAATGGATGGCTACCTTGATTAGTAATGTTATCACAGTACTATGTAAGCCACACACAGTATTAATCTAGCTAGGTCAGTCCTGTGTTGGGCAACATTAGAAACACATCCGGCTATTTTTCTAAAAGTGTTTACCAGGACCCAGAGAAGGAATTGAACTGGTTCACTCAGCAGGGAGGACTGGGTGACCTAACAGAGTGATGATCATCCTCATTGGGGTGTGTGTTACAGTACAATGGCAGTAAATCCCCCTGCAGTAACCACAGTAGACCTCTGAGCACATGCTTATAAAGCAGCTTTCCCCAGACAACAGGGTAATGTCTTTATCGTGGCCAGCACTATATTTAGCTACCACTTTCTCCCTCTTAGCAGGGGATAACATGGTCCTGGTTCCCTTCCATCACCGCTGGTTATCATCCACACTAATGCCCCAGGGACCACACACACACACACACACACATACACACACAACAACACACACACACCACACACACACACACACACACCACACACACACACACACACACACACACACACACACACACACACACACACACACACACACACACACACACACACACACACACACACACACACACACACACACAACACACACACAACACAACACACATAGAGAGAGAGAGAGAGAGAAGACCCATCTCAAGCAACAGGTGTGAGAATTCCCTTTGTCCTTTCCTCTGAGAAATGACAGAAAGAAAGGGGGCAGTGAGACATATGACAGAAAGATAGAGGACACAGAACAAGAGTGGAGAAGAAGAGGGAGGGGAGGGCCAGTTGGTCACCAGGGAGAGTGAAATCTGGAGTCCTGGTTACATTAGTATGACGCAGGCCTGGAGCAAATCCACTCATTCCTCTCCTTTACTCTGCTCCTCAGCTCTAGCTGAGCTCACTGTGAGGACAGGGCTCTGCCGGAGCGCCACAATCTAAAGTACATATCACCCGCACCTGGCGGGTAGACAAACACCTGGCCCATGTCTGGCAACACACACAGTAACTGTTGGTGACGGTTGGTGACGGTGGGTGACGCTTGGTGACGTCTGACTGTGACGTCTGTAAAAGGAAATCCTACAGGATCAGCTTGGTGTGATCAAATCAAATCAAATTGTATTGGTCAATACACATGGTTAGCAGATTAATGTGAGTGTAGTGAAATGCTTGTGCTTCTAGTTCCGACCATGCAGTATATATCTAACAAGTAACTAACAACTTCACAACAACTACCTTTACACACAAGTGTAAGGAATGAATAAGAATATGTACATATAAATATATGGATGAGCGATGGCCGAACAGCATAGGCAAGATGCAGTAGATGGTATAGAGTACAGTAAATTACATATGAGATGAGTAATGTAGGGTATGTAAACATTATATAAAGTGGCATTGTTTAAAGTGACTAGTGATACTTTATTACATCCAATTTTAATTATTAAAGTGGCTAGAGATTTGAGTCAGTAGTTGGCCGCAACCACTCAATGTTAGTGATGGCAGTTTAACAGTCTGATGGCCTTGAGATAGAAGCTGTTTTTCAGTCTCTCGGTCCCAGCTTTGATGCACCTGTGCTGACCTCGCCTTCTGGATGATAGCGGGGGTGAACAGGCAGTGGCTCGGGTGGTTGTTGTCCTTGATGATCTTTTTGGCCTTCCTGTGACATCGGGTGGTGTAGGTGCCTGGAGGGCAGGTAGTTTGCCCCCGGTGATGCGTTGTGCAGACCTCACTACCCTCTGGAGAGCCTTGCGGTTTGGGTGAAGCAGTTGCCATACCAGGCGGTGATACAGCCCGACAGGATGTTCTCGATTGTGCATCTGTAAAAGTTGTGAGTGGTTTTGATGACAAGCCAAATTTCTTCAGCCTCCTGAGGTTGAAGAGGCGCTTTGCAGTTTCCCCGTTGGAAACTGTGCCCAAAGCTGGGCATGTGGAACAATGTCACTACAGATAGTGTATAGTATACTGTTGGCTCCAGGCTACCATGCACTAATACCTTAAAGGAACCTCAGCGTCATCTTAGCTCAGCCTTCTCCTGGCTCCTCTCCCTTTTGCCCTCCTCTCCTCCACCTCTGGCTTTCTGCCTTGGAGGAAGGCCTTCTCTCCAGGGTCAGACCACATCCAAGTGGCCTCTCTTCTTCTCTCCTCTCCATCCTGCTCACAGCCAAAGCAAAAATATGCCTCTCTTTGAGTCTCTGTTTGAATAAAGAGAGGAACCACCATCATCCTGTGATCCGTTCATTAGTTAGGATGAGAATCCCATCGTTCCATAAGTGAGGAAGGCAGTTGGTGTGGAGGGGGGTATTGCTGACGATGGTACTGTTGATGGGGGTACTGTTGAGCATGAGTCACGCTTCACATGACTCATGCTCTTAAAGGAAAAATCCACTCCATAGTTATATTTGGGGCCTGGCTTTTTCTTGTAACCTCTTTGTTGATAATACATTTGTCTCATTTGAAACTCAGAGAGGTGACCCAATACCCACTTTTGGGGGTATCTCCAAACTCGCAGCTTTGCTAAAAAATATTTCCCTTCATTTCTGCTCCTGCCTGCAAAGTGTCCAGTTGAGAGGTGCTTAGCCCCTATCTGGAGGGCACAATCTCCAGGTTATATGACATGATAAAGAACATTAACCCGCCTTTCTGGGTAAATACCAAATCTGCATGGGAACAAGACATGGGTGGCAAGCTACCCGATGACATTATGGCAACGTAGTACAGAGCTTGTCGGTACCTCGTCATTTTGCATACGGCACGTGCTCATTCAGTTCAAATTCTTACACCRTCTCCATTACTCAAATGACAGACTAGCAAAAATATATCCAAATGTCTGTGGGGCAACTGTGGGACATTTGTTTTGGTCATGCCATTCTCTGAGGGTTTTTGAGATCCGATATTTGAGGCATTTTCACATCTATGTAACCAAACTGTTGACCCAATCCGTTCACTGCTATTTTTGGCAAACCACCTTTGCATTGTACTGCTACCACCCAACAGGCGAATGCAGTAGCATTTGCTTCACGTCTAGCTCGCCATCTTATCCTCTTTAATTGGAAGATCTCGGCAAGACCTCCTTCTCTTACACAGTAGGTTAAGGAAGTGATTTCATCTCTGCCACTTGAAATGGATAGATACACTATGCGGGGGTCGCAAGAAAAGTTTGGCCTGACATGGTTCCCTTTCATTGAACATGTAGAGAGCCTATCTCTCACATTTCAGTATAGGCAGTCATGTCCTGGTTAAGTGGATGCGATGTGTTAATAGAAATCCACTGTAATTTTCATACCCGTTTTATTATCTTTGTTATTGTTTATATTTTGTCAACCTAGCACTGTTGCCTTGATGTTTTCTCCAGCCACTGTATGGACCAGATTCTCCTGATCCTGGGGTCCCGGGGGGTGCAGGTTTTGTACTTGCCGTAGCGCCGGCACACTTGTTCGGGCGGCGTTCGACGGTCGACGTCACCGGCCTTCTAGCCATCGCCGATCCACTTTTCATTTTCCATTTGTTTTGTCTTTGTCTTACACACCTGGTTTCAATTCCCCAATTACTTGTTCATTATTTAACCCTCTGTTCCCCCATGTTTGTTTTTGAGTAATTGTTTATTGTATTGCGGTCCGTATTTGTGGCCTTGTATTTATACGACGTGTATTGTTATATTATTGAGTAAATTGCTTTCATTACTCATATCTGCTGTCCTGCGCCTGACTCATCTCACCAGCTACACACAGACGCATTACATTACCAACTCATTACCAAACTTCTGACTGGAGTTGAGTGCGTTGGATGCGGAGGCGGGGATGTGTGTCCCCTCATGTCCCCGGGGCCAGGACTGGGGGACACTGTCATGGGCCAGATGGTATTTGAGCTGCTAGTGGAGAATTTCTATTGTTTTTTTCAGTATACGCAGTTATGTAATATGTCAGTGGCTACAGTGTGCAAATTGGATTCCATTGTTATTGTGACACCAATTAATTTTATTCATTGTATTTTATTTGATCTTTTGTGTATCTTATTTATTTGTTAAAAACAATATATGGTTTGTTATTTATTTTGCTTTTGTTTTGTTTCTATCATTGTTCTTGTGCAGTTTCTTTGTATGATGCCTTGGTGTTTGGAAGGGAAGGGCTGGGTGGATAAAGGAATGGGGATGTTGTATTGACGTCAATGTCTCTATGTTCTCAAATTTGAAAACGTACAAATAAAAAAAACGATATTTGCATATTAATGTTAATACAGACCCAAAATGTTTTGGATGTCAGCAGTCAAGTTTACAAGATATTAAGCAGTGTCACTTGCCACATCATCATGATGATGCAAAGTGCCTGATATGATGCAAAACGCATCATCATGAGGATGTGGCAAATGACACTTTGCTTCTTGAAAATCCTATATCTTGAAAACTTGACTCCTGAAATGGAAAAAAAATGGGACTCTGTAAGTGGGCTAATGAAAGAATATCAAAAATATAGTTTTTGAGTGGATTTTCCTTTCAGAGCATGAGTCATGAGAAAGTACAGTAATCTATGAGTATTTAAATACTGTATATACAGTTGAAGTCGTAAGTTTACATACACTTAGGTTGGAGTCATTAAAACTCGTTTTTCAACCACTCCACAAATTTATTGTTAACAAACTATAGTTTTGGCAAGTCGGTTAGGACATCTACTTTGTGCATGACACAAGTAATTTTCCAACAATTTTGTTTACAGACAGATTATTTCATTTATAAATCAATGCATCACAATTCCAGTGGGTCAGAAGTTTACATACACTAAGTTGACTGTGCCTTTAAACAGTTTG
>NC_036854.1:20545962-20591613 GCF_002910315.2 Salvelinus sp. IW2-2015 | reverse complement strand
GGAGAAATGGGCCAAATTTCACCCAACTTATTGTGGGAAGCTTGTGGAAGGCTACCCGAAACGTTTGACCCAAGTTAAACTATTTAAAGGCAATGCTACCAAATACTAATTGAGTGTATGTAAACTTCTGACCCACTGGGAATGTGATGAAAGAAATAAAAGCTGAAATAAATAATTCTCTCTACCATTATTCTGACATTTCACATTCTTAAAATAAAGTGGTGATCCTAACTGACCTAAGACAGGGACTTTTTACTAGGATTAAATGTCAGGAATTGTGAAAAACTGAGTTTAAATGTATTTGGCTAAGGTGCATGTAACCTTCGACTTCAACTGTATTCTGTACTTTATACTTTTGGAAAAACTGAAAAGATAATGAATTCATAATTGACTACAGGAGTGCATAACTGGTTTCTCTTCCTTCTTAATGATAAAGTAATTCATCTTAGACAAATGTGTTTACACATTCTTTTCAAATTTTTGGCCAATCCCATATTGGTTGGCAATCAAAATAGACATTTACACAACAATAAGACATTGAGAGAAACTCAAAAAAGACATTATCTTTCTTAGTTAGAGAATAACGTTTTGAAACAAAAAAGAAAGAAAACAAAAGAAATTGCATGAGCWGTGCCATGGACACAAGTGAGTCTGCATTTGAAAGTTTCCCACTGGGCAAAAACTGGTTGAATCAACGTTGTTTCCACGTCATTTTAACCAAAATAATCTATGTGATGATGTTGAATCACAGTGAAAAACGGATTGCATTAGCAAAAAGTGATCAACATGAGGGCATTTCGTCTCAACTTTCACCCAACTTTTAAGCTAAATCCAATGACATGGGGAAATGTTTTGTTGATTTCACGCTGAATTGACGTTAGTTGACAACTCAACCAAATGTAAATCAAAACTAGACATTGAACTGACGTCTGTGCCCAGTGGGTTGTGTGTATGAGTCACCATTGAAATAACATTCTCTCACCCACATACGCAAACACACACACACACACACATACACACACGCACTTGCATTAATACTCTTTACAACCTCTTGGAACGTGGCAATCAACAAGACTATGGCATGAGCCGAACAACATGTACAAAAATAGAGAGATTGATAGAAAAATATGAGATCTGAGAACAGGTTTAATAGAAGGATGTGAGATGTCTGCATTGATCGGGGTAGATTTACTCAAAGTTTGTACCTGGTATCTTTATAAGGGAACAAAAAACAACCATTATTGATACATTAACTTAGTTATTATTAGTTATTATCCTTGTCTTAACCTTTACGTTTCGTTCATTATTTTAGGTTTTATTACTTAAAAATAACAGGCTTGAACCCTCCCCCTTTCTCACATCCCACATGGAAATTCCTCACAAAAAAACCATCAGAAATGTAACAAAGAAGAATACATCAAAGAAGGACAATTTCCACCTTTTGAACCCAAACATATACTGCCCACACACACACACACTGAAATATCACAAATACATCTCTCAAGCAACACTTTCAGACCCCTCTCTCTACTGGTAAAAAAAACTCTCTAACAGTATGAGTCAGGCCTGTAAATTACTACACACTTGTAGTGTGCAAGAGTTTACAGGCCTGTCACCAGACACTACACGTTTGCAGGAGTTTAAAGGCTTGACTCATACTCTAATCCTCTCTCCTTGTAACCTCCTCACTCAGGACCCTCTCTCACCTTCTCCTTCCTTTCTCTCTCACACTATAACTCATCTCCCTCTCTCGTCATCCAATTAGAATTTTGGGAGATATGAGACACAAACCTTGTTCCTCTACTTCAATAACAGTTCACATTGTGTCCCTCTCTGGTCTAAAAAACATTCATTTACACAAGTAACACACCATCATCATCCTTAAAAAGGTTCATGGTCCTTTGTCTAAAATGAACAAGTCTGGGTTTATTCACAAAATATTCACAAAAACCTGTTTCTTCCTTTTAGACATGTAGGCACTTAAAGCAAAAATATTCACATCAACATATTGCATTTTTTTGTTGCTTTTTCTTCTTCTTCTCCTTGATCAGCCAAAATGTGGGTCTCTAAAAGATAGATCTTTGGTTTGTAAACAATGTCCAGTTCTTCTTTTGCATTGTCTGGGGTAAGCCTTACTTCTTATTTTCACTGGTCAGAAAAAGGTAGCCAATCAGGACGTGTCCACATCTTCCTGAATTCTCTCACTTTCCTACACAATACACTCAGTGTTTGCCTATGTACTGTACATGYCTTATGTATGCACTGTATGGTGTGTGAGAGTGTGTCTGTGTTTTTATGCATGTATGAGTGTTATGGAGTATACTGTAGATGGGTGTATATTTAAGAGTGAGTCTCAAATTCAAGCCATTGCTTGCCAAAACATAACCACTAACACGTTGGTTACATACATCATTTCACTGCATCATCAACACTGGTAGTATTCAGCCCTAAGCCGAATGTTCCTATCTCTGTCACTCTGTGGTGGTGCTTGGTTGTCCAGCAAGGTGTTTAGCCTGGTCTCCTAGGACTGGCTAGTCGCCATGGACAAACTGGCCTCCTGGGTTCAACCTCAGCCTCATCTTAGGTCAGCCTTCTCCCCTCCCTTTTGCCCTCTCGTCCACCGCTGGCTTTCTGCCTTGGAGGAAAGCCTTCTCTCCAGGGTCAGACCACATCCAAGTGGCCTCTCTTCTTCTCTCCTCTCCATCCTGCTCACAGCCAAAGCAAAAATATGCCTCTCTTTGAGTCTCTGTTTGAATAAAGAGAGGAACCACCATCATCCTGTGATCCATTCATTAGTTAGGATGAGAATTCCATTGTTCCATAAGTGACTGTGTGTGTCCACTATCTCACACTTAGTTGCAGGGCATCCATGCAGTGTACATGGGGTGGTGGGGAGGCGGTTGGTGTGGATGGGGGTATTGCTGAGGGGGGTATTGCTGAGGGGGGCACTGTTGATGGGGGTACTGTTGATGGAGGTACTGCGGAGGATGGTAGTGAGGGTAAACAGGCTGCACCTGGGCCACGTAGTAGTTGCTGAAGTTGCTGTCGGCCACATAAGGGGCAGGCTGGTAGTAGCAGGTGACGTTGGCCGTGTTGGGGATAACGTTCTGCTCGGCAAGGACCCGAAGGGCCAGGGAGGAGATGAGGCCCAGTGTCTGTCTCCTCTCGTGGCCCATCAGGCACACTGTGCTCTCCTGCACTACCCCATGCAGAGTGGCCAGATAGTCGTATTTCCTGTCTTCGAGACCCACAAAGTGGTTCTGGAGGTAGGATTCCAGCTTCCTCCTCTGCTCGCCCAGCTCTGGGAAGTCTATGAAGAACCTGGAGCACATGTAGCGTTGCAGAATTTTCATTTCGGTTCCGGAAGCGGCGCAGAAACCCCGGACCAGCAGATGGCAATATTTCAGAAGACCACCACCACGAATCTCCTCAGGGTTCCTCGTGCAGATGAGGCGTTTGCGTAGATGGTCGAGGGCCGCGGGGAAATCCCCGTAGACACTTTCTCCCAGGATGGTGGGGTGGAAGGTGTCAGCCATGGGGTGCTCGGAGCACTCGTAGAAGAGGAGAAGGGAGTCCAGGCGAATCTGGAAGGAGTCCACACTGAACTCAAACTGGCGACGCAGAGAGTCCACAAACTTGAGCTCCACATTCTTGCCTCTGTTGTTGGAGAGGGAGATGAGGCTCCAGCGGTCTGAGTCATTACACACCTTCACCATCTTCTGCACATAGGCCTCCTGAAAACACAACAACACAGACATAAAAAACATGTCTTAGTCACACATCTGACATCTCTACATCTACATGTTTTGTCTATGGTAATAGGTYGTTAATAAATGAATGATTAGATACAGATGTAGGATATTAATTTGAGCCAGTTTGCTAGCAAGAGGAAATTTGAATTATTATKTGGATTATAATTAATGGATATTATTGTAGGGGTTGATACATTTTTTGTAAGGGAAAAACAAGTGGAAATGTCAAACTTCAGAAGACATTTTAAACTACAATTAGACTACACATTTAAAATATCCCACATTGCAGGAAAGTTCTCCTGCTACAGGGCGATCAAATTAAGATCCTACACCTGTACATTAAATACATAAATTAAATGTTTCATTGTATAGAATTATCAGCATATTCATCATAATTTAACCAAACATGTTAATAGATTAAAGTGTTTATTATGTCTCATGGTTTATTTCTGCATTTATTCTCAGTACATGTATCATCCTCTGTATCTAGGTCTGGCAATGTGTCTGGTGACGGGGAGTAATAATACAGTATATTAAGAAATAAAGTATGTCAGGGGTTCATTTGAGTGTGGTAGATGATTTTCTGGTGTCATTTTTACTTTCTGTTCAATATTCAATTAATCTACAGTACCAGTCAAAAGTTTGGGCACCCCTACTCAATCAAGGGTTTTTCTTTATTTTTTACTGTTTTCCACATTGTAGAATAATAGTAAAGACATCAAAACTATGAAATAACCAAAAAAGTGTTAAACAAATCAAAATATATTGTAGATTTTAGATTCTTCAAAGTATGATGACAGCTTTGCACACGCTTGGCATTCCCTCAACCAGCTTCACCTGGAATGCTTTTCCAACAGTCTTGAAGGAGTTCTCACATATGCTGAGCACTTGTTGGCTGCTTTTAATTCACTCTGCGGTCAACTCATCCCAAACCACCTCAATTGGGTTGAGGTCGGGTGATTGTGGAGGCCAGGTCATCTGATGCAGCACTCCATCACTCTCCTTCTTGGTCAWATAGCCATTACACAGCCTGGAGGTGTGGCGTGTCATTGTCCTGTTGGGAAAAAAATGATATTCCCACTAAGCATAAACCAGATGGGATGGTGTATCACTGCAGAATGCTGTGGTTGCCATGCTGGTTAAGTGTGACTTGAATTCAAAATAAATCACAGACAGTGTGACCAGCAAAGCACCCCCACACTATTACACCTCCTCCTCCATGCTTCACGGTGGGAACCACACATGCAGAGATCATCCGTTCACCTACAATGCGTCTCACAAAGACACGGCGGTTGGAACCAAAAATCTCAAATTTGGACTCATCAGACCAAAGGACAGATTTCCACCGGTCTAATGTCCATTGCCCGTGTTTCTTGGCCCAAGCCAAGTCTCTTCTTCTTATTGGTGTCCTTTAGTAGTGGTTTCTTTGCAGCAATTCGACCATGAAGGCCTGATCCATGCAGTCTCCTCTGAACAATTGATGTTGAGATGTGTCTTTTACTTATTTATTTTGGCTGCAATTTCTGAGGCTGGTAACTCTAATGAACTTATCCTCTGCAGCAGTGGTAACTTGATGGTTTTTGCAACTGCACTTGAAGAAACTTTAAAAGTTCTTGAAATTTTCCAGATTGACTGACCTTCATGTCTTAAAGTAATGATGGAATGTCGTTTCGCTTTGCTTATTTTAGCTGTTCTTGCCATATTATGGACTTGGTCTTTTACCAAATAGGGCTATCTTCTGTTTACCACCCCTAACTTGTCACAACACAACTGACTGGCTCAAATACATTAAGAAGGAAAGAAATTCCACAAATGAACTTTTAACAAGGGACACCTGTTAACTTAAATGCATTCCAGGTGACTACCTCATGAAGCTGGTTGATAGAATGCCAAGAGTGTGCAAAGCTGTCATCACGTCAACAACGGGTGGCTGTTGTGAAGAATCTCAAATATAAAATATATTTTGATTTGTTAAACACTTTTTTGGTTACTACATAATTCCATGCGCATTATTTCATAGTTTTGATGTCTTCACTATTACTCTACAATGTAGAAAATAGTAAAAATAAAGAAAAGCTATGAAATAACACACATGGAATTATGAGTAGGTGTGTCTAAACTTTTGACTGGTACTGTATATGTTTACTGTATATGTTTTGCATTGAAGGGAGGGTAATCCTCTCCCCCCAGAGCTGGGTCATGCGTAAGTACGTATCCATGTAACTGAGAAGCGACCATTAATGCGGCTCCCCTTCCGATTGGATTAGTGTGAATCCTCTTTGTAGTGGAAACCACTGTTTCTACTATCTGCAGCCCTATCACCATGCAAATGCAGGRAAGAATTCTGAATGCACCATTTTGCAAATACGTTAATGTTGATACTGTGCGGATTGGCATAACTGTAATTTATTGGCTGCTGTAGGGTGCATAATGTATTGCAGTAAGCACTTTGAGATGGAATGAAGATATGAAAGTAACGTGTAATCGAAATGCATTATCATTCTTGTGCATAACTTTCACTGGTTGCATTAGAATCCAAGTCTTGATACGACGCTTGCAATGAATATAGAAACATTTGCGCTCCTAAATTGGTGCGTAATAAACTACATAAACCTGCATTATGAATGTCAAATGTCAAATGATAATGTCAAATGAAAATAAAAGTTATGTTACCTTTAAGGTCACTGGCGTTATCTTGTCCTTGTTCACTCCCTCGGGTAAGAAGTCTAGCAGAGCGCCCAGAACTATATCCTTCACCGTCTGGAACTCCATCTCGCCTTTCAGGTCAGCACAGAATATCAAGTCCAGATCCTTCCATCCTAACCCGCTGTCCTCATGTAGAACATGGCTGGCCGCGGAACCGTTCAGACGGACCTCTCGGACATGTATCCGTTTCTCCTCCATGCGACACCGGACCACTTTGACGATGTCCCGCGGTTTTATCTCCAGGGTGGGGAAGTTCCAGCGGCCGTGGATGGGGATGGACCCAGCCAGGATGACGTCCAGGCGCTGCACTTGTTCCCAATTGAGCACGCTGAAGTTTCTGCTCTCCCCGTCCACCAGACAGCCTTCCACCGGAGTCGATCGACTCGAGTCGACTTTCTCGCCCATATTGGTAAGAGGTAGATATGAAAATGTAAACGCTAAAAGTGTCCTTTCGTCTCCTGCTTCGCTGTGAGATAAGGCGRCCGTGTTGCCGCTGGGGTAGATTGACAGAGTGCTTTGGCCACATTAGCTGGCTGTATTTATCTGTATCACCGACCTTTAGATAACGTATCTTTATCACCGTCCTTTAGATAACGTTGTTTACCATAACAAGACGAAGCATCTCTCATTTAAACACAGCATACGTGTAGTTTCACTTCTCTGTTGCTTGTAGCGGAGATGAGGCATATGGTCAGCCAGTTGTYCTGCGTAAAGCTAGCTGTCCATTGTCTTCCCTTTCCCCAAGTTCAGTGGGGATATTATTCGATTGCTGAGCAGGTCTAAAGGGCTTGTCCAGCCGTGGGGTTCACACACTATCCTGTATTCCTTACCTCACTGTGCGCTTTCTCTTCCGTCTGTGTCGCCGTCGCTTAAATGTGCKCCTGTCGATGATCATCAATACAGAATAGCGTCTTGCACTTTCTCAATGCGTCTTTTCTGTTCGACTCAAAAACATTTTTGCACCTCCCAAAGTTGATTTTCCTTTCACTTTTACGCGCAGAAGATTTCACGGATCTTGGTATTTCTCCTCTGCTTCTATTTTACGCATCAGATTTAACCCACGAAATACGTATTCCTATACACTTTCTTCACCTATCATTCACAGAAAATGGTCTATGGCTTCTACTTGCCTGTTACATTTTGCCAGTTTTTCGCTTGACGGCAGTGCGTCATGCCACAGAGGACTCGCGCTACAGATGAGAGGTTCTGACGAGTATGCTTTCCTCAGCAAAGGAATGGCGGGGCGGGTTAGTTTGAATGGCAGCTCGTTCCACCAATCGCTGTAATCGGTACATTCCTAGCAACCTGTAGAGCGAATTAAGTTGTCCCATATGCTGATATGAGGTCAGTTTTGCATTTCACCCCTCATGTTATATTGGCAGAAGGAACCCTGATTATAGATCTGTCACTATAGGCTAAATCTACATGGACACTTGCAGACCAATGCTGGTTTTATAGATGCAACACCTTTTGCAAAGTTTTTTAAATATATGCTTTTCACAGTCATTTTACACCCCAATGATTCACTACTACAGCCACATACATGTGTTGTTATACCCTTCACATGTGTCACAGAGAGTACCGTTAATGATGTGTAGATATTATATCAGATATGTAGATACATGTTATTTATACAAATATTCATGTTAACTATCAGTCACTCATATTCATCTTTTCTTAAATCTAAATTAGGCTATGCTAGATCCTTGCATATATCACTATCTAGAGGTGGCAAGAGCAACACCTCTCTCTCTCTTTCTCATTTACATTTAACATGTTTATATTATAGTAATATTGCAGACTTTTATCCAGAGCAACTTAAAAGAAGTGCATTCAACTACGGAGCCAGCACATGACATGAACATTGCATGTACAACCTTCTTCAAAAAGTAAATGTTGGAATCACAGTGCTAAAGTCAATGCAAGGTGTATTAGGTGTGTGTATAGTAACAGTACTCTGAGTAATGGTACAGTATGTAAGCTATATTCCATAGTGTCAGGTTGGGCTCCTTATCACTCAGAACCCATCAGATAGAGCTTCACTGGCATATCTACGTCACTGTTGACTACCTCATAAACCAGCTTAATGCAGATTACTATGTATGTACAGTAGCACACACACATATACAAACACAGCCACACACACATACTGTAGGTGTGCACCCATGTTGACTCCAATTCTTCCCACAGTTGTGTCAAGATGGCTGGACCATTCTTGGTACATACTGTATGGGAAACTGTTGACTGCTAAAAACCCAGCATTGTTGCAGTTTTTGACACAAACCGGTGCGCCTGGCACSTACTACCATACCCCGTTCMAAGGCACTTATATATTTTGGCTTGCCCATTCACTCTCTGAATGGCACACATACACAATCCATGTCTCAATTGCCTCAATACTTAAAAATCCTTCTTTAACCGGTCTCCTCCCCTTCTTCTACACTGATTGAAGTGGATTTAACAGGTGACATCAATAAGGGATCATAGCTTTCATATGGATTCACCTGGTCAGTTTATGTCATGGAAAGAGCAGTGTTGATAATGTTTTGTACACTCATTGTATGCCCACACACACACACACACACACACACACACACACACACACACACACACACACACACACATAGGCCTGTGTTTTTTCCCATGACTATTAACCTAACTTGCTATTTTACAGTGTTACAGTTACAATTACAACTTATTGGCAGAAACAAGGAAGGAATGACCACCCTGCCAAATGACATGTGACCTGGACCTGTGCAGGCTCTGCATTGTAAAACCACTATTTTACTGCCACAGAGGGCACAGACATTTTGGGCCTATAAACAGTGACCTGAAAAATAAACCTTTGCACAGTCACGCTATGAAACCACCCACTTTTCTCCTGGGCTGGCCTGTTGAAAAGAGAGCTGTGTGAGAGGAGAGGTGGTGAAAGAGAATACTGATAATCCTACACCTCTCTGAAAAATAGGTCTCGATCCAGAAACAGAATGGAAAATAGTTTGATTAGTAAAATTCGGACACACAGTTACACAGTGTTTTTTAGATTAGTTATTTGAGATAGTATCTGGAATATAGTCCATGCAGAAAGAGTGGCTGCAATTTCAATCCACCATTTCTGTATGGTTACTTTGTCAGACTTACAAACGGCTCATGTTAGAATCGACCATTGAAATGACTCAAGAAATTCATCACAGTGGCCTACCCTCACCTCCAACCTAACCGTTTTACCCCAGAATCATAATGGATTTAGGAAGATGGTGGGCAACGTCTGGGAAAAGGGGTGCAACACAGAACTAACATATGTGTCATACTCTGAGACTTAGTCGTAGAGGTAATAGGTTATGGGTCAGAGTGCAGCTATACGCTTCCGGCTCAGGTTATACATAGTCACGTTCACACAGGAGGGAAGAGGGAGGGCAGTTGAGTTATCTGATTGGTTTATAGAGGCTGATTTGACCCAGAATAACAAAAGTCTCTTTGAAGACTTACAGTAACAAGAGATAATTGTCAATCCTCTATCAGCTACCAATGCAATTTCACTATGAGTTAGTTTCTGTTTGTCCTCCAAAGAATCTTGCCATATAATGAAATGCATGCAATATTAATCAATGCAAAGCAACACATTAAAACTGTATTTGTTCAAGGATTCATCTAATGCACATCTAATGCACAATAGGCTACATATCTTACTTTGCTAGCTGACAACTTTACGTTTTTTTTTCTTTTTACTTTTTAAGCTGTATAAGCTGTATAAGAGAGCAGATTATTTCTATAGGTGAGAAAGAGAGACCAGTGAACAGTCTCCATTCAGCTATTGACTCCATGTCAGGCTTAGGAGACCATTCGTATGATACAGCCAACTAGATTAGCTTTGACACTAAGACCCTGCAAGTGGATGACAGCTTGCCCTCAAGACCACTCCTTAAATCATGTGGTTAAGTAAAAGGCCAACTTAATACAAATATGTGTTTCATGCTGTCTTATTACAAGCATATTGAAGTGTAGGATTTGCAGTTGTGACACAAACATGTGAGTGCAGACAGGATTTTGTGCACCGTGGGACGTCATAGTAAAGCAGATGAAGACTGTAGGTAGTAGTAAAGCAATTGAGAGAGCGTGCAACCAGCGGCTACCTCTGCCCTCCTTTCCCCCCCTCTCTCCTCCTCCTCCTCCTCCCTCATCCACTTTTCCATCTCCATTTTCACCAACTCCTCCTCCTCAGGAAGTTCATAATAAGATTACCATGAGCCTGTGAGCCGAATATACATCCCCTCCCTCTCTCCCACTCTCTCTCCCTTCCTCCCTCCCACTCTCTCTCCCTTCCCTTCCTCCATTCCTTTCCCTCCTCTCTCCCTTGCCCTGTTTTTCTTCCACTCCCCTCCCTCTTCTGCCACTTTCCCCCCCCCTCCCTCCATGTCTCCTCCCCCACCAGCTGTAGCAGCTATTAGCAGGTTATGTCAGGTATGCTCTGAGCAGGCCCAGAAAAGACGTATTGAGCAACTGTGCTTAATTGATGCTCATATATAGAGTACATAGAACTCACTGGACATTAGACATTTTGGAGAAGTAACTTCAGTTGCACTGCAATTGCACAAGTCTGTGAAATATAGATTCTAGCAAGGATAAATAGATTCTGGTTTGCCCATGGTTGTGGAATAGAAGTGCTAGCACAGGTGGAGAAATGTCCTTTCTAGACAAGGTASAAATGTAGGATCTTAGTTTGATCACCCTGTTGCAGGAGAACTTTCCTGTAATGCAGAACATGTACAAATTGAAGTGTATTTTAGGTTTAAAATGGCTTCTGAAGTTTGTAATTTCAATTTATGATTTTTCCTTATCAAAAATGTATCAACTCTACAAAAATGTCCATTATTTATATAATCCACATAATAACTCATATTTYTTGTTGCTGCAGGATTATTTTCCTGCTGTAGCAAACTGTCTTAATCTGTACCTCTATGTGAACTGCCAGTCATTTTGTGGAGGTTACTTTGGAATTATACAGCAACTGCACCAATTCTTGTATATGTTGAATTACAAGCAGGACCATGGTACAGTATGTGTAAAATGGCGGATATATTTCCATTCGATAATTTGTATTTCTTTATTGCCACTCCCACCCCTCCCTATGGCCCTGACCTTAATGAGTGACCGCTCCAGACCACAGCTGACCTACTGGAGCTCTCTCAGTAAGCCTGCTAAACAGCTCCATTGCTCCTAATGAGATCGCTGACTCGCCCAGCCCGTTAAGCCAAAGATTCACAGCTTCCATCCCTACAGGGTACTATCTAACAGCGTGTGTGTGTGTGTGTGTGTGTGTGTGTGTGTGTGTGTGTGTGTGTGTGTGGTGTGTGTGTGTGTGTGTGTGTGTGTGTGTGTGTGTGTGTGTGTGTGTGTGTGTGTGTGTGTGTGTGTGTGTGTGTGTGTGTGTGTGTGTGTGTGTGTGTGTGTGTGTGTGTGTGTGTGTGTGTGTTTTGTGTTGCGTGCGCGTGCGTGCGTGCTTTCCTACCTTATCAGGACAGATTTCCTGTCTGTCTGTTTGCCTGTCTGTCTGTCTCAATTAATTAATTAATTGTTAATTAGGCTATTGAAGGCATTGCTGTTCACAAGGCAAGATCCTGCTTCAATGAAAGCTATAAAGGTGATTGGTGTTAATTGTTTAATCACTGGGAAGGGCAACACGTACAGTGAGAGACTTACTATTGAAATTAAATTCATGGGGCCAGCTGTTGTACAGTAGGTATGCATATAGACATGCATATTTGGGCCTGTACAGTGATGCATGACTAGACACGCCTATTTTTGCAACTGCAGGGGGATGATTACTCAATATTCTTTACAGTGAACAGCTAAATTTGCTTTAAAAAATGAATAAAACAACACCTCACAACACAACGCCTCTCCCCTATCTGATCTATCTGGTCATGCAAGATTGCACCGTCAGAGCGGGTCGCCTAGTTTCTAGTCCTTAGGAAACTATGCAATATTTAGTTTTTTWAATATATTATTTCTTACATTGTTAGCCCAGAAAATATTAAGTGTTATTACATACAGCCGGGAAGAACTATTGGATATCAGAGCGACGTCAATTTACCAGCACTACGACCAGGAATACGACTTTCCTGAAGCAGATCCTTTGTTCGAACCACCCAAGGCATTCAAACTGATTCCAGAGGCTGACCCAAAACAACGTCACCGCATAAGAGGTAGATTGAGCGGCCTTCTGGTCAGACTTCGGAGGCGTGCACACCACACACCGCTTCCGAGTATATTACTTGCTAATGTCCAGTCTCTAGATAACAAGGTAGATGGAATTAGGGCAAGGGTTGCTTTCCAGAGAGTCATCTGGGATTGTAACCTACTCTATTTCATGGAAACATGGCTCTTTGGGAACATGCTGTCGGAGTCAGTACAGCCACCGGGATTCTTTGTGCGTTGCTCCGACAGGAATAAACATCTCTCCGGGAAGAAGAAGGGCGGGCGTGTATGTTTCATGATTAACGACTAATGGTGTAATTGTAACAATATACAGGAATTCAAGTCCTTCTGTTCACCTGACCTAGAATTCCTTACAATCAAATGCAGACTGTATTATCTCCCAAAAGAATTCTCGTTGGTTATTGTCACAGCCGTGTACATCCCCCCTCAAGCCGATTCCATGACGGCCCTCAAGGAACTCCAATCGTATATCATGAGGCTGCATTTATTTTAGCTGGGGATTTTAACAAAGCAAATTTGAGAACAAGGCTAACTAAATTATATCAGCATATTGATTGTAGTACCCGGGCTGGCAAAACACTGGATCACTGCTACTGTAACTTCCGCGATGCATACAAGGCCCTGCCCCGCCCTTCGTTCGGCAAATCTGACTACGACTCCATTTTTCTTGTCCCCTCCTATAGGCAGAAACTCAAACCGGATGTACCCGAGACAAGGACCATTCAACGTTGGTCTGACCAATCGGAATCCACGCTTTAAAGATTGTTTTGATCACGCGGACTGGGACATGTTCCGGGTAGCCTCAGAGAATAATTTTGATTTATACAGACAGAGGTGCAATGGCTCTGCTTTGAGTTAAGGCATCCGCATGCATAGTTTCGGTTTGTTCCTAGCAGAACTCGGCTAGATGAAGCCAACGTCTGTGCTCGCATACTCCCTAAAGACCGTTGCTTGAAAAAAGAGAACAAAGCGGTAATATTACTATTGTTTGTCCCTCTTGAGCCACCATAGCAACAACTTAGCCATAACATTTCCTTAAAATAGTCAGAATTAATCTAAGATAAATCAAGAAATCTGTAATTAATTAGATGTTTTTGTCGAGGAGGTCTTAGTCAAGCAATTTTACATCTAGCTAAGAGATTTGGTGCAGTTCTTCTCAAGTAAAAAATGTGCATGAAAACTAGCAGTGCACTACTGACAATACGGCCTAGCTGCTGCTGCGCTCCCCTCTCTCTCGTTGAACCGTTGAATGACAGCAAAAACTTCACTGAAGAATCCCATCCATAGTTCCCAACCCTGCTGTTGGCCAATCACTGACAAAGGGTCTGAACACCAAAACAAACAAAAACTTCACAAAATGTAGTCATAATAAAGAGCAAGCTGTTCATGACTGTCTCAACTATAGGTCAGTGACTTCCAACAGTGGTTAGCAGGGGTACTGCAGGTGTTTAGATTATTTTAATTATTTAATAAAAAAAAATATATTAAAAAATATTAAAAACTGGGAGTATTAATGGTATTAGAAAAGATTTACATTACTTTACACAATGCAAATTGTTTATAATAATACTCCTTTAATTTGTTACACACAAAAAAATTGCGAACCTGTGAATTGTGGTCCTCAAGAGCTTTTAACAGTGATTTGGTGGTGCCCAATAACAGCGGTTTGGGAACCGCTGTTATAGGCTACTGGGTGGTTCCACCAATTCGGTGCCTTTGGAGAAGTGCAACTTGGTCAAAATGACAATTGATTTCACTTTATTTTAACATTCGGTCATAATTAACACATGTTCAACTTGATAAAAAACATGTTTGTCCAGCCCTAGATGTTAAATTTAAAAAATACTATAGTTAGTGCCTAGTGCCAAATTAAGTGACATGTTTGACCGTAACAGGGTTGATGATTTCATCTAAAATCAGCCCTAAATCCCCTTGTGACAGGGTGAATGGAAGCTTGTTGTGTGCAACAGGAAGTGGGAAATGAATGCAAGTTTTTATTTTTTTAATTACAATTGTTAAAACATTTCTAGCATGTCTATCTATGGGTAACAGGGTTGACGTGTTATGTTTGACCCACTCAGTTTCTCACCACAAAACAACCGAAAATTGCCCCAAAAAACAGAACCAGCTCACCTGCTTTTACACTAGGATATCACTATTAGGTGTTCAATGTTTCTTTTGAAAAAAAAWGAAAAAAGAAGACCGTTCTCTGCAGCGCAACACGTCGCTGCGGCGCCTGGGGSGGCGCTTTAGCTCCCCCTCCTGTCCAGCTCAGGCGTTCGGTGTCGCCGGCCTTCTWGCCGCTGCCGAACCTGCTGCTGGCAAACGCCCTTCACTCATCAACCCTGGACTTGTCTCGTCATCATTACACACACCTGGTTCCAATCCCCACCATATCACTGTATATATACTCCCTCTGTCATTTATCTTTGTCGGTCATTGTATATGTTGCTTGTTTTCCTGAGAGGAATCTCTCCTACTATTTCCCGAGTAGTTTATTATTTTGCACTTTAGGTTTCGTCCCGCTTTAATATATGGTGTTTTAATAAACTCAGTAGTTCTAAACCTGCCACTGCCTCCTGCCTACTCCTCTCTACACTTGTGACAGGTTGAMCTTAAAATGAGGGACAAATGTAAATGAATCACTAATCACATAAAATAAATACAAATCTTCAGTACCATATTCGGAAATCACTGTCACAGTAACCAAATAACTAGGGTTTTACAATGACGGTGGAAATTTAGAGAAATGTTGGGGTTAAGTGGGTTAAAATCTTCCTCAAAGTCACAGATAGTGCACTGAGGGATGTCAAAATGCTGCATTTTTCACTGTAAATTCTCCATGTGGTCTGTATTAAAGAGCACTTCATTTAATATAAAAAGCTTTTCAAATTAAATATTGGTACACAATTTCAAAAGGCACTCTTTGCATGGAATGACYCCTCTATCTATGCATCTAACAAGTGTGATGTTTTGTTATGAATCCTCACAGATATACACTTTGGTTAGAACAATGGTTAACAAGGCTGATCACACACACATGCATGCGWGCGCGTACACACACACACACAAACACACACACAAAGTATAGCTTGACATTGCATTGCATTTGGAATTGAGACCCAAGTCCATTCTACTTAATCTATTTCCATTGCTGATTGTCTTTAATCAGACTGTTTCCCCCTCATGTTGAGGGACCTTTCACAGTGTGTCCCCTAAATGCATTTAGCAATGTTTTCAGTGTAAAATTTCAATGACAAACACCAGATATAAAGTATGTAGAAAATATATATTTTTAAATAAGATAATCTTTGAGAACTAACAATCATCAAAATAAAAACTAGACTGTCATGGAGAATCTGAAATTCCAAAAATGTCATGGCATGTGGCCCCCATTGATTTTGTTATAATGTTTGAGTCACTCAGACAGCAGAAGAACAAGGCATAAGCCATGGTAAAATGTGTAGAATTACAGAAAATTAGCTTTAAAACTAAAAATTATCTCAGCCCCATGGCAAAATGTTTTGAATTGCAGAAAACTAGCTTTAAAACAGCCTCCCCCCTAACTTTGCCACCGCTACTTTAAAAAATCCAAGAAGAAACACAGAAGGACTGGCGTTGCCAGAGCGACATAAACAGGAAGTGAGGCGTGTGGTGTCAGTTAGGCTGAGAAGAGATCGGACTCAGTTTCCTGTTTATAAATGTGGCGATCACATCTCCTACCACAGAATCATTCTCAATAACTTCACACAGGCACACCGACATTCACACACACACACACACACACACTTGAGAGAAACACAGCAACACCCCTTAAAGCCACAGACAAATGGTCCAGATACTCTCTTGCTGCTTATACCCACAATATCTCTTCTTAAGATATAGTCTTACACACCCTCACATACAAGCTGCTGTCTGATTCTCTACCCTTTCCCTGAAGTATACAAGGGCAGAAAGGTAAGGAATAAGAACTGCCTTCTCTCTCCCTGTCACTCACTGTCTAATGAGTCATACAACTACAAGGTACCGTTCTGCCATCTGCTGGACAGAGCTACACCAGGTCCATCAGCTGGAGACTTTCTATCATTGGAGAAGGCCTCCTCTCCAAGAATGTCTCCCTCTTAGCTGACACTAGGTGGCAGTCTTTACACAGTTACAATGGCCCCAGCTGTCATTTACTGCACCCAGAAAAGACAGGAGGGGACAGAATGCTTGAGACCCTTTGAGTCCTCTCCAGTCAAACATTAAGGTCTCAAATGATAAGTAGGTCCTCTTCTGCTGGTTTTCAAACAAGGCGTTTTGATTTAAACATAAGTTCAAAACACAAATGAGAATAAGAATGTCAACTAAGTATTTGTCATTATAGTGACAGCCGCTTTTAGATGCAAATCGCTTTTTATACAACTAGAGAATAAGTGATTTATCTAATCKTATGCAATTCAMCTCATATCTGGTAGTAATTTATACGTTTTATTCTTCAAGGTGCAGTGAGCAATGCAGTGCTCCCTCGTATCATGTGGATTTCAGTGTGACCAAAAGGATACAGGCTCCTAAGGCCTCTATCTGTATGATTGTATGTGATTGTATGTGACTGTATATGATTGTATATGATTGTATGTGATTGTATGTGATTGTACATGATTGTATATGATTGTATATGCTCTGGAGAACCATTTGAAACTCTGACTCCATTAGTCATGGTTAATGTTCCACATCATCTTAATGATTTTGACTGGAAAGAACTTGATTTCGAAGAGAGAGAGAGAGAGAGAGAAAGACAGAAAGATACGAGAGCAATGGACAGAGGGTTCAGATCAACCATCTCTCTGTAGTCTGGAGTATTGAATAGAATACAACTTTACTGTCACGGTTGCAAAGCAGTTCCGTTGTTATGGTTCTGCATTTGGTGTCTACAGGCTACTGGCCCTGATACTGACCTGTCAAACCTTCATTCACCTCCTACTGGGATTTCTCTCTGCTAACACCATCACTACAGAAACATACTGTGGGGTTAAATAAGCATACAGTATCTGGGGTTTCCCACAGTATACGAACCTTCAGGGTCGTCTCTGTAGGACCTCTATCCAATCTCACTCTCATAAGTGAAATAGATAGGCCTGTACAGACCATTATATAATGCTGTAGTGTATACTTTGCTATGGCCTATTATCTCTTTCAACAAGTCTGCTAACAGACATTATGAAATTAAATTGCTGTCTTGTTGCATGGGAAGAATTCTGTTTTGCCTCATCCGGAAACTTTTGATTGAATAGGCCCAATTATTATAATTTATTTTAATGGCCATGATTCCAATCAAATCTCCTTCTGTGAACATACTCCAGTCCTCTCTCTGCTTGTACTGCATTTATTTATGTTCCATTCTGTATCAATCATTGTTTGGTGGTTTTTGGGGGGAGACAAAATGCTAACACTTACGGTCAGTGATTCTGAGCCAGCTGGTTTGGAGTCTGGCCATGGTTGATGAGACCACTAGCGCTCTGTCTGTCTCTGTGTCTCTGAACAGTCGTGTGCACTGAAGGGTGAGTCACAGTCAGGCTTGAAGTGGTCTTTACGTTAAGGATCTCTAGCATGCGCTATTGATGTATAGAACGCAACATGGTAAATGTTGGAAACATGGCTGAACAATTTGCTGTTCTATCTGCCTCAGGGGAGAGTGGTGTGGTCAGCGGGATGGTCTGGACCGAACAGAAATGACCAAACTCTGAACTCCAATGAATCCAATTAAAGCCCCACAAAATGAGCACAACCTGAGGGCCCCCCCCCCCCCAGCCACAGCCACAGTTCTCCATCCACAGGGAGAGAATACCACAGTTATTCAATCATTGAAATATAGTAGAATGTGCTGAATAGACTTGAAGTACTGTAGTATGTACCAGGTCTGGTCTCATTGCAGAAGGAAATGAGAGACACAGCATGGTGGTTGTCATGGCAAGGGGCTTGCCAGTCCTGTGACATTCCCTGAGTAAGCAGAGTTACATATCAGTGGAGGCTGGTGGGAAGAGCTTTAGGAGGACGGGCTCATTGTAATAGCTGGAATGGAATTCATGGAACGGTATCAAACAGATCAAACATATGGAAACCACATATTTGACTCCATTCCATTCCAGCCATTACAATGAGACCATCCTCATATAGCTCCTCACACCAGCCTCCACTGTTACATATTGCTTTATGGTGTTACTTTATGACTGATGATGAGTTTTATGTGGGAGAAGAGTTGTGCAAGGCTTTATTTTTGTAATTTACGACCACAGTGATGCAAAGGTAAAAGTGTTTCCTTTGAATCCAGTGCCAAAGTTTGTGTGTGTGTGTGTGTGTTTGTGTATATGCATTTCTAGGTTTGTATGTAAGGGTTCATGCGTTGTGTGTGTTTCCAAGTGTGTGTGTGTGTGTGTGTGTGTGTGTGTGTTGTGTGTGTGTGTGTTGTGTGTGTGTGTGTGTGTGTGTGTGTGTGTGTGTGTGTGTGTGCGTGTGTGTGTGTGTGTGTGTGTGTGTGTGTGTGTGTGTGTGTGTGTGTGTGCGTGTATGTGGATTTAAAAGTCTGGAAGTATTAAAAGTGACTGTATGTATAAATATGAGTGTCCACGACATTGCATGTAATATGGAGAGTTAACTGATATCCCTGTGTGTATAAAGGTTGTGTATCCTGACATTTCTATGTGTCCTATAAGCTGAGTGAAACTGATATTCCACTGTGCTCAGCACACTGACAGTGCTCTGGAGGAGTGTGTGTTAGCTGCTGTCAGACCTGCTCCAAGCAGCACAATCTGGAACTAGTTAACAGCTCTCCTGTTCAGGATGGAGGACGGAGAAGAGAGAATACCACTGTCCCGTCGCAGCATGTTCAGAGGAGACACAACGTCTCTCACCCTTCCCTGCTCTCAAAGTAAATCCACTGTCCTCCTCAGGTGTGAAGGACTGCACCATGGCCTCCCTAGTTGAGCTGATGTGTCATTTTGTGTACGTGTATGTAGTTATTTTCTTGCTGCCCATCCCTTTTTGTGCTGTGTTGTAGTTTTATGTAACAGTGCAATAACTTTGGTCACCCTGCCCACTGCGTAAGGTATGTGGCAGTTATGGATGTTCTAACGTCAGCGCTCTTATTTAGAAGGTTCTATTGGCATGACAGGTCTAGACTAGGGTGGAGTCCCTTTCTTCTTTCTGCTTCTGCCTGCTTGGTTTATGTGTACAGGGTAATTTAGGGAGAGCTTTTCTGCTGAGTTTGTAGGGAGACAAAGGAGAGGGGGAGGACGTGAGTGAGTGATGAGAGAGAGAGAGAGAGAGAGAGAGAGAGAGAGAGAGAGAGAGAGAGAGAGAGAGAGAGAGAGAGAAGCAGAAGAGGAAGATATACAGTTCTCTGGGTTGTGGTCAGTTCTCCTCCCTTCTCTTGGCTAGTGTTAGACGTGTACCTTGAGCCAAGGATAGTCTTGTGGAGTAGGGAGTAGAATATGAGAAGGTGCAGCAGGGAGAAGGAATGAGAAAAGTAACAGAATGGGGGAGAAATGAGGGGGCGGATAGGCCTGAGGTGGAAGAAGAGAGGAGGAGGTGGAATGAGGTGAATAACTAGGAGAAAAGGGGCATGGGAAAACAGAAAATAACACTCAGATGATCAGTGCTCTGAGTCATCCCATCTATGAGATCGTACAGTCTGGGATCCTCCAAAACAATGATGTCACTAAGAAACATCTCTCTCTCTCTTTCCTTTGTCTCTGTCTCTTTTCACTCTCTCTCCTGCATTTTCTGCCTTTACGCTCAATCTTTTTTTGTTTTCTCTGTTTTGCATTGGAAGTTCCAGTATGTAATAAACAAACAAACTAAATCAAGCAAATACAAGTTAAGAACCCATTCCTGAGACACATGCTGTCTGAAGACGTTTCTCATGCAGATCCTAGAGAGAGAGAAACTTGAAGCGAGAGAGAGAGAAACTTGGAAGCTCATCTCTGAAACTGCCTCCAGACTTTGGAACAGCCAGGACACCATCAACAGTTTTTATTAATTATATGCACTTTACGAGCACATTATTAGTGTTTATGGCGTTGTTTTCACTACGGAGTTGAACTTGTTCCGCTCCAATACACATAGCAAATATCTAGATAGAAAAACTTCTTGGCCTTGGTTTTAGTTGCCTTGTAAATATTGTGTGTGTTTATAGTGCACCTTTCAAACACGGACAGAAGGAATTATCAACATCAAATGAGCCAGATTAACTATGCTCTTGTTCAACATTGCAGCCAGCATTGCAGGCGACTGCCGACTCACTCATCTACAAATCACCTTGCATCAATAATTACTACTCATTATTATTCATTATACTGTAGCTCTCGAACACGGCCTATTGTATTTGTTCCTGATCAATTGTTAATCCATGGGTGCATGGAACCAGTCAGGGGTTGGATTACTCATTGTATGTTAACTAATATGGGGTGCCGGGGTATGTTATGAGTGTACCCGRCACCCCGGTCATTTCCACCCTGAGACCAGGGCTTAATAAACTGTTTGCTCTCACCGCTCCAGTCCTCTACTGTACAGGRAAGACTCCTTATTTCCTACCCAGCTCAATTATTCATTGGAGATCCAGAAATGTTCTGACACCCACTCTGGACTGGCTGGTTCTGGCAGTCCAGTGGGTCTCCACTGACCTGTGGACAAATGCTTTTAGTTTCAAATAAAATAATAATTTTATGCCCCCAGATCATGGAATAGCCTTCAGGCCACCTTGAAATTTTACTCACTGGTCTCTATTGGAAAGCTTATATTGAGTTTAAGGGAGGTGATATGTGAGAGTTGTGTTTATTTGGATTAATCTTGTTGTATTTATCGTATTGTATTTACATTATTATCTTAAGTGTATTAAACATGAGACCCTGGTCTCAATGGTGACCCATCCTGTATAAAGAAAAGTTAAATAACAAAAAAATAATGGACGTCACACTGCTTGATTAGCGAGTACTGCTTCCACCTGGTTTGGCTCACACGGAGGCTCCAACCCAGGACCTCTGCTTTGCTAGCACACATGACTGTCTCCTGAAGCGTCTTGCCAGTCAGCGCCACCAAAACGTTAACAATTCTGTGGCGCAAGCCAATGAGGATTCAGGTTCCCTCTTTCTTACATAACAATGCACTCTGGAAAACCAATCAGTGAAATGAACAGATGGTGAACATCAGAGAAACACTTTGGTTCACACAGAGAGAGAGCGGGTCAAAGTAGTTAATTTCAATATTCATTTCATTCATACAAAGGGAAAATATGGAGAGAATGTTCAATGCCAGCCCAATGACGGCAGGATTTAATAATTATTATGGTAAATGCACATGATTTGGATTTGGACTATGTAGATTATCATCAACAGCTGTGTTATTTGACTTCACACTGTATTGGTACCGTCACCAAAATAACTGCCTACACTCTTCCTCTCTCTCCCTTTCCCCTTATCTCTCTCCTCTCTCTCGATTTATCTCTCACCCCACTGACCCTATCTCCTTAAATAAGGGAGATTGATAGACACTAAACTAAGAGAGAAACCATGAATTCACATCATTACAGACTGAATAAGACAATGATGATGGATATTGACAGTCATCCCGCATTTAAGCTGAAATAAAAGGGAAATAAAAATCAGAATGGAAATATAAAACCGGGATAAAATGGTCGATAGAGTGGAGGGGAATGTGATGACTTCATCTTAAGGGAACTCCAAGCAGATTAAATGTGCATACATGTTTAAACTTAATGTGCATTAGCAGTTATTTGTTTATTCAATAAACAGAAAGAAATGATGGATTTCCCTTTAGTGTTGGACAGAGAGAGAACATCAAATATATCCTGCATCCCCAGTTGTTTCTGTGTTTACTAAACAGGCAGAGTTGCAGCACTTCCCTTGGATAGACATACAGAGACAGACAGACAGASCAAAAGGAGGGGGTGGGAAAGAGAGGCAGAAAAACATTCAGTCGAGAGTTGAATGATTTACCCCTGTCATGCTGTTTCAGTATGCAGGGTCCACGGTGCCAACTCTCTCCCACTGTTTGAGATTACACGGTGTTTTCCACTGCACTCCTACATGAATCCCCTATCTGACAGTTTATACAGATTTATAGTCATTATTTAACCCATAAAACAACCCATCCATCCTCCCCCTCTGGCTCTCGGTCTCTATGTGGTTTGCTTGATGAGAGTGTTGACCTTATAAGGAATACCTCTTAGTTCACCACACCCTGTGCACAGGAAAATCAAGAGGAGAAATCACTAGTAAACACTGGTAATAAAGCAGCACACGCGAGAGCCTGTATTATCTACAAGTTTGTCTTCTGTTCTTAATTTTAACACTAATTACTTGAGGGGATAACTGATCTGACATGATTAGATAGGTGAAATCATTATGTTAGAAAAACCTGATTAAACCCATCTCTGATGCAAAGGAAGCGTCTTAAGCGTGTGATCAAGCCTCCAGATGACATGGTGGTCTGGGTTTGTTTGTAACAAGTGACGATTATCATAATAACAAGTGTAAACAGAACCACACACACACACACACACACACACACACACACACACACACACACACACACACACACACACACACACACACACACACACACACACACACACACACACACACACACACACACACACAAACAATTGAATCCCAACAACATCTGGACTTGATATATTAAATATTAACACAATAAAACGATCGTGATAGTGTAATCACATTTATCACACTAACACAAAATAAGCTGTGTTTATACAGATTCTGCCAGAACTGCTGAATAGTACTATCAGCTGAAGAAAACAACATGGCAGTTAGACTTTAATGTCGTTAGACATGCTGTACTTTAAATGGGTGGTCATTATAGGGTTTGGCAGTACAGTGGGGTTTGGTGGTGGTGCTTGCATGGGATCAATATCGTTGGCTTTGGTACAGTTCTGTGTGGTCTCCCTCCATCTCTGCATACAGTACATTCGGAAAGTATTCAGACCCCTTGACTTTTTCCACATTTTGTTACGTTGCAGCCTTATTCTAAAATTGATTAAATCGTTTTTTTCATAATCAATCAACACACAATACCCCATAATGACAAAACAAAAGCAGTTTTTTTGAAATGTTGCAGGTTTTTTATTTTTTATGTTGTTTGTTGAAATATCCCATTTACATAAGTATTCACACCCTTTACTCAGTACTTTGTTGAAGCACCTTTGGCAGCAATTACAGCCTAGAGACTTCGATATGAAGAGGTTTCTCCCATTCATCTCTGCAGATCCTCTCAAGCTCTGTCAGATTGGAAGGGGAGTGTCGCTGCACAGATATTTTCAGGTCTCTCCAGAGATGTATGATCGGGTTCAAGTCTGGGCTCTGGCTGGGCCATTCAAGGACATTCAGAGACTTATCCCGAAACCACTTGTCTTGGCTGTGTGATTAGGGTCTTTGTCCTGTTGGAAGGTGAACCTTCACCCGCAGTCTGAGGTCCTGAGCGCTCTGGAGCATGTTTTCATGAAGGATCTCTCCGTACTTTGTTCTGTTCATCTTTCCCTCAATCTTGACTAGTCTCCCAGTCCCTGCCGCTGAAAATCATCCACACAGCATGATGCTGCCACCACAATGCTTCACCGTAGGAATGGTGCCAGGTTTCCTCCAGACGTGACGCTTGGCATTCAGGGAAAAGAGTTCAATCTTTGTTTCATCACACCAGAGAATTTTGTTTCTCATGGTCTGAGTCCTTTAAGTGCCTTTTGGCAAACTCCAAGCGGGCTGTCATGTGACTTTCACTGAGGAGTCGCTTCCGTCTGGCCACTCTACCATAAAGGCCTGATTGGTGGAGCGCTCTTGAAGGTTCTCTCATCTCCACAGAGGAACTCTGGAGCTTTGTCAGAGTGACCAATGGGTTCTTCTTCTTCCCTGACCAAAACCCTTCTCCCCCGATTGCTCAGTTTGGCCGGGCGGCCAGCTCTAGGAAGAGTCTTGGTGGTTCCAAACTTCTTCCATTTAAGAATGATGGAGACCACTGTGTTCTTGGAGACCCTTCCCCAGATCTGTGCCTCGACACAATCCTGTCTCGGAGCTCTATGGACAACTTGTTCGACCTCATGGCTTGGTTCTTGCTCTGACATGCACTGTCAACTGTAAGACCTTATATAGACAGGTGTGTGCCTTTCCAAATCATGTCAGATGTAGACTAACAGTTAAATGGTTACTTCCTCCCCATATTGACTGATACTATTTAATTGAAAAATGTGAAAAAGACAATACAAGTAAAAGTTGTGTATAGTAAAATGTTAATGCCCGAGTGCCATGTCTGTTTCCATTCAGAGACATAAGTATCTGTCAGAAGGTGGTGTGGCTGGTGTATGAAGTCAGGCGCAGGAGAGCAGAATGAGTGAGCAACGTACTTTACTCAAAAATAAAGGCACAAGGTAAACAAATACACTTGACCAAATACCAAACGGTAAATATTACGCACGGGTGAACACAGCACCCGTCAAAAACACAGCCATCATGAACCGAAATGAACATAGAAACAATAACGCACAAAAACAAGGGGGAAAACAGAGGGTTAAGTGCATGAACATGTAATTGGGGAATGAAAACCAGGTGTGTAGAAAACAAAGACAAAACCAATGGAAAATGAAAGGTGGATCAGCGATGGCTGGAAGGTCGGTGACGTCGACCGCCGAACGCCGCCCAAACAAGGAGAGGGACCAACTTCAGCGGAAGTCGCGACAGTATCAAGCCATTTTGTCACTCTGGACTTATTCACATCATCTTGCAAGTCTCCTTGTGCTGGCTCCATACATGTTTCTGTGAACACATACACATACAGTCACTGTTCTATTACCAATGACAATTAGGGATAGGTGATATCTGACACAAACATACAGTATACTATGTTGAAGTTTGAAAAAGCCAGACTAAACATACCTAATTCTGCTCTCCCCATCGTCAACCGTTGGTGAGCAGGCAAGAGGTGAGGTCTTTGCCAGGGCCCTATTGATGGGCATATCATCATAGATCAGCTTCTGGCCCCTCATCAAAGATACTGGTCTCTCACTCAATCATTCACACACACACACCGTGCACTGATTACAATATTAATGGTGGTTATGATTAGCCTGGTGGAACMAATCTGATTGCTGCATTCACCTTTTCTATTTCACTTCAGTTATCATAAAATACTGAAGTGAAATGAAATGGTGAACACAGCAATCAGGCAGGTTCCACCAGGCTGGGCTATGCCCTGACCATTACATGCATCTAAGAAGTAGAAAATAAGAAACAAATAATGTCAGTTTACGTAAATTATGTTTCACAATTGGGTTGTATCAAAGTAATGAAGTGGGTTACCTTCTGTATTTGTACAAATGATGAGCCTGTGAAAGCCGTTGCCACTGACAGGTGAAGGTTGCTGGCTGGATACTAGCCAACATGTGGCTGACTGTTCCATTCATAGGAATGCTCACAGCGAGGGCATGTCTGCATGATGCTGATGAGGGCCCCCTTGCTGGTCTTCTCTACGCTGCATATTTGGCTGCAAACTGGACATCTCTCGAATAGCTGCAGCAGGCAATCGTATGAGTTGTTATTGACTGGGAGGGCTCATTGAGTGCCATAATTTCCGGTCACAACTTGTGGATTTTTTTACGTGCTGCTGTGCGGTTTGTTACAAACATTACTTTGCTATCTGTGAACTTTACGGTTTTTACATTTTAATTACCGTTGTATATATATATWTTTTTTCCCCTCCCTCGACTTTTTTCATTAAACTTTTTCACCCAGGACGCTTTATCTGGACATGGTTCGTCAGGACCTCCACCAGCCGAAGCTAAGTAGTAACATTAACATTATGCCTTCTAATTGCAGTTGCTGTACTCATAATATACAGGAGAACGATCGCCTTATGGTGAGGATAGCTATGCTGCAAGCCCAGCTTCAGACGCAATCGTTAGGCAAGGGTAATTTAAGTGTAGGAAAGGATGAAACAGCGTCTGTGCTACCAGTAAGTACAGATAGTAGTATAAATCCCCTCGCACAGTCCCCACAGCCGGACAATTTGGTCATGGCTTCTGGAAGGAAATGCTGTAGGAATGCTCAACCGGTGTCGCTCATTCAGCCTATAGAAACTTTCAACCGGTTCTCCCCATTAAGCAAAGAGTCAGAGTCAGAGGCCGAGTCTTCTCTGGTCTCTCCTCCATCCGTTACGGGGTCTGAGACACCGAAGCCTTCCACCATTAGTTCTGACAAATTGAAAACCCTAGTCATTGGCGACGCCATTACCCGCAGTATTAGACTTACAAAACAATAATAATCCAGCGATCATACACTGTTTACCAGGGGGCAGGGCTACCGATGGTAAGGCTAAACTGAAGATGGTGCTGGCTAAGGCTAAAACTGGCGAGTGTAGAGAGTATAGAGATATTGTAATCCACGTCGGCACCAACGATGTTAGGATGAAACAGTCAGAGGTCACCAAGCGCAACATAGCTTCAGCGTGTAAATCAGCTAGAAAGATGTGTCGGCATCGAGTAATTGTCTCTGGCCCCCTCCCAGTTAGGGGGAGTGATGAGCTCTACAGCAGAGTCTCACAACTCAATCGCTGGTTGAAAACTGTTTTCTGCCACTCCCAAAAGATAGAATTTGTACATAATTGGCCCTCTTTCTGGGACTCACCCACAAACAGGACCAAGCCTGGCCTGCTGAGTAGTGACGGACTCCATTCTAGCTGGAGGGGTGCTCTCATCTTATTTATTAACATAGACAGGGCTCTAACTCCTCTAGCTCCACAATGAGATAGCCAGCCTGCCAGCTTAGTGGAGTCTGCCACTAGCACAGTCAGTGTAGTCAGCTCAGCTACCCCCATTGAGACCGTGTCTGTGCCTCAATCTAGGTTTGGCAAAACTAAACATGGCAGTGTTCGCCTTAGCAATCTCAATAATGACCTCCCCCATTCCTGCCATTATTTAAAGAGATTGTGATATCGCACATCTTAAAATAGGGCTACTTAACGTTAGATCCCTCACTTCCAAGCAGTTATAGTCAATGAACTAATCACTGAATATAATCTTGATGTGAGTGGCCTGACTGAAACATGGCTTAAGCCTGATGAATTTACTGTGTTAAATGAGGCCTCTCCTCCTGGTTACACTAGTGACCATATCCCCCGTGCATCCTGCAAAGGCGGAGGTGTTGCTAACATTTACAATAGCAAATTTCAATTTACAAACAAAAAAATGAGTGCGTTTTTGTCTTTTGAGCTTCTAGTTATGAAATCTATGCAGCCTACTCAATCACTTTTTATAGCTACTGTTTACAGGCTTCCTGGGCCTTATACAGCATTCCTCACTGAGTTCCCTGAATTCCTATCGGCCCTTGTAGTCATGGCAGATAATATTCACATTTTTGGTGACTTTAATATTCACATGGAAAAGTCCACAGACCCACTCCAAAAGGCTTTTGGAGGCATCATCAACTCAGTAGGTTTTTGTCCAACATGTCTCTGGACCTACACACTGCCACAGTCTGGACCTAGTTTGTCCCATGGAATAAATATTGTGAATCTTAATATTTTTCCTATATTGTGGATCTTAATGTTTTTCCTCATAATCCTTGACTATCGGACCACCATTTTATTACGTTTACAATCGTAACAAATAATCTGCTCAGACCCCAACCAAGGATCATCAAAAGCCATGCTATAAATTCTCGGACAACCCAAATATTCCTAGATGCCCTTCCAGACTCCCTCCACCTACCCAAGAATGTCAGAGTACAAAAATCGATGAACCACCTAACTGAGGAACTACATTTAACCTTGCGTAATACCCTAGATGCAGTCGCACCCATAAAAACAAAAAACATTTGTCGTAAGAAACTAGCTCCCTGGTATACAGAGCCCTGAAGCAAGCTTCCAGAAAATGGTGCTACACCAAACTGGAAGTCTTCCAACTAGCTTGGAAAGACAGTACCATACAGTATCGAAGGCCCTCACTGCTCCTCGATCATTCTATTTTTCCAACTTAATTGAGGAGAATAAGAAAAATCCTAATTGTATTTTTATACTGTCGCAAAGCTAACTAAAAAGCAGCATTCCCCAAGAGAGGATGGCTTTCACTTCAGCAGTGATGAGTTCATTAACTTTTTTGACGAAAAGATCATGATCATTAGAAAGCAAATTACGGACTCCTCTTTAAATCTGCGTATTTCTCCAAAGCTCAATTGTCCTGAGTCTGTACAACAGTGCCAGGACCTAGGATCAAGGGAGACTCTCAAGTTTTTTAATACTATATCTCTTGACACATTGATTTAAATAGTCATGGCCTCTAAACCTTCAAGCTGCATACTGGACACAATTCCAACTAAACTACTGAAAGAGCGACTTCCTGTGCTTGGCCCTCCTATGTTGAACAGAATAAATGGCTCCCTATCCACCGGATGAGTACCAAACTCACTTAAAGTGGCAGTAATAAAGCCTCTCTTGAAAAAGCCTAACCTTGACCCAGAAAGTATTTWAAAAAACTATCGGCCAATATCGAATCTCCCATTCCTCTCAAAATTCTTTGAAAAAGCTGTTGTGCAGCAACTCACTGCCTTCCTGAAGACAAACAATGTATACGAAACACTTCAGTCTGGTTTTATACCCCATCACAGCACTGAGACTGTACTTGTGAAGGTGGTAAATTACCTTTTAGTGGCATCAGACGAAGGCTCTGCATCTGTCCTCGTGCTCCTAGACCTTAGTGCTGCTTTTGATACCATCGATCAACACATTATTTTGGAGAGATTGGAAACCCAAATTGGTCTACATGGACAAGTTCTGGCCTGGTTTAGATCTTATCTGTCAGAAAGATATCAGTTTGTCTCTGTGGATGGTTTGTTCTCTGACAAATCAACTGTACATTTCGGTGTTCCTCAAGGTTTCGTTTTAGGACCACCATTGTTTTCACTATATATTTTACCTCTTGGTGATGTCATTCGGAAACACAATGTTAACTTCACTGCTATGCGAACAATACACAGCTGTACATTTCGATGAAACATGGTGAAGCCCAAATATTGCCCTCCCTGGAAGCCTGTGTTTCAGATATAAGGAAGTGGATGGCAGCAAATGTTTTACTTTTAAACAGACAAAACAGAGATGCTAGTTCTAGGTCCCAAGAAACAAAGAGATCTTCTGTTGGATCTGACAATTAATCTTGATGGTTGTACAGTCATCTCAAACAAAACTGTGAAGGACCTCGGCGTTACTCTGAACCCTGATCTCTCTTTTGACGAACTTATCAAGACTGTTTCAAGGATAGCTTTTTCCAACTATGTAACATTGCAGAAATTAAAAACTTTCTGTCCAAAAATAATGCAGAAAAATTAATCCATGCTTTTGTCACTTCTAGATTAGACTACTGCAATGCTCTAATTTCCGGCTACCCGGATAAAGCACTAAAACAACTTCAGTTAGTTCTAAACACGGCTGCTAGAATCTTGACTTGAAAATTTTGATCATATTTCTCCAGTGCTAGCCTCTGTACACTGGCTTCCTGTTAAGGCTAGGGCTGATTTCAAGGTTTTACTGTTAACCTACAAAGCATTACATGGGCTTGCTCCTACCTATCTTTCCAATTTGGTTCTGCCGTACATACCTACACATACGCTACAGTCACAAGACGCAGGCCTCCTTATTGTCCCTAGAATTTCTAAGCCAACAGCTGGAGGCAGGGATTTGTCCTATAGAGCTCCATTTTTATGGAATGGTCTGCCTATCCATGTGAGAAATGCAGACTCGGTCTCGACCTTTAAGTTTTTATTGAAGACTCACCTCTTCAGTAGGTCCTATGATTGAGTATAGTCTGGCCCAGGAGTGTGAAGGTGAACGGAAAGGCACTGCAGCAACGAACCGCCCTTGCTGTCTCTGCCTGGCTGGTTCCCCTCTCTCCACTGGGATTCTCTGCCTCAAACCTTATTACAGGGTCTGAGTCACTGGCTTACTGGTGCTCTTCCATGCCATCCCTAGGAGGGGTGCGTCACTGGAGTGGGTTGAGTCACTGACGTGATCTTCCTGTCCGGGTTGGCTCCCCCCCTCGGGTTTGTGCCATGGGGGAGATATTCGTGGGCAATACTCGCCCTTGTCTCAGGATGGTAAATTGGTAGTTGAAGATATCACTCTAGTGGTGTGGGGCTGTGCTTTGGCAAAGTGGGTGGGGTTATATCCTGTGGGGGGCTAGGGTCAGTCTGTTATATCTGGAGTATTTCTCCTGTCTTATCCGGTGTCCTGTGTGAATTTAAGTATGCTCTCTCTAATTCTCTCTCTTTTTCTCTTTCTTTCTTTCTTTCTTTCTTTCTTTCTTTCTTTCTTTCTTTCTCGCTTTCTCTCTCTCTGAGGACCTAAGCCCTAGGACCATGCCTCAGGACTACCTGGCCTGATGACTCCTTGCGGTCYCCAGTCCACCTAGTTGTGCTACTGCTCCAGTTTCAACTGTTCTGCCTGCAGCTATGGAACCCTGACCTGTTCACCGGACGTGCTACCTGTCCCAGACCTACTGTTTTTAACTCTCTAAAGACAGTAGTAGAGATACTCTGAATGATCGGCTATGAAAAGCCAACTGACATTTACTCCTGAGGTGCTGACCTGTTACACCCTCTACAACCACTGTAGGTTTCTTCCTAGGTTCCGGGCCTTTCTAGGTAGTTTTTCCTAGCCACCGTGCTTCTACACTTGCATTGCTTGCTGTTTGGAGTTTTAGGCTGGGTTTCTGTACAGCACTTTGTGACATCAGCTGATGTAAGAAGGGCTTTATAAATACATTTTCTTGATTGATAACCAGCACTCAATGGTCTAGCTATACTCACCACCACTCGGGACAAACAAACTCCAACCACCTATTCCACATGATAGGGTCCTTCGACAGGGCATGCAAACCAGTTGTTGGCTGTGCATCCTGCTGGAAACTTAGGTTCAAAATATTCCCATCTTCAACCTAGATGGAAGCATGCATTGTATGGTCAATCCGTATATGTCTTTTCAGTCTCAAATGACCGTGATCCTTTGAACATGTTGGTTTGGGGCGATGAAACAACGGAGCCCCATTCAATGAAGGGAAGAGAAGTGGGCGGAGGGGCGATTTGCACGTGGAGTTTGGCAAAAGGGGGCATGATTTGTTGACATAATTGCAATCCAAATCAAAGGTTCCAAACGTCGTTTTAGACAAGACTGACTTTATGACCAAAATTCTCCTATTTACTTTTTGTAGTCAATATTGAAAGTAGAAAAAAAAAATCTGACTCATATCGATGCCACATAGGCTGTTTTCAAAGGGATTAGTTGTTTTTTAGGGGAAGTCGCTCTTTAAGTATAACCATGAGGAAACATTATGCTAAAGTACCGAAATTTCCACAGAAGAACGTTGTTTCTTAACGTTCTCTGAACTATTTGAGAACATTCCCAATGACGAACCAGTTGGCGAACGTTCCAAGAACATTACCAACATTTTATTTAAATGTAACAATGTTAGAACATTTAGGAAATATTCTGTTAAAGTAATGAAATAGCAAAATAATCATGTTTTTTTCAAGTTCCCTAAATGTGCTGAGAAAGTTTCTTGGCTTTGGAACAATCCTACACCATTTCCAGAAAGTTGTGGGAAGGTTGTATGCAAAATAATCAATGAACAACCACGCACTCACAACCAAGCTCTAAGAAACATAAGGTTCTCAGAATGTTATGTGCTAGCTAGGATGTTTATGTGAGAGTCCATGCTTCATTGCTCTCATAGGACCGTCCATCCTGGACCTTCTCCTAAGGCAACATCCCACAGGCCAATCTCTCATTAAAACCCTGAGAAGAAAGAATAGAACATGTTTTTCCTTTTCCTCTGGTGTGTGTTGAAGTTACAAGTGACATGACACATCACCATAAAACAGAAATATTCCTATAAAATAAAACAATAAAATTGACGTATAAAATTAATGGTTGAGCAAGTTGTACTTGTGCCCATGACAGTAGCCCAGAGGGTTCCAGTAGGCACTTAATATTATGGTATAATTGTACCCTCCATCCTGACCATCCTGAAATATCTGGCAGACTGGCACAGTATAACTTGATTAACATCAATTGGAATGTTATTGAACACCTCCCCGTTCCCCTCCCGCACAAACTGCTCACATCTATACTGTATGTCAGTTCATCACAGACATGTATTTATTTTATTTAACCTTCATTTTAGCAGGGAGTCACATTGAGACCAAGGCCTGTTTCCCAAGGGAGTACAGCAATTTATAAAATGTACAACATTCAAACATACAATACTACAAGCAATTTAAGAAGCAGAGACATTTGTCAACAATGAGGTCCTCCATTGAGTTGAACTGCACTAGGCGCACCAGAGCATCAAGGTGCAGAGAGCTCTGCAGATCATTCCATACAGGGGGCACAAAACACTGAATGCAGATTTACCTAATTCCATAGAGATCAACAGGACCTCTAGAGTATTTCTGTAATTTAACAATGAAGTAAGTAAGGTATGGCAGAAGTTTGCACAAAAGTGCTTAATAAACGAAAAGAGAGCAGGTGCATTGATCTACAAAACTTAAGACAGGGCCAGCCTACTTTCTGATACAGAATGCAATGATGTGTACTGAACCAATCGCCTGTAATAAAGTGTTGTGTGCTGTGATAAACTGTGTCCAATGGCTTCAGTACAGTGGCAGCTGCATCCATAGATGATATTGCCATAGCCTAAAGCCGGGAATGAATGTCGACTGAATGATTTGTTTTCTGCTATTTAACGAAAGGCATGCTCTATTTCTATAAAAAGAGCCCATTTTAATTATTGTATGTATAGTGTCAGAAAGTGTGACTGGTCCACCCTATTTAGAGAGGTGAGTCATGTTAACAACATGTTTATGTATACTTGTGTTGAGCTATGGAAAGTTAATCAAGACCAGATATATTAAAGATCATATCTGTGTGTTGTTAACATTTGCCAGCTGGTCATCAACAGCTCAAGGCTACATCAAAAATCGGACTACTAAAACACTGAGCACTTTGATTAGATTATCGCTCCAAGGGAACTTTCCACTTACAGTAGCTCTGCATAACAATAAAGGGGGATTAGAAGTGGACAGGAAACTGTAAAGCTCTCTGTTACAAGGCAGATGTATAGAGCCAAGACAAACCCACCCACCTCCTCCTCCTGACTCCTCCTCCTCCTCAGCTGGCCTCGGCAAGGTCTCTCTCCTCCTAAAGCTACTCCTCTTCATGTTCCTCTGCCAGCTGGCCTGAGAGAGACCTGGTGAAGGAGGGTAAAGAATCAACGAGAAAGGGATGGAGACAGAGAGAGGTGGACAGAGTGAGATGGCGAATACTGTACAAGTTTGCATTCCCTGCGGCGCAGGACAATTCTCTGCGAAAACAGAGTGAAAACAGAGTGATATAATTAAGAGGGCACAACTGTAGAAGTGTGAGAGAGTTAGACGAGGAGAATGCCCAGGTCCTGTTGATGACTCATCTCATAGACACCAGCAATATAGTGCTGTTATCACAAGCCCACTAGGGACCAGACCTATCCACCAAAATGAATAAAAACTCATTAGATCACATTATAAGCCTGGATCCCTCCACACACCCTGTTCAACTCAAATAACCACACCATACAAGGGTCTAAAATCATACAAACCGTCTTGATGAGTTCAAGACAAACGTTCTACATTTTCACGGTGGCCTAACTGGTGATTCTGAGCCTGAACCATCCCTGGTAAGAAGACAGCCACTGTATTTAGCCTTGTTTAGGGGGGGACATACAGTATGTGTTCATTCATAAACCCTTGCTACTTGAATGGCTGAACCCACCTACCTGCATGTTCATCATTGCTTTGTCATGTTTAAAACCACAGTAGTACATTCTCATCCCTGTATGTGCATAATAAACTGACCCTTTCCATCATCATAACCATAATTATGATGGCTAAAACCATGATTGCGTCATCATGCATGTCAATAAACACTGCCTCTCTGGACATACAATAATTGGTGCAATCAAAACGCGTTATGCTGCAGTAGCATTAGAAAAAAAACTATATAGTGATGGCATTTTATCTGTGATAAATATAAAATACATTATAGGCTTCAACACAACAATACATTCCCATAACAAATAAATGGTTCTTCAAATACTGAGTACCTTGCCAATGTTGGTTCTGTGTTAAATGTCTTTGACACAGCTGGGTTAGTGTGTATTGTTACAGTATATGATGAGAAAGGAAAATAAACTGTGAGTGAGTTGTAAATTGTTGAGCGGATCCATTTGAGTGATTAAAATTGTGTGGTTGCTAGAATAAATATGTGCTTATTGATGGTATCTAAGATCCTAGTGCTGTTTACTGTCCAGGGAAAACATAACCCACTCCAAACTCAACTTGATTTATTTGCAAGAAGAGAAGGGAGAGAATATTTGTTCACAGGCTTACATTTACTCACTCACAAAAACATGGTACAGTCTATACATAGACAGTACCAGTCTATTAAGCAGAAATGCTCTCTCTCACACACACACACCACACAGACACCACCACACACACACACAACACCACACACACACACACACACACACACACACACACACACAACACACACACACCACAAAAAGACAAAGTGTAGAGCTGGATTTGCCAGGACTACAATATGATATATATTCAACCTTTGGTGCCAATATGATGTATTGCATTCTCATGGTTCTAAATGTATTACGATTCTCACGTTCTATATGTATTGTGATTCTCACGTTCTATATGTTTTTGATTTCATCTGTTCTATTGTTTTGATATTCACGTCTCAATTTTTGCGATCTCACGGTTCATATGATTGATTTCTTCGTTCTATATGTTTTGATTCTCACGTTCTTATGTTTGATTCAGTTCTAGTATACATCTCCGGTTTATATGTTTGTGATTCTCACGTGTCTATATGTTTTGCGATTCTCACGTTCTATATGTATTACATTCTCACGTTCTATATGTATTGTGATTCTCACGGCTATATGTTTTGTGTTCTCAGTTTAATGTATTCGATTCTCCACGTTTTATATGTTACGATTCTCACGGTTCTATATGTATTGATTCTCACGGTTTCTATATGTATTTGTGATTCTCACGGTTCTATATGTATCATTCTCACGGTTCATATTATTCGATTCTCACGTTCTATATGTATTTGATTTCACGGTTCTATATTTTTGTGATTCTCACGGTTCTATATGTATTACGATTTCACGTTCTATAGTATGCGATTCTCACGTTCTATATGTATTACATTCTCACCGGTTCTATTGTTGTGATTCTCACGGTCTATATTTTTGTGATTCTCACCGTTTAATGTTTTGTGATTCTCACGGTTCATATGTATTCGATTCTCACGTTCTATATGTATTGCATTCTCACAGTTCTATATGTATATTGATATTTTTTATATAGGAACATGCGTACAGTAACACAACTAGCGCAAAATAATATTGAGTATTGTCAAAGTGATACAAAATATCGTAAAAAGTTATATCCCAATATCTAACTGTATCATCCCTTCAGTCGTATTGGGTCAAAATAACCTTTGTGAAGGACAAAAGACAAAATACAAAATACAGAAAATTGTATCCAAGCTATTGGCTGGATACAGACTGAGATAGAGGAAGTCATCCTTGTATGAGAACTGCTGCTTTATTGACTGAAATTAGCCAGAGAAACCCAGACCAGACCTAAAGGCCAGCTGGGGAAACACTACTCAGTCCCCCCCCCCCCACCCACACACCACACACACAATATCTTTCATTTGACCCTGTTGATATCTTTTATAATAGTGGCTGGTTCGACCCAGAGCACGTTATGAGCTGACTCTCTCTCTCACCCAGTTTGCTGTCCAGAGGAGGGGAGAAGGTGAAGGATGGTGAGAAATGGGAGACACAGAGAGAGACAGCAAAAGACAAAGAGAGGGAGAGACAGAGAGGAGAACATAGTCAGAGACATAACTTTGTGCCAATATCAGTAGTGCAATAATCATTTGAGGAGAAATAGAGACAGAAAAACACAGACACAAAGCCCTGTGCTTCTAACACTATTTTCTTTGGAGCGATGTGCAGAAGCCACAGTAATCCTCTGAGCTGTGAGGAGTGATACACTATGCATAAAGACTGAGGAGTGCTAATGACCAACATATGAGAGGAGAGAGGTACTTTACTCTGAACATCTAGAAAAACTAGAATTCCTTAGTGGAGATATGCTGGAATACCCCAGAGTACTAAAACAAATATATCCTCCACACAGAATAATCATTTTAAGCAGAACATATTTTATGACTGTTTAATACACAGTTCATCACCTACTATCGCATAGCTAAACAGATGAATGACTTTTAGGTGGTGTTGAAGAGAGTTCAAACGAAGGCTTCCAAAGACCATGTTGGATTCATGAGACAATGAATTAGTGGAACAATAATAATGTCCACTGGTTTTACAGTAGATATTGACAGGAGTTGAAAGGTCTGTGTGAAGTCCCAATCCATCAGGGGTGCACTCAGAATGCATAATGCTCAAACTAACACACTCACGCATTCTAATCTAATAAATAGGGCCATTCCTCCAACTGGAAAGACTCCAAATCAAACACATCTCTAACAAATTTGAATAAGCTGTGCAGTGTTAAGGCAAAAACCAAAACGTGAAACCCTTGGGATCCCGAGGACCGATTTCGGGAAAAGCTAGTCTAGCTCAATCTCATTGGCCCTTTGAACATGTAAACTGCTCTCGCTTCTGGACATATGTATACAATTAATTCAGAAAACTTAATTATGTAGTCAGAGAATGATTTCTTACATTTATCATAGGACTCTAATATCAAAAACACTGTAAATAATGAAAGTGGAATTGTGTGATAAGTGTGAGTTTTGCATTTACTGCATTTTCCCTGTTTTGCTTGAGAGGCAGAAAGCCAATAGCAATCAGCAAGGGTGATTCCAAATTCCTAAACCTCCAACATGAAGAATATTACACCACAAATCAAACAAACCCAACTCAGAACATTCTCTCTCTCAATGTGTTAGTAAACAAGATAACAAGATGGCGCCGACAGACACGGTCGCCCTGTTTCTAGCTCCAAGCAAACTTGGCAATATTTCGCTTGTTTTGTCATTATTTCTTACATTATTTGTTTCTAGTATTATTTCCTACAACCAAAAATAACTTTTGGACTCCTTTGTTTAGACGTCCCGAGGCAGCCCCATTCACCAAAACGTCGACGCCAGAGGAGAGGTGGGGTTCTAGCCAGGTTTAGGCGGCAAGCAAACCATTCACCACTTCAGAGTATATTACCCGCTAACGTATAGTCCCTGGACAACAGCCCCTGGACAAGTATACGAGCTCAGTGCGAGGATCTCTTTTCAGAGAGACATAAGTGACTGTAAAATACTATCATGACTCTCTCTGGGTATACAGCCAGCAGGGTTATCCATATTTTGCACGGACAGGAAGAAAGAACTCTCCGGGAAAAACAAAGGTGGAGTGGAATGTTTCATGGTGAGCAACTTACGGTGTGATTGTGGTAATGTACAGGTACTCAAGTCCTTTTGTTCTCCCAATCTGGAATAGCTCACCATCAACCGCATTACCTGTGGTTATTGTCACCGCCGTGTATATTCCCCCCCAAGCCGACATCGCAAAGGCTGTCAAGGAACTACACTGGACTGTGCAAACTGGAAACTGCATATCCTGAGGYTGCATTTATTGTAGCTGTGGACTTTAATAAAGGCAATCTGAGGAAAACGCTCCCGAAATTCTACCAACACATCTCCTGCGCTACACACAGAGAGAACATGCTTGAGCATTATTATTCTCCCTTCTGGGATGGGTAAATCAGATCACGCCTCCATCCTGCCCCTCCCCGCCTATATGCAGAAACTTAAACTATAGGCACCCGTGGATTTTTAAAATTTAACCTTTAAAATAGGCACAAATTCTTTTTTACAATGATGGCCTACCCCATCCAAACCCAGACAATGTAGGGCCAATTGTGCACCTCCCTATGGGACTCCCAATCACGGCCAGATGTGATGCAGCCTGGATTTGAACCAGGTACTGTAGTGATGCCTCTTGCACTGAGATGCAGTGCCTTAGACCGCTGTGTCACTCGGAAGCCAGAAGAGGGACTCTTCAATGTTGGTCTGACCAATTGGAGTCTATGCTTTAGGATTGTTTTGATAACGTAGCTGTGAAATGTTCCGGGTCACCTCCGGGGATAGTCACGACGTTCAGTGCATACGGAAAGTATTCAGACACCTTGATTTTTTCCACATTTTGTTACATTACGGTCTTATTCTAAAATGGATTAAATAGATTTCCCCCCTCATCAATCTACATACAATACCCCATAATGACAAAGCAAAAACAGGTTTTTGGAAATTTTAGCTAATTTATTCAAAATAAAAAACTGAAATATCACATTTACATAAGTATTCAGACCCCATAGTCAGAACTTTATTGAAGCACCTTTGGCAGCGATTACAGCCTCGAGTCTTCTTGGGTATGACGTTACAAGCTTGGCACACCTGTACTTGGGGAGTTTCTCTCATTCTTCTCTGCAGATCTTCTCAAGCTCTGTCAGGTTGGATGTGGAGCGTCGCTGCACAGTTATTTTCAGGTATATCCAGAGATGTTCGATCGGGTTCAAGTCCGGGCTCTGGCTGGGCCACTTAAGGACATTCAGAGACTTGTCCCGAAGCCACTTCTGAGTTGTCTTGGCTGTGTGCTTAGGGTCATTGTCCTGTTGGAATGTGAACCTTCGCCCCCAGTCTGAGGTCCTGAGCACTCTGGAGCAGGTTTTCATCAAGGATCTCTCTGTACTTTGCTCCATTTATCTTTCCCTCGATCGTGACTAGTCTCCCAGTCCTTGCCGTTGAAAAACATCCCAACAGTATGATGCTGCCACCTTGCTTCACCGTAGGGATGGTGCCAGGTTTCTTACAGACGTGACGTTTGGCATTCAGGCCAAAGAGTTCAATCTTTGTTTCATCAGACCACAGAATTTTGTTTCTCATGGTCTGAGAGTCCTTTAGGTGCATTTTTAACAAACTCCAAGCGGGCTGTCATGTGCCTTTTACTGAGGAGTGGCTTCCGTCTGGTCACTCAACCATAAAAGCCTGATTGGTGGAGTGCTGCAGAGATGGTTGTCATTCTGGAAGGTTCTCCCATCTCCACAGAGGAACTCCGGAGCTCTGTCAGAGTGATCATCWGGTTCTTGGTCACCTCCCTGGCCTAAGCCCTTCTCTCCTGATTGCTCAGTTTGGCTGGGCGGCCAGCTCTAGGAAGAGTCTTAGTGGTTCCAAACTTATTCCATTTAAGAATGATGAAGGTCACTGGGTTCTTGGTGACCTTCAATGCGGCAGACATTTTTTGGTACCCTTCTCCAGATTTGTGCCTCGACACAGTCTCGTCTCGGAGCTCTACAGAAAATTCCTTCAACCTTATGGCTTGGTTTTTGCTCTGACATGCACTATCAACCATGGGACCKTATATAGACAGGTGTGTGCCTTTCTAAATCATGTCCAATCAATTTCATTTACCACAGGTGGACTACAATCAAGTTGTAGAAACATCTCAAGGATGAGCATCTCAAACATCTCAATTTACTTATGTAAATAACGTATTTCTGTTTCTTATTTGTAATAAAAARATTCTGAAAATCTGTTTTCGCTTTGTCATTATGGGGTATTGTGTGTAGATTGATGAGAAAAAAATCATCAATAAATTTTAGAATAAGGCTGTAAAATGTGGAAAAAGTCAAGGGATCTGAATACTTAGCGAATGCACTGTATACACGGACTCTGTGACTCGGTTCATCAAGAAGGGCATAGAGGATGTTGTTCCTACTGTGATGATTAGAACTCATCTAAACCAAAAACTGTGGATAGACAGCAGCATTCGCGTGAAACTAAAAGCGCAAGCTACTGCATTTAACCACAGCAAGGTGACTGGGAACATGGACGCGTACAAACAAACCACCTATGACCTCCGTAAGGTAAAGTGGAGTCACAATTCAACAGCTCAGACACGAGACGCATGTGGCAGGGACTCCAGACAATCATGGTTTATAACGGGAAAGCCAGCCACATCGTGGACACCGACGCCTCACTCCCGGACAAGCTAAACACGTTCTTCGGCCACTTCGAGGAAAACAACACTGACGTGGGCCCCCAAATCAAATCAAAGTTTATTTGTCACGTGCGCCGAATACAACAGGTGTAGATCTTACAGTGAAATGCTTACTTACCAACAGTGCAATATTTAAGAAAAAAATAGGTATTAGGTGAACAATAGAGAAGTAAAGAAATAAAAAACAACGGTAAAAAGACAGTGAAAAATATCAGTAGCGAGGCTATAACAGTAGCGAGGCTATATACAGGCACCGGTTAGTCTGGCTAATTGAGGTCCTGATATCCGTGGCCGACGTGAGTAACACATTCAATCAAAGCTGCCGACCCAGACGGGATCCCAAACAGCGTCCTTAGAGCATGTGCAGGCCAGCTGGCTGGTGTGTTTACGGACATATTCAATCTCTCCCCATCCCAGTCTGTTCCTGTACCCAAGAAAGTGAAGGTAACTGAACTAAATGACTATCGCCCCGTAGCACTCACTTCTGTCATCATGAAGTGCTTTGAGAGGCTAGTTAAGGACCATATCACCTCCACCTTACACGACACCCTAAACCCACTACAATTTGCATACCGCCCAATTGCTATTGAACTGCACACTGCCCTGTCACACCTGGGCAAGAGGAATACCTATGTGAGAATCCTGTTAATCAACTACAGCTCAGTCTTCAACACCAAAGTGCCCTCTAAGCTCGTCACTAAGCTCAGGGCCCTGGGTCTGAACCCCTCCCTATGTTACTGGGTCCTGGACTTCCTGAGGGGCCGACCCCAGATGGTGAAGGTAGGCAACAACAGGGGTGCGTGCTCAGCCCCCTCCTGTACTCCCTGTTCACCCATGACTGCGGGCTACGCATGTCTCGAACTCAATCGTTTGCTGATGACACAACAGTGGTAGGCCTGATTACCAACAGCAACGAGACAGCCTACAGGGAAGAGGTGAGAGCCCTGGCGGAGTGGTGCCAGGAATATAACCTCATCAACATCAACAAAACGAAGGAGCTGATCATTGACTACAGAAGACAGCAGGGAGAGCACACCCCCATCCACATCGATGGGCCACCATTGAGAGGCTCAAAAATTAAAGTTCCTCGGTATACACATCACTGTTCTATCTTGCACTGGCAAGATAGAACAGCACACTCCGTAAGTAAGACGAGGGGGGGTGGTCTGTGCATATTTGTAAACAACAGCTGGTGCACGAAATCTATCAACATGTTAAATGTGCAACCAGAGGGAAAACAAATTCTAGATCACCTGTACTCCACACACAGAGACGTGTACAAAGCTCTCCCTCGCCATCCATTTGGTAAATCCGACCACAACTCTATCCTCCTGAGTCCTGCATACAAGCAAAAATGAAATCAGGAAGCACCAGTGACTCGGTCTATAAAAAAGTGGTCAGATGAAGCAGATGCTAAACTACAGGACTGTATTGCTATCACAGACTGGAACATGTTCCGGGATTCTTCCGATGGCATTGAGGAGTACACCACATCAGTCACTGGCTTTATCAATAAGTGCATTGAGGACGTCGTCTCCACGGTGACTGTACGTACATACCCCAACCAGAAGCCATGGATTACAGGCAACATTCGCACTGAGCTAAAGGGTAGAGCTGCCACGTTCAAGGTGCTGAACTCTTATAACTTATTTCTTATTACCCGGAAACTTATAAGAAATCCTGCTATGCCCTGCAACGAACCATCAAACAGGCAAAGCATCAATACAGGGCTAAGACTGAATCRTACTACACCGGCTCCGAAGCTTGTCTTATGTGGCAGGGCTTGCAAACTATTACAGACTACAAAGGGAAGCACAGCCGCGAGCTGCCCAGTGACACAAGCCTACCAGACGAGCTAAATCACTTCTATGCTCGCTTCGAGGCAAGCAACACTGAGGCATGCATGAGAGCATCAGCTGTTCCGGACAACTGTGTGATCACGCTCTCCGTAGCCGACATGAGTAAGATCTTTAAACAGGTCAACATTCACAAGGCTGCGGGGCCAGACGGATTACCAGGACGTGTGCTCCGGGTATGTGCTGACCAACTGGCAGGTGTCTTCACTGACATTTTCAACATGTCCCTGATTGAGTCTGTAATACCAACATGTTTCAATCAGACCACCATAGTCCCTGTGCCCAAGAACATGAAGGCAACCTGCCTAAATGACTGCAGACCCGTAGCACTCACTTCGGTAGCCATGAAGTGCTTTGAAAGGCTGGTCATAGCTCACATCAACACCATTATCCCAGAAACCCTAGACCCACTCCAATTTGCATACCACCCAAACAGATCCACAGATGATGCAATCTCTATTGCACTCCACACTGCCCTTTCTCACCTGGACAAAAGGAACACCTATGTGAGAATGCTATTCATTGACTACAGTTCAGCGTTCAACACCATAGTACCCTCAAATCTCATCAATAAGCTAAGGATCCTGGGACTAAACACCTCCCTCTGCAACTGGATCCTGGACTTCCTGACGGGCTGCCCCCAGATGGTGAGGGTAGGTAGCAACACACCTGCCACGCTGATCCTCAACACTGGAGCCCCCCAGGGGTGCGTGCTCAGTCCATTCCTGTACTCCCTGTTCACCCATGACTGCATGGCCAGGCACGACTTCAACACCATCATTAAGTTTGCAGATGACACAACAGTGGTAGGCCTGATCACCGACAATGATGAGACAGCCTATAGGGAGGAGGTCAGAGACCTGGCCGGGTGGTGCCAGAATAACAACCTATCCCTCAACATAACCAAGACTAAGGAGATCATTGTGGACTAAAGGAAAAGGAGGACCGAGCACGCCCCCATTCTCATCGACATGGCTGTAGTGGAGCAAGTTGAGAGCTTCAAGTTCCTTGGTGTCCACATCACCAACAAACTAGAATGGTCCAAACACAACAAGACAGTCGTGAAGAGGGCACGACAAAGCATTTTCCCCTCAGGAAACTAAAAAGATTTGGCATGGGTCCTGGGATCCTCAAAAGGTTCTACAACTGCAACATCGAGAGCATCCTGACTGGTTGCATCACTGCCTGGTACGGCAATTGCTCAGCCTCCGACCTCAAGGCATTACAGAGGGTAGTGCATACGGCCCAGTACATCACTGGGGCTAAGCTGCCTGCCATCCAGGACCTCTACACCAGGCTGTGTCAGAGGAAGGCCCTAAAAATTGTCAAAGACCCCAGCCACCCCAGTCATAAACTGTTCTCTCTACTACCGCATGGCAAGCGGCACCGGAGTGCCAAGTGTAGGACAAAAAGGATTCTCAACAGCTTTACCCCCAAGCCATAAGACTCCTGAACAGGTAATCAAATGCCTACCCGGACTATTTGCATTGTGTGCCCCCCCAACCCCTCTTTTACGCTGCTGCTACTCTCTGTTTATCATATATGCATAGTCACTTCAACTATACATTCATGTACATACTACCTCAATTGGCCCGACCAACCAGTGCTCCCACACATTGGCTAACCGGGCTTTCTGCATTGTGTCCCGTCACCCACCACCCGCCAACCCCTCTTTTACGCTACTGCTACTCTCTGTTCATCATATATGCTTAGTCACTTTAACCATATCTACATGTACATACCTTCTCCGCTATGCAATCTGGTTTCAGAGTTGGACATGGGTGCACCTCAGCCACGCTCAGGGTCCTAAACGATGTCATAACCGCCATCGATAAGAGACATTACTGTGCAGCCATATTCATCGACCTGGCCAAGGCTTTCAACTTTGTCAATCACCACATTCTTATCAGCAGACTCAACAGCCTTGGTTTCTCAAATGATTGCCTCGCATGGTTCACCAACTACTTCTCTGATAGAGTTCAGTGTGTCAAATCAGAGGGCCTGTTTTCCAGGTCTCTGGCAGTCTCTATGGGGGTGCCACAGGGTTCAATTCTCGGGCTGACTCTCTTCTCTGTATACATCAATGATGTCGCTCTTGCTGCTGGTGATTCTCTGATCCACCTCTACGCAGACGACACCATTCTGTATCCCTCTGGCCCTTCTTTGGACATTGTGTTAACTAACCTCCAGACGAGCTTCAATGCCATACAACTCTCCTTCCGTGGCCTCTAACTGCTCTTAAAAGCAAGTAAAACTAAATGCATGCTCTTCAACCGATCGCTGCCCGCACTTGCCCGCCCGTCCAGCATCACTACTCTGGACGGTTCTGACTTAGAATATGTGGACAACTACAAATACCTAGGTGTCTGGTTAGACTGTAAACTCTCCTTCCAGACTCACATTAAGCATCTCCAATCCAAAATTAAATCTAGAATCGGCTTCTTACTTCGCAACAAAGCATCCTTCACTCATGCTGCCAAATATACCCTCGTAAAACTGACCATCCTACCGATCCTCGACTTCGGCGATTCGAGTCTCATTTGAGAGCCAATAGCCTCCAACACTCTACTCAACAAATTGATCAGTCTATCACAGCTGCCATCCGTTTTGTTCACCAAAGCTCTATATACTACCCACCACTGCGACCTGTACGCTCTTCCGTTGCTGGCTCCTTCGTACTATACTCGTCGCCAAACCCACTGCTCCACTCATCTATACAAGTCTCTGCTAAGTAAAGCCCCGCAATTCATCTCGAGAAGCTCCCACTTCACCCATATGCAACACAGCCCACAGCGTAGGCACGCGCTCAAGCAGGTAACTAAATCCACTGGGTCACCCCAAAGGCCAATTCCATCCTAAGTGCGCCTTTCCTTCTAGGTTCTCTCATGCCAATGAAACATGAGACAGAACTGCAGGAAAAAAGACA
>NC_036854.1:20532611-20541056 GCF_002910315.2 Salvelinus sp. IW2-2015 | reverse complement strand
CCTTCACTCATGCTGCCAAATATACCCTCGTAAAACTGACCATCCTACCGATCCTCGACTTCGGCGATGTCATTTACAAAATAGCCTCCAACACTCTACTCAACAAATTGGATGCAGTCTATCACAGTGCCATCCGTTTTGTCACCAAAGCTCTATATACTACCCACCACTGCACCTGTACGCTCTCTTTGCTGGCCGTCGCTTCATACTCGTCGCCAAACCCACTTCTCCAGGTCATCTACAAGTCTCTCTAGGTAAAGCCCCGCCTTATCTCAGCTCACTGGTCACCATAGCAGCACCCACACGTAGCACCGCTCCAGCAGGTATATCTCACTGGTCACCCCAAAGCCAATTCCTCCTTTGGCCGCCTTTCCTTCTAGTTCTCTGCTGCCAAAATGGAACAAACTGCAAAAAACACTGAGGGGAGACTCAATCTCCCTCACAGCATTAAGAACCAGCTGTCAGAGCAGCTCACAGATCACTGCACCTGTACATAGCCCATATGTAAATAGCCCATCCAACTACCCCATCCCCATACTGTTTTTTTTATTTTTTATCTTGCTCCTTTGCAACCCAGTATCTCTACTTGCGCATTCATGTTCTGCACATCTACCATTCCAGTGTTTAATTGCAATATTGTAATTACTTCGCCACCATGGCCTATTTATTGCCTTACCTCCCTTATCCTACCTCATTTGCACATACTGTATATAGACTTTTTCTACTGTATTATTGACTGTATGTTTGTTTATTCCATGTGTAACTCTGTGTTGTTGTATGTGTCGAACTCTTGAACTTTATTAAGACGTCTGTTCCCTTTTTCCTTCAAACCTATACACAATTAGAATGCTTTATTTCCCTCAAGCAAACTATCCAATAACATTTACTCACATCCACGGGCCAGGATGGAATCAACATCAACATCTTTATGTAACAGTATAACTTTAGTCCGTTCCCTCGCCCCGAGGGACCCTCTGCACACATCAACAACGGTCGCCCACGAAGCATCGTTAACCATCGCTCCACAAAGGCCGCGGCCCTCTTGCAGAGAAAGGGGAACCACTACTTCAAGGTATCAGAGCAAGTGACGTAACCGATTGAAAGTCTATTAGCGCGCACTACCGCTAACTAGCTAGCCATTTCACATCCGTTACATTTACAGCAGGAATGACTTACGCTGAGTTTAGATTGCACGAGGAAAACGGTAGATGGCAAATCGGATGTCATTGTTTTCAATGAGAGAACGGCTGTAAATGCTGTTAAGGTTGGCTGTAGACGGGACTTGCAGCCGGGGCTCAAATATGTACATTTCTTCTGTCTGCCATAGCGTGGTTTTCTACCGGATGTTGATTTGCACTGTTTGTTTACTGAAATCACCATAGCATCACATACCGTCGTGCTGGCTAGCTTTTGTAGTCACTGTCTTTCTTACTTTCTTGTCCGCTATGCCGATTGGTATGACCGTTTTTGCGTCACATTGGCTCTTTTACCGCATCTATTGTATGTGGAGCCCACAAACTTGCTGCTCCACAAAGGGCTAAACCTCTAGAATGAGGTGTGAAATTCAGTCGAGGAGACTGTTATAATAGTGTTTAATATACATATTTGCACATTGTTGTTTGAAACCAACACTGGAGTGATTATCATCTCTCTCTAATCTCAGAGATAATCTGGCACATCTCACTAGGGAGGGAGAGAAGAAGAGAAAGAAGTTCCATATTACATAGAGGGAAGAGACATAGAATGAACACACACACACAGTGTGTTCTCTCTCTACTCCTCTGCTTTACCTCACTTTTGCACTCACCATTCAGCTGTTGGTATATCAATATGAAAAGTTGTTGTTATTATGGCTATCTTAAACAAACCAATGACCGTCTTTGGCTCTTTCATTGACCTCTGTTCCACGAGGCTGCTGAGGGGAGGACGGCTCATAATAATGACTGGAACGGAACCAATAGAATCGCATCAAACACATGGAAGCCATGTGTTTTATGTATTTGATACCAATACACTCATTCCACTCCAGCCATTACCACGAGCACATCCTCCCCTATTAATGTGTCAGCAACCTCCTGTTCTCATCAACCAATGGAAGAGTTCTACCAGGCTGCCCATTTACACAGAAGGGGAAAAAGCAAACAGTTCTTATATCCTTAAAAGCCTTATAATGGCATGCATTGTTGCATCTATGGGACCCATATAGAAACAAACAGCATAGGAACAGTCACACATCCACAGGAAGTTACATGTTAAGCCAGACGTATATATGGTAACATGAACCAGCCAAAGCTCTCTGTTAAAGACTGAAATGTTTAGATCTTTGACTGTGAGTACTGCTATTGCTATACTGTGTATTAAAGRGGAAAGGATAAGGAAGGGAAGTGGGGAGGAAGGAGGGAGAGGGGGAGAGAGGGAGGAAGAGAAAGAGTTCATTTGGTGAATGAGTTGAGTGCCTGTGCAGCCAGGAGGCCAATCCGTTGTCAAAATAAACCTGCTGGAGTTGAAACGCAGGTTGTTCCTTAAAGGTGCACTATGCAAAAATCTCTCCGGCATTTCCTGGTTGCTAAAATTCTAACGGTTCACCTAATTTCAGTTTGTGACAAAACAAGCAAATATTGTGTAAAGAATCATTGTTCCATCTAAACCGCTGTGAAATATATTTTCCATAACCAAAGATATTGCATTTTCAGCTATTTTATGCTGGTGTACAAAAACGAAAGTAAAAGACAAAAACGAAACTTAAGAATGGGATGCATAGAAATAGTGCACATAGAACAGATATACCCGCTTCTCAGACTTGATTTCAATGAGAATGACAGATAAACTCACATTTCTAGGTGCATTGGTGAGTCGCCCAAAAACATACATATATATTGCAGCTTTAAGATCTATGAAGTTCTAGAGTTGAATCAATGTGTGTGGTGTGTGTGTGTGTGTGTGTGTGTGTTGGTGTGTGTTGTTGTGTGTGTGTTGTGTTGTTGTGTGTGTGTGTGTGGTGTGTGTGTGTGTGTGCGTGCGCGGTGCGTGCGTGTGCGTGTGTGTGTGTGTGTGTCCAACCCCCCATCTGCCTCTCACGGAGAGACAGCACAGACAGTGTGTGAAGACACAAGCAGTCTAATGTTACCTGGCTGACATAAATCTGAATTTACAGTTTTGCCCACAGACACTGAAAACACAAAACATATCCCACACACAAACTCAACGACTGCCAGCCTGTCATTCAATAAGTTATTTTGTCATAAAACAATACAAAGCAACACCAGTAGATGTGTGAGGTGGGCAATGCAAATAAGTATATGGGGGCAAAAAAAAAGTATAAAATACAATAACACGTTTTATATAATTTGCCTGCTTTTGGACATAAATTCCACAGTTCACATACTGAAGAACTTCATTCAACTTCAGTCAGTCCTCCTCCTTGCTTTCCGCAACACCAGGCAGTACCTCCCCCGGTGTTGCCTTGTAACATGAACGAGCCGCACTTTGTTATTCCCTTTTTTTCTTCATCATGGACAAATCTCCGTGAAGATCTCGCGAACGGCGTTCCATTGCGTTCCGTTTGTTTGATGCGCTGGCGATGATGGGACGCGGTCTTTCACTCACTGAATCATACCCGACTGGATGAAATACCGATTTATGTATTAAAAGAGGCATTTTGCTAACTTCTGCATTTCTTGTCAAATGCTTGCAGGTATGATTGTTTTGTTTACTCTCCATTTCAATCAGTTCACGTGTTAGGCAGGAATGTATAGACACAGGCCAGGCATTACTAATCAATGATCATCAACTTCAATTTCGACAACAGTTGCATTATTTACTTTGCATTGTGATGTTCTATGAGTGATTAGACTACTATGACCATTATGAGAAAATGTGATCGTTTTATCACCATTACGCATCACACTATAGCCAATAGGCCTATGTACAGTATTTCCACTAAATCATCATCGTTTCCATATTACATATTATAAAATCATATTTCTGGTCAGGTTCATACCTATGTTGTTCTTTTATCAAGCTGTTTCTTTTGTAGTCTTGCTGCATTATAATAAAGATTTCGTTGAATGTAGGCAAGTCTATGACAATATTTATAGTTGAAAAACAAACATCAAATGGCCTTAGTTCCATTTTTCAATCATGGTATCATCAGGTGAAAGTAGGCTATTGTTGGAGCCCAACGTTAGTTAGGCTACTACTTATCTGAATAAGCCAGTTGCCTATGCCACATAACTGTTCCAAACGTATAACGGACTTCACTACCAGCGGCATCTGCCGGTGAGACCGCTATTGCAAAGATAAGCCTTCAATAACACTAAAGCAGTTTGTTATGACTGTTTGGGATAAAGCACCCTCTGCTGGCCTGAGCCCTCATTTTATACACCAGTCACCTATGTCTTTCTTTTAGCTCACTCTTCCCTCCTCTCTCCTCTGTTTCGTAGGCCCTGGTGAAGCAGTGTGATGTGCCCCATTCCCCTGTGTCTGCTGCTCTGTGCCCTGCCCCTGTGTGTTCCTGTCTGGGGGGGCCACGGTGACGATGATGATGATAAAGAGTATGGCTGGTCCGTGCAGAGTGTCCCGTTGATTCTGGACAGGCACACAGTGCATCTGCGGACTCCCACATTTGGGGGGAAGGATGAGGGGTCAGATGGGGAGGGGGAGGGGATGTGTGGGATAGAGTGTCAGAGCGCTCTCCCCCCTCCCGACCAGGCCACGGTGGAGAGCATGCTGGGATACGAGACGGTGTATGAAAACGGCACGCGCACACACACCGATGTCACACTGCAGGGCCTGAATGAGACGACTTCACGCACACCCTCACACACTCGCAGGAAACGTCAGGTGTACGGCTTGGACGGGCGCTTTGTCATCTCAGACAGCCACTTTACCACCAACTACCCGTTCTCCACGGCGGTCCGCCTGTCCACAGGCTGCTCCGGGGTCCTGGTGTCTGACAAACACATCTTGACGGCAGCCCACTGTGTCCACGACGGGAAGGACTACCTACAGGGGGTCCGCAGGCTGAAAGTGGGGGTCCTACAGGTCAAATCTAAACGAGGTAGGAGGGGTGGGAGGAGGAGAGGGGGGAGGAGAGGAGGAGGAGAGGAAGTGGTAGGAGAAGGGGAGAAAGGGAATGGGATAGACGGAGAAGAACCGAGACAGGAGCAGAGACGGAGAGGAGGGAGGCAGAGAAGGAGGAAGGGAGAAAGGGAGAAACAGAACAGGGTTGATGAGACTGGAGCAGAGGGAGGTGAAGGAGGGAACATGGAGAAGGAGAGGGGACAAGGAGGGGGTAGGCAGAGAAGGAAAGGTAGCAGAAGCAGCCGTGTACAACGCAGCACCGAACCCAAAACTCAGCCCTCCTTCCACTGGACACGCGTAAAACAAACCCACATCCCCAAAGGTTGGATACACACAGGAGATAGAACCAACGCCATATCCCACAACTACGACTACGCCCTCCTGGAGCTCAAACAGCCAATTAAACAGAAGCACATGACACTGGGTGTAGTGGCCGCTACAAAGCCCCTCCCCTTGGGTCGCATCCACTTCTCAGGGTTCGACAACGAGCCAGAGGGAGGACAAAAGGACAGAGAGGGGGAAAAGGTGGTCTATCGCTTCTGTTCAGTGACGGAGGAGTCAGACGACCTGTTGTATCAGCATTGTGATGCCCAGCAGGGGGCGTCAGGCGCTGGTGTATACATCCGCCTCAGACAGGAAGTGGTGGGGTCCAATAAGGGGAAGTGGCAGCGGAAGGTTATCGGGGTGTTCTCAGGGCACCGCTGGGTGGACGGAGACGGGGGTGAACAGAGGGACTATAATGTGGCAGTGAGGATCACTCCGCCTAAATACGCTCAGATTTGCCACTGGATCCATGGGGATCCCAGCATGTGTAGGGAGGCCTGAGACACCAGGGATATGTCAGACTGATCAGAGTAAGAAAACAATAAGATATGCATCCATGTATCGCTTTTCACTGAGACCTCAAAGCGCTGAGGTGGTGGTGGACAAACTAACCAATGTCCAGCACAGACAGATCAGATGGAATAGAACTTTGGAATATGGGAGGATTTTCTTGCTCTGGTCAATCAAACAGATCCCTATCCAGACTGAGGTCTCAAAATTCTATGATGCGCTAAAAACAGGTTTCTTTGTCTCATGTGGTTTTTGTGTGTTTTTTCCCCCAAGAAATACCCATCGTGCACATAATATGGGTGCTAAGATGAGTTCCGTTGGTGATGATTTTTCTTGGGTAAATCTTTGTTTTTAGTGTCTCTACATGATTCAGTTATCTAGCCAATGCTCTGTTTGGGTGCAAATAAGGGTTATAATAGTTATCAGAATATTTTTTTCCAGGGTCTATATTTTGAGTGTAAATGTGTATTTTGTTGAATATCGCCTAAACATACATTTTGCTTGGAAAAAAATTGGATCAACAGTGATGTAAAAAAAAATACAAAAATAAAATGTCTTTATATTAAAACCTACCATTGAATACCAAAAAACTTGTGATGGACTGAACATGTTCAAGTATGAATGACAACAGTGGAGACATAAGTGATGAGGCCTGAAGTCTTTCCATCAGTGTATTTCTATTTTATTGCATCTCAAGGGACTCACATGCAAGTGGGGGAGAGAAGAGTGATGCCATCCAAGAACCAAACACTGCCTTCAACCAAATATATAGCAAATATTGTTATCCACATTTTTTATTTTATACGTTTTATTCCTCTTTTTCTTTGTCAATACTTTTTTTCACAACAGATTAAGATAGTCACTTTGGAAGAAAAACAACACATGGAACATCCATTGTATATCTGAGCGGTTTACAGCTAACGAGTTCCCAACACCTCTGAAGTGTTGCTACGGGAGACAATACAACTCTACTGATCACAGCTCCACAATGACCTTAGGTCAGGGTTGTCAAAATCATTCCATGAAGTGCCTAGTGTCTGCTGTTTTTTTGGTTTGTCCTTTCAATTAAGCCCTAGACAACCATGTGTGGGGAGTTCCTTACTAATTAGTGACCTTAATTCATAAATCAAGTACAAAGTAGGAGCGAAAATCTGCAGACACTCGGTCCTCCGTGGAATGAGTTTGCCACCTAAGCCTTTAGGTTGACATGGGCTGTGTCCCAACAATATTTACAAACCTTCTTTCCTTGTCTCCTTCATTTCATGACCACTGGTTGGTTTCACCAATTGCCTTTCACCTATCAATTCAGATAATTGGCCGTTAAGTAAAGGAGACAAGTACATTTGGATTTTTTAAAGTATTTGGATGCAGCCTAGATCAACTTCACTTGACATAGTCAAATGCAGTAACACTCCGCACCAACAGGGAGAGCCACAGTAAACACTGGGGGCTGAGTTTGCATTCAGTACTGCCTCCAAATACAGATGAGATATTTTTCAAAACTGCTTGAATTTTTTAAAACCTTAGAATTCATAGACATAACTAAAATATGATACATTTTCTCTCAAAATAAAGATTAAAGAAATATATGTATAATCTATACTTAAAAATATTCTAAAATGCATATGTCAATTTGAACATAGTCCACAAATGTTGCATGTAACACACAATCAAAAAAACAGACAAAATAAAAACAACATTTTGTCATATGATTTGTCATCTCGTAAACCCAGATTTGTGGTGACAGTTGTACATATTTCAATATTCATCAATATAACTGTATCTGTTCTCAAAGAGGCTGGGTGGATCAATTAATGGAGAAGAGTACAACTAAGTGTTGAATGATGTTAGAAAGACAGCAATATACAGAATTTGATTGGATAGTGAGGGAGAGGATAGGGCAGGGATTGGCCAGTGAGGTTTACACACACCGAACACAGTCCACGGTTAACAACACAATCCTCGTCTGGGAAACGCGCAAGAAAATCAACACAGATCCACCATTCCAGGTCAGCTGACACATGGGAGTTCCAGAACAAATCTAAATACACTCATTTTTTATGGTAATTTTTTTTCTTAGTTTAGGTAAAGGATAACATTGAAGTACACACACACTCATACACAGTTTAGTTTTCTGTATCTATGACTCACAGCCACGGTTTTTGCTACAACAGCAGACAGAGAGGTTACGGGGAAGTCCGAGGACAGGGGTCGTAGTGCTGATGGTTGATTGGCTGAAGGGGCTGGGGCGTGACAGGAGGGAGACGGGGGGTGCACACATCCACATCCACAGCTCCAGACATAACAACAACCTCTGGAGAGAAGAGACAGAGGCAGAGAGAGGGATGATTACCACAATGTTATTATGTAACTGGCTCTTTTCATTGCATTGTGTGCATGTCGTTTGGTGCCACTAACCCTACCTCAGAGGGATGGGTTAGAGGGGTTTACATGAAGTCCTTGATGTTGAGGTCATCCAAGGCATTCTTGGGAGGAGGAGGCCTCCTCGGACTCCCGGCCATCCCTGGA
>NC_036854.1:20527447-20532586 GCF_002910315.2 Salvelinus sp. IW2-2015 | reverse complement strand
GATACTGTACAAGGGAAAAGGATCTTTCTTTTTTAATCCTTCTTGCATTTTTTTCAATTCTTACAATTCATAGACATAATTAAAATACTATGAACATTTTCTCGCAAAATAAAAAGACTAAAGAAATATATGTATAATCTATCATTTAAAATATTCAAAACGCATATGTCAATTTTGAAACCAAGCAACAAATGTTGCATGACACACAATTAAAAAAACGGACAAAATTAAAAACAAAAATGACTTGAATGGAAAATGAAGGTGTCATATGATTCGTCATCTCGTAAACCCAGATGTTGATGATACATATTTCAATAATTCATCAAATACACCCATAGAAACGTGTATAAGAGGCTGGATGGATCAAGAAATGGCGAGAGAAGACAACTAAGTGTTGAATAACGTCAGCAACAACAGCTCCAGTACGAGATATTTGATTGGACCAGCAAGGGAGGATAGGGCAGGGATTGGCCAGTGAGGTTACACACACCGAACACAGTGTCACGGGTTAACCAACAGCATGTCCAACTCAGCTCTTTCAGGAGTACCAGAATCGAATTCAAAGATACAATAAAGTTTTATGTTACATTTTGTCTTAATTTAAGTAAAGATAACATTGTAAGTACACTCCACACACACATACACATTTTTGTTTCGTATTTAATGATTCCACATCCCGTGTGCTAAAACATCAGACAGAGAGGGAGGGCGGGTACGGGGGAAGGGGTGCAGAGGGCAGGGGGTCGTAATGCGGATGGCTGATTGGCTGAAGGACCTTGGCGTGGACAGGAAGGTGCGGGAAGTGCACACAGTCCACACGATAGAGCTCCAACACAACGACAACCTCTGGAGACGAGAGAGAGAGTTGAATTACCACAATGTTTTTCTGTAACTCTCTTGTTCATTGCATGGTGTTTAATAGTTTGGTGGCGCTGTGAGGAGAGAGAGGCCCTACCTAGGAGGGTTAGAGGGGTACATGAAGTTCCTGGATGTTGAGGTTCATCCAAGGCATCTTGGGAGGGAGAGCCTCCTGGACCCGCCATCCCTGGAGATCCCATCTGTCACAGAGGAAACACTGGTCATGGAAATAGGTGCATGTGTGGTTGTGTGTTGTGTGATGTGTGCTGTGTGTGTGGTGTGTGTTGTGTGTGTGTGTGGTGTGTGTGTGTGTGTGTTGGTGGCTACCGGCTCCCTGGTTGCAGGGGGGCCTCCCAAAGGCCTGGGCCTAACCATGGGCATCATGGGAGCTCCAGCCCCGACCGCTCCGCCCTGAGATGGAGACGAGAACAAGTTCAGACGCGTTATGGCAGCTACTATCTCTCACAGTGGGCACCAAACTAAGTGGGGCCACCTGAGTGGGGGTCATTGGCCATCCTTAGGGTGCTCCTTTAATTGTCCTAGACCGAGATGGGGTGGTTCTTACCATGCGAAACCTTGTTATAACCCCATAAAAAGAAGGACCCATTGGTGGAACGTTCTAGGGGTTGAGGGGAAGAGGAGTGTGAATCGCATGTCGTTACCACACTACATACAAACACAAGGCACAACAAACATATTGACACACATGCAGTGCAACAGCAAACACACAGACATATCATTGACACACACACACAACACAGACAAAGACATCATTAAAACAGATTCAACACAGAGAGAGAGAGAGAGAGATCACATAGAAAACCTAGCCTCTAAAATCTGGTTCAGGTGATTTGCTCAAGCAGAAGCATTTGAAGAGCACAGGGTCAATTATAGGAACACATGATCAGGCAGACCAGTTTAATCAGCAACTAAATATCAGATTTTTATATCTAGTAGTAAGGCTTTGGCTAAATTAACAGCTGAAGCCATGGGGCAATACAGCAACTATAGACCCTATAGCGAAAGCTTTTTGGCCAAGTGAAGCAATGGTAAGTGCAGCTTATTAAATKATGAAGCTAAAGTGATCTAAATGCGACTGTTTTGTAGTGTGTTTTGTTTGGACCCTGAGAAGTGGAGCTGTTTYTAAAGAAAGCCAATGGGGATAGAAATAAAGATATATGCAGATGAGCAGGGCATTTCGGGGTCACCGAAGGGTCATGTGGCTTGCTCGAGGTCAGAACCATAAGAGAAGAAACGGGAAGTGGTTTTCCAAGCAGCTCCTTARTTTGGGACAAACATCAGCCCTCTCAGAGCTCTCCAGGGGTTATTCCCAATCCAACCCATAGTTTTCCCACAAAATGTTCACCCCTTTTAAACCGAACGCCAAACTCCAAATTTCCATTTTCCCAGTGTTGTGATTGGACCACCCTGGAGAGTCAGAGAGGAACGGCGCGTGTAATTTGTTCCATTCCATGCCCGTCATTGCCATGTCGCTGCACTCCATGCTATATGAACCAGACAACATTTACCATGGGAGCGTTCCAACTGGGAGGAGCTACCTGAGGAGTTGACCAGCCTCCCATCGTGTTCTCCCCCCTGCGGAAGAATGTCAATCAGTCAGTAAGCCAATAGAAAAAGAGAAAGAAAAGACAGCTATAGCCTCCCAACCTTTTAAAATGTAAAGCTCATTGAGCACATGGAAAATGCTATGTGATTGTAATCCATGGCATTAAGTGACATTTCGATACACAAAAAGACAGACTCAAAACAGGAAAACTTACGGTTTTTGGCTCCCCATTCCCAGATCTGAGAGAGAGAAAATAAGACATTGGACAATTAATATTTCCCAGTCACAGAATAATGTCCATTCAGTATCTTATCACATTTATAAGTACTATGTAACATGACGTACCGCCACTGTAATGACAATGTACCTAGCAGCGGTATGTAACTACCATGTAAATTCATGTCTATGCATAGCTGGGCAGCACCATGATGCTGAAATGCTTCAGGCCAAATAGAGGATCACTGTCATGCGTCTGCTCAGAGACTTACTGCTAGCCATGCTAGCCATGGTGGCGTCCAGGTCTCCTCCCATAGATTTAACTGGAGACGAGGCTGCCACGGCCTGGGGTGTCATAGAAGGCATCAAAACATCCCCTAGACCATCAAACGCTACAGGAGACACGAGGAAGGGGGAGAGAGAGATAGCAATGGGGAGGGGGGAGAAGAGGATGGAGAGGGGGAGAGGAGGACAGAAAGGGGTGAGCGAGAGAGGGAAGGGAGAGAGAGAGACAGAGAGAAGAGAGAGAGAGACGAGGAAGAGTCAGACGAGTGGAGTAGATTAGAGCGAGCGAAGAGAAGAAGAGAGGTGGTGATGAGAAGAGAGGGAAAGGGAGAAGAGAGGAGAGGAGTGAGAGAGAAAGTGAGAGCGAGAGAAAGAGAGAGGGGGTGAAAGACAGGTTTAGATCAAACAGTCACAATAATCCTTTCAGATCATAACAGGAGGGGTCCTCCTTACGAGTGGGATTACCATGATAACATATTGATACGGTCTCCATGTCAAAAGTGATCAGAGACGAGTATAGCAAGCCCTCGTACTGATACTCACTATGACTGTGAGGACATGTACTGTGCCTTCACACACACACACAAATATGCAATATACAGTTTAAGTAATGCTCTCCATGTACATGTAATATCAATAAAGAGCATTCATATTTTGTTTACTTAACACTACTCAATAGTGTTACACTCTTGTGGTGTTATCTGGAACCTAAAAGGGTTCTTCGGCTGTCCCCATAGGATAACCCTTTGAAAAACCATTTTTGGTTCCAGTTTGAATCCTTTTGGTTTCCATGTAGAATCCTTTCCACAGAGGGTTCTACATGGAACCAAAAAGGGTTCTACCTGGAACCAAAAATGGTTATCCTATGGGGACAGCCGAATAAGCCATTTGGAACCCTTTTTTCTAAGAGTGTAGTATCTTGTTAGCGAGATTGTTTGAGATAGGGTATCACCCTCTGTATCTAGGTGACAGTTAGGATGCAGCCTCTACTCTAGAGTGAGAAAGCACTGCAGCCTAGCCAGTACAAAGCTAAATGGGCATTGTGATGTGAGCATGTCACACATTGTATATATTAAGCATCTGTCAGAGCAGAGGGAACAGAACAACAGCAGTGGCTCTCCTACTGCAGTGCAGCAATGCACTGTGGGAAACCAGCACATCAATGGGCCAGAACACTCACCCAATCAGAGTGCAGGAAGCAAGCAATGAGCCAGCCCCAGAGCCAGATGGAGAGAGGGTGGTGAGAGAGAAGAGAGAACGAGAGGATAGAGAGAGTGTGAGAGCGAGTGATTGAGAGCGAGAGACAAAGCGCAGAAGGAGAAAAAGGGTGAGGGAGAGGATGGAAGGGTAAGAAGAAAGGGAAAAAGTAGTGAAGGGAAAAATAATGGAGTGAGTTAGATGACAAATGTTGCGAGAGAAAGAGAGATGGAGGAGAAAGAGTTAAGCCATAAGCAGTAGTATTTGCAGATCGTCAGTAACATAGCATGCAGGCTAGTGACAGCCATGACCATGAAACAGGGAACATTGCCACGGTAACACAGTTACCAGGGTTACCAAGTGGCTGAGTGAAAAACACTCAGTTGTCTCTCTCATCAACGGCGTGAGAGACAACTAAGGACAGAAGCTAGAACAATAATGACCATACAAAACAGCAGTATGCATGTGGAACGGCCATAAAACCAAGTTACATACAATCAGGATGTATTCATGTTCATATACATGTGTGTTGTCTGTTGTTACTAATACAAGGGTTATTAAAAAAGTCAAATAGAAGAATGATCACTGTATACAAAAAATGTATGTGAAATAATATATCTAGATTGTCAAAAATACACACACAATAAGCTTTTAATATATCCACTGTAACTTTGTCAGATATATTTGGCGATGTGGTTACATATTACAGTACAATGGAAAATATTATGTGGTACAGTTGAAGTCGGAAGTTTACATACACTTAGGTTGGAGACATTAAAACTCGTTTTTCAACCACTCCACAAATGTCTTGTTAACAAACTATAGTTTTGGCAAGTCGGTTAGGTCATCTACTTTGTGCATGACACAAGTAATTTTTCCAACACTTGTTTACAGACAGATGATTTCACTTATAATTCACTGTATCACAATTCCAGTGGGTCAGAAGTTTACATACACTAAGTTGACTGTGCCTTTAAACAGCTTGGAAAATTCCAGAAAATTATGTCATGGCTTTA
>NC_036854.1:20430445-20527422 GCF_002910315.2 Salvelinus sp. IW2-2015 | reverse complement strand
CTAGAAGCTTGATATGGGCTAATTGACATTCAATTTGAGCTTCAACATTGAGGTGTACCTGGGATGTATTTCAAGCCTACTTCAAACTAGTGCCTCTTTGCTTGCCATCCATAGGAAATCAAAAGAAATCACCAGGGGACTGAATGCATCCGTCACAAAAGTAGATGGCATCATAGGAGAAAAATGTGGAAATTATTCGAAGCAACATCTCAAGACATCATCAGGAATTAAAGCTTGGTCGTCACAATGGGGTCTTCCAAATGGACCAATTGGACACAAGCCACGTACCAACCTGGGCAACATGCAGTTAAGGACAAGGCGAAAGTGTGCGAGAGTATGGAGGAGGCTACCACAAAGCCGACTCAATCCGTACAAATATTTGTAGGCAAGTCAGAACGAAAAGAGAATGTGACGAGTAAGGAGGCCTACACAACTGACCAAACATCCAGCTTTGTCCAGGAGGAATGACCAAAAATTCACACCAACTTCACTGTGGGAAGCTTTGGAAGGGTCTACCCGAAACGTTGTGAGCCAAGTAACAATTTAAAAGGCAATCTCAAATACTGATGGTGTATGTAAATCTGACCACTGAATGTATGAAAGAAAGTAAAAGCCTAAATAAATATTCTCTACTATTAGTTCGACTTCACATTACTATTATTCTGACATTTCACATTCTTAAAATAAAGTGGTGATCCTAACTGACCTAAGACAGGGAATTTTTACTAGGATTAAATGTCAGGAATTGTGAAAAACTGAGTTTAAATGTAGTTGGCTAAGGTGGATGTAAACTTCCGCCTTCAACTGTATATTTAAGCAATAATGCCCGAGGGTATGTGGTATATGACCAATATACCATGGCTAAGGCCTGTTCTTTAAGCATGAGTCAACGTGGAGTGCCTGGATACAGTCTTTAGCCGTGGTATATTGGCCATATACCACAAACCCCCGAGGTGCCTTTTTGCTATTATAAACTGGTTAATAATGGAATTAGAAGAGTAAAAATAAATGTTTTGTCATAGGGTCTGATATAACACGGCTTTCAGCCAATCAGCATTCAGGTTTTGAACCATCCAGTTTATAATTACTGTTATGTGTCTTACATACAATGTGAATGGGTCATGCCTGGTGCGTGTGTCGTGCATGGTGGGTGTGTCGTGCATCGGTAGGTACATTACCTGCCATCAGCTCAGCACCAGAGGCAGCTGCAGGGGCAGCAGGCTTGGTCTCTCCACCAGTGGAGTCTGATGGGTAAAACCAAACCAAGCCAAACCAAACCATACCAGGCCAAGGTGAGCCAAGCCATTAGCAGTGCAGCATGTGGGCAGAGAAGGGTTAAGAAGTCAGCCATCCGCTCCACACTAGGAACGCCAAACAGATAGAGCAGCATTATCACTGTCAGATAGGTCAGTAGACATACACAGGTATACACACATACAGTACACACCAATAGAAACTCCTTTGATCCCAATACGCTGCGGCACATCTACATCTAAACTCAGAAAAAAAGAAACATCCCTTTTGCAGGACCTTGTCTTTCAAAGATAATTCGTAAAAGTCCAAATAACTTCACAGAGGCGGCGACAGGTAGCCTGGTGGTTAGAGCGTTGGACTTGTAAACGAAAGGTTGCAAGATCGAATCCCTGAGCTGACAAGGTAAAAATCTGTTGTTCTGCCCCTGAACAAGGCAGTTAACCGACTGTTCCTAGGCCGGCATTGAAAATAAGAATTTGTTCTTAACTGACTTGCCTAGTTAAATAAAGGTAAAATTAATAAAAAAACAGATCTTCATTGTAAAGGGTTTAAACACTGTTTCCCATGCTTGTTCCATGAACATGCACCTGTGGAAYGGTTGTTAAGACACTAACAGCTTACAGACGGTAGGCAATTAAGGTCACAGTTATGAAAACTTAGGACACTAAAGAGGCCTTTCTACTGACTCTGAAAAACACCAAAAGAAAGATGCCCAGTGTCCCTGCTCATCTGTGTGAATGTGCTTGAGGCATGAGGACTGCAGATGTGGCCAGGGCAATAAGTTGCAATGTCCGTACTGTGAGATGCCTAAGACAGCGCTACAGGGAGACAGGACAGACAGCTGATCGTCCTCACAGTGGCAGACCACGTGTAACAACACCTGCACAGGATCGGTACATCCGAACATCAAACCTGCGGGACAGTACAGGATGGCTACAACTGCCTGAGTTACACCAGGAACGCACAATCCCTCTATCAGTGCTCAGACTGTCMGCAATAGGCTGAGAGAGGCTGGACTGAGGGATTGTAGGCCTTTTGTAAGGCTGGTCCTCACCAGACATCACCGGCTACAATGTTGCCTATGGGCACAAACCCACCGTCGCTGGACCAGACAGGACTGGCAAAAAGTGCTATTCACTGACGAGTCGCGGTTTTGCCTCACYAGGGGTGATAGTCGGATTCGCGTTTATTGTCGAAGGAATGAGCGTTACACCGAGGCCTGTACTCTGGAGCGGGATCTATTTGGAGGTGGAGGGTCCGTCATGGTCTGGGACGGTGTGTCACAACATCATCGGACTGAGCTTGTTGACTTTGCAACCAATCACAACACTTTGCGTTACAGGGAAGACATCCTCCTCCCTCATGTGGTACTCTTCCTGCAGGCTCATCCTGACATGACCCTCCAGTATGACAATGCCACCAGCCATACTGCTCGTTCTGTGCGTGATTTCCTGCAAGACAGGAATGTCAGTGTTCTGCCATGGCCAGTGAAGAGCCCGGATCTCAATGCCATTGAGCACGACTGGGACCTGTTGGATCGGAGGGTGAGGGCTAGGGCCATTCCCCTCAGAAATGTCAGGGAACTTGCAGGTGCCTTGGTGGAAGAGTGTGTAACATCTCACAGCAAGAACTGGCAAATCTGGTGCAGTCCATGAAGAGGAGATGCACTGCAGTACTTAATGCAGCTGGTGGCCACACCAGATACCGACTGTTACTTTTGATTTTGACCCCCCCTTTGTTCAGGGACACATTATTCAATTTCTGTTAGTCACATGTCTGTGGAACTTGTTCAGTTTATGTCTCAGTTGTTGAATCTTGTTATGTTCATACAAATATTTACACATGTTAAGTTTGCTGAAAATAAACGCAGTTGACAGTGAGAGGACGTTTCTTCTCTGAGTTTACTTAGCAACACAAACTCAATATGCTCTAGAGAAGACATAGAAAAGTCACTGTGTCCTCCCTGAATACCACAGTTAACAACTTAACTACACTAACAAGATTATGGGTCACCAGAAATTAGAAATGTTGATGAAGGTGAATGACATGATGAAAATAATCAATTAAACAATCAAATAATAAATCCAAATTATGGATTTTGTTGCTCAAGAGAGATATTCTTTCACAAAGGCCACTCATGTGAAGACCGTCGACCAGCAGCAAGGGGCATAGTGAGGGGTGGGGGAGGGTGTACAGTTACCCACCCCCAAACAGGTCCATGATCACCCCCTTGTCCATTGGGGGGGCAGAGGAGAGAGGGGCAGGGGAGGAGAAGGCATCTGTTGTAAGGGGAGGGTAGAGGAGGGTTAGATTGGTACACAATCAGTATCCCTGAAATACAATAATTCACATGCACGAATGTACATACAGAAATAGCACTCCAAACACATGCTGAGAAAGATGGCAAGGTTTGAGAGAGAGAAAGGAAGAGCAGCTGAGGCCCTGCTCAATAGCTTGTAGCAGACCCAGAGGAAATCATTCACAATTCCTTTTCTTCACTGATCAAGGACAACAAGACAACCGATGGAGAGAAATGAAATGGAGAATGGAGGAGAGGGGAAAAGAGGGCAAAGGGAAAGAGGGAGAGGGGAGGAGAGTAGCAAGGAGGAGAGCAGTGAGATGGCGCTAGTCTGGGTACCTGCTCCAAACATGTCAACACTGGGGGCAAGGTCTGCTTTGGTGAAGCTTGGATCTGGCAAGGAATCAAACATAGCTACAGGGCAAGAAAACACCCACCCACACACACAGAGATGAGAACAGCAGAATACAAACACTGATTAATTAGATGAACAATTGTGATTGAAAGTCAATGCAGGAGCAGAGGCAGCAGAATGCATCCAAGCTGAAAGGAAACAGAGGAACAGAAACATGTGCAAGTTAGCCTCACAAAGAGAAAAGGACACCCAGGAAAAATGCAGTCGACTGAAAAAATGCAGGAGAGGAGAGGACATGGATGCAGAGTAGAGGACAGAGACGAAAGGGGACAAAAGAAAAGGTTAAGAAGTACCACACACACATGCGTAAACATTTACCACTCAAGAGGTCTATCGATGGGGTGGTGGGGGGGATAGGTGCTGTGATGGTGGATGAGGGGGCAGAAGGGGGTTCCACTGAGTTAAAGCAGTTGTTCTCCATAGGCATCATGGCAAACAGGTCCAGCCCTGGGCCTACTGCATCTGAGCTACCACCAGAGGGGGCAAAGGGGTCTTTGGGAGGAGAGAACAGGGGGAAGGGATGACAACAGAAGATGAGGATGTTACGCAATGACCACAACACAGTGTAAAACGAAGAGCTATATTCTGTTCAATAGGGAAGAGGAGTAGCTGCATTTGTCTGAGATTCTGAGGGAGAAGATAGAAGCTCAGTTAGGAATTCACAGCTCCATATTCTTTAGAAACAAACAGTAAATGTAAAAAACGATGAAATACTGTATATGATCAAGAGATAATCTGGAAAATATGCATGTCTGATGAAAAATTATAGGAAAAGAACATGATTTGTGAAGAGGTGTAGCAGGAAACATCTTTGAAAAAACAATATTAGTAGTATTCATGCTCTCTCAATATACTCTCTGGTATACCAATAACCAGTGGTGTAAAGTACTTAAGTAAAAATACTTTAAAATATTACTTAAGTAGTTTTTTGGGGTATCGGTACTTTACTGTTTATATTTTTATCAACTTCTACTTTTACTTCACTACATTGCTGAAGAAAATAATATACTTTTYACTCCATACGTTTTCCCTGACACCCAAAAGTACTTGTTACATTTTGACAGGAAAATGGTCCGATTYACACACTTATCAAGAGAACATCCCTTGTCATCCGTACTGCCTCTGATCTGGTGCTCACTAAACAGAAATGCTTGATTTGTAAATTATGTTCGAGTGTTGGAGTGTGCCTCTGGTGATCCGTCAATAATTTWAAAAAAATAACATTGTGCCGTCTGGGTTGCTTAAAATAAGGAATTTGAAATGGTTTATACTTTCACTTTTGATACTTAAGTACATTTTAGCAATTCCATGTACTTGTAATACTTACAGTTGAAGTTGGAAGTTTACATACACCTTAGACAAATATATTTAAACTCAGTTTTTCACAATTCCTGACATTTAATCCTAGTAAGAATTCCATGTCTTAGGTCAGTTAGGAATTGCACCACTTTAGTTTTAGAATGGAAAATGTCAGAAAATAGTAGAGAGAATTATTTAATTTCAGCTTTGTGTTTCTTTCATCACATTCTCAGTGGGTCAGAAGTTTACATACACTCAATCTCTTTTGGTGCATTGCCTTTAAATTGTTTAACTTGGGGTCAAACGTTTCGGGTAGCCTTCCACAAGCTACCCACAATAAGTTGGTGTGAATTTTTTGCCCATTCCTCCTGACAGAGCTGGAGTAATGAGTCAGGTTGTAGGCCTCTTGCTCGCACACGCTTTTTCAGTTCTGTGCCACAAATGTTCTTAGATATGTGAGTCAGGGCTTTGTTGTATGGCCATCTAATATCTTGACTTTTGTTCCTTAAGCCATTTCTCACAACTTTGGAAGTATGCTTGGGGTCATTTGTCATTTGGAAGACCCATTTTGCGACCAAGCTTTACATCTTCTGACTGATGTCTTGTATTGTTGCTTCAATATATCCACATAATTGCCCTCCCTCACGATGGCATCTATTTTGTGAAGTGCACCCGTCCCTCCTGCAGCAAAGCACCCCAACAACATGATGCTGCCACCCCCGTGCTTCACGGTTGGGATGGTGTTCTTTCGGCTTGCAAGCCTCCCCCCTTTACCTCCAAACATAACGATGGTCATTATGGCCAAACAGTTCTATTTTTGTTTCATCAGCCAGAGGACATTTATCCAAAAAGTATGATCTTCGTCCCCATGTGCAGTTGCAAACCGTAGTCTGGCTTTTTTAATGGCGGTTTTGGACAGTGGCTTCTTCCTTGCTGAGCGGCCTTTCAGGTTATGTCAATATAGGACTCGTTTTACTGTGGTATAGATACGTTTGTACCTGTTTCCTCCAGAATCTTCACAAGGTCCTTTGCTGTTGTTCTGGATTGATTTGCACTTTTCGCACCAAAGTACGTTTATCTCTAGGAGACAGAACGCGTCTCCTTCCTGAGCGGTATGATGGTGCGTGGTCCCATGGTGTTTATACTTGCTACTATTGTTTGTTACAGATGAACACTTACCTTCAGGCATTTTGAAATTGCTCCCAAGGATGAACCAGACTTGTGGAGGTCTACAATTTTTTTGCTGAGGTCTTGGCTGATTTCTTTTTATTTTCTCCATGATGTCAAGCAAAGAGGCACTGAGTTTGAAGGTAGGCCTTGAAATACATCCACAGGTACACCTCAAATTGACTCAAATGATGTCAATTAGCCTATCAGAAGCTTCTAAACCCATGACATCCTTTTCTGGAATTTTCCAAGCTGTTTAAAGGCACAGTCAACTTAGTGTATGTAAACTTCTGACCCACTAGAATTGTGATACAGTGAATTATAAGTGAAATAATCTGCCTGTAAACAATTGTTGGAAAAATTACTTGTGTCAAGCACAAAGTAGATGTCCGAACCGACATGCCAAAACTATAGTTTGTTTACAAGAAATTTGTAGAGTGGTTGAAAAACGAGTTTTAATGACTCCAACCTAAGTGTATGTAAACTTCCGACTTCAACTGTAAGTATATTTGAAACGAAATACTTTTCAACTTTTACTCAAGTACTATTTTACCGGGTGACTTTCACTTTTACTTGAGTCATTTTCTATTAATTAAGGTATATTTACCTTTACTCAAGTAAAAGTATAATGGTGCTGGAGGGGATGGCTGCCGTTTTATGGGTTCCGAACCTACTGTGCTACTTTGTTAGTGTTTTCGCATTGTAACTCATTTGTACCTGTCTCTTATACATACTGTGCTACTTTGTTAGTGTTTTCGCATTGTAACTCATTTGTACATAGTGTTGCTACTACCGTTTCTTATGACCGAAAAGARCTTCTGGACATCAGATCTCCGATTACTCACCTCGCTCTGGACAAATATTTTTTCTTTAATGAGTCTAACGCGAAGGATATACTGCTTTGCAGGGTGCCTTGTAAGAATTTGCAGATGAGTAGGTAAACCACCACTACCCTCCGTATTATTGACCACCGTGCAATCATTGGAAAACAAACTGGACAATCTACGAGTAAGACTATCCTACCAACGGGACATTCAAATCTGTAATATCTTATGTTTCCCCGAGATGTGGCTGAACGACGACAAAGATAATAAATAGCTGGCTGGCTTCTTTGTGCATCGGCAGGACAGAGCAGCTACATCTGGTAAGACGAGAGGAAGGGGTGTGCGTTTATTTGTCAATAACAGCTGGTGGCCCATGTTTAATATTCAATAAGTCTCAAGGTATTGATAAGCTGTAGACCAAACCATCTACCTAGAGAGTTTTCATCTATATTATTCGTAGCCGTTAATTTACGACCACAAACCGATGCTGGCACTAAGACAACACTCAACGAAATGTATAAGGCCATAAGCAAACAAGAAAATGCTCATCCAGAAGTGGCACTCCTAGTGGCCAGGGACTTTAATCAGGCAAATTTAAATCCGCAACCAGAGGGGGGGGGGGGGGGAACTCTAGACCACCTTTACTTCACACACAGAGATGCGTACCAAGCTCTCCCTCACCCTCCATTTGGCAAATCTGACCATAATTCTATCCTCCTGATTCCTGCGTACAAGCAAAAACTAAAGCAGGAATGTCCAGTAACACGGAAGTGGTCAGATGACGCTACGCTACAGGACTGTTTTGCTAGCACAGACTGGAATATGTTCCGGGATTCATCCAATRACATAGAGGAGTATACCACCTCAGTCACCAGCTTCAWCAATAAGTGCATTGACGACAGCGACCCAACAGTGACCGTACGTACATTCCGCAACCAGAAGCCATGGATTACAGGCAACATCCGCACCGAGCTAAAGGCTAGAGCTGCTGCTTTCAAGGAGTGGGACACTAATCCAGACGTACATAAGAAATCCCGCTATGCCCTCAGACGAACCATCAAACAGGCAAAGCATCAATACAGGACTAAGATTGAATCCTACTACACCAGCTCTGACGCTCATCGGATGTGGCAGGGCTTGATAAATATTATGGACTACAAAGGAAAACCCAGCCATGAGCCGCCCAGTGACGCAACCCTACCAGATGAGCTAAATGCCTTTTATGCTTGCATCAAGGCAAGCAACACTGAAGCATGCATAAGAGCACCAGCTGTTCCGGATGACTGTGTGACCACACTCTCCMTAGCCGATGTGAGCAAGACCTTTACACAGAACAACATTCACAAAGCTGCGGGGCCAGACGGATCACCAGGACGTGTACTCAAAGCATGCGCGGACCAACTAGCAAATGTCTTCACTGACATTTTCAACCTCTCCCTGACCGAGTCTGTAATACCTACATGTTTCAAACAGACCACCATAGTCCCTGTTCCCAAGAAGTGAAGGTAACCTGCTTAAATGATTACCACCCTGTAGCACTCATGTCTGTAGCCATGAAGTGCTTTGAAAGGCTGGTCATGGCTCACATCAACACCATCATGCCGGAAACCCTACACCCACTCCAATTCGCATATCCAACACCATCATTAAGTTTGCTGGCGACACAACAGTGGTAGGCCTGATCACTGACAACAATGTGACAGCCTATAGGGAGGAGGTCAGAGACCTGGCAGTGTGGTGCCAGAACAACAACCTCTCCCTCAATGTGAGCAAGACAAAGGAGCTGACTGTGGACTATCGGAAAAGGAGGGCCAAACAGGCCCCCATTAACATCTATGGGGCTGTAGTGGAGTGGGTCGAGAGTTTCAAGTTCCTTGGTGTCCACACCACCAATAAACTATCATGGTACAAACACATCAAGACCGTTGTAAAGAGGGGACAACAACACCTTTTCTCAGGAGACTGAAAAGATTTGGCATGGGTCCCCAGATCCTCAAAACGTTCTACAGCTGCACCATCGAGAGCATCCTGACCATTTGCATCACCGCCTGGTATGGCAACTGCTCGGCATCTGACCGTTAGGCGCTACAGAGGGTAGTGCGTACGGCCCAATATGTCACTGGGTCCAAGCTTCCTGACATCCAAGACCTATATACTAGGCGGTGTTAGAGACTTGTCAGAGTCTCCAAAAATGGTCAGAGACTCCAGTCACCCAAGTCATCGACTGCTTTCACTGCAACCGCACGGCAAGCGATACCGGATCACCAAGTCTAGGACCAAAAAGATCCTTAAAACTACTTCTACCCCCAAGCCATAAGACTGTTGATCAAATTAATAAAATGGCCACCCGGATTATTTACATTGACAACCCCCCTGCCCCTTTGTTTTTACACTGCTGCTACTGGCTGTTTATTATGTATGCATAGTCACTTTACAAATTATCTCGACAAACCTGTACCCCCCGCACATTGACCCGGTACCGGTACCCCCTGTATATAGCCTTGTTATTGTTATGTAATTTTCTTGTGTTACTTTTAAGTGTAGGGGGCAGTATTTTCGTTTTTGGCTAAAAAACGTACCCATTTGAAACTGCCTATTTCTCAGCCCCCGAAACTAGAATATGCATATAATTGTCAGATTAGGATAGAAAACACTCTAAAGTTTCCAAAACGGTCAACATTTTGTCTGTGAGTTTAACATAACTGATATTGCAGGCTAAAACCTGAGGAAAATCCAATCAGGAAGTGCCTCTGTTTTTGAAACCTCTCTATTCTTATGCATCCCTATTACCCATTTAAAGGGATATCAACCAGATTCCCGTTTCTATGGCTTCCCTAAGGTGTCAACAGCCTTTAAACATAGTTTCAGGCTTTTATTTTGAAAAATGAGTGAGAACGATCAAATTGCGTAAGTGGATAGGTGGGGGCTCTCAGAGTGAGTTGTGCGCAACAGAGAAAGGCGGCCATTGTTACTCCCGGACCTAGTGAAAAACCAACACTCCCGGTTGATGTATTATCGAATAGATATTTGAAAAACAACCTGAGGATTGATTATAAAAAACGTGTTTCTGTGGACATTTTTGTCTGCGTTGTCGTGAACGCTTTTTCCTGTGGATTTCTCAGCATAACGGTATTTGGTATTTGGATATAAAAATATCTTCATGGAACAAAAGGAACATTTGTTGTCTAACTGGGAGTCTCGTGAGTGAAAACATCCGAAGATCATCAAAGGTAAACGATTAATTTGATTGCTTTTCTGATTTTCGTGACCAAGTTACCTGATGCTAAGTGTACTTAATGTTTTGTCGAGCGATCGATAAACTTACACAAACGCTTGTATTGCTTTCGCTGTAAAGCATAATTTCAAAATCTGAGAAGACAGGTGGATTAACAAAAGGCTAAACTGTGTTTTGCAATATTGCACTTGTGATTTCATGAATATGAATATTTTCTAGTAATATTATTTGACTGTGGCGCTATGCTATTCAGCGTTGCTGATGCAAATTATCCCGGATCCGGGATGRGTGGTTCAGAAAGGTTAAACTTTAGTTTGTTTAGTAAATATTTTCTTAACTCTATTTCTTGAACTGCATTGTTGGTTAAGGGCTTGTAAGTTAGTATTTCACGGTAGGTCTACACCTGTTATATTCGGTGCATGTGACAAATACAATTTGATTTGATTTGACAATTGAGAACTTTTTCCACCACTGCCAATAACACACCAGATTTGAGTGTAACCAAGGAGCTTGCAGATGCATTTTGGGATAGAGTTCACCTAAGGCAAGGAAGCCTCAGGCGAAATCTAGCATGTAGTGGTCAACCACTGTTCTCATAGCAACTTCAGCACCAATCTCCATGGTAACAACATCAGCCATGCCTAGAAACAACCAGCAGCATCACATCTCTAGGGAAACTAGCTACACCCGCCCACAACAATGGAATCAACACACTCTCCATACACAAAAGCAAATATACAAATGGATGCACCGAGCAGTGGAACACAGCCAAACACACACATACGAACATCCATACAAATATACATCCATTTACACAGACAGACCCCACACAGTCACATATATACACATGTCCTGTAACCCACCGGCAGCAGCGTTGGCGGCTGGGGTTGGCGTGGAGGCCGGAGCTCCGCCCTCAGCAGAGGCATCAGAGGTGGGAACAGGGGTCGAAAACGCATCTGATAGCCAACACACACACAGATGACAGAGAGAGAAGTAGAGAGAACAGGGAAAAGAAACACAAGCCAGAGATAATAAGTCAGTCAAGGAACTTCAGAAAAGGAAGGTCAAGAAGCCACTTAAAAGATACTGTGTCTGTAGAGTTCAGAAATACTACTTTTACTTCATTAAGGTATTTCATGTACTTAATATACGGTATGGTACTATACTGTAGATTAAATACTTATGTCATGTCAGGTATGCAATATTTAATATATTTGATTAATATACTTATTAACAAATTGAGTTTAGATTAGTTACAAAACATTTACTTTGTGGCATGAGTGATTGACAGGTAAAGGGGTGAATGAGAATACAGACAGAAGGCACAGCAGAGTGTACGGAAGGTAGGCTTTAGATACAACTAAACTATAAAGCGGTAACTAGGTCTTTTGCACTACGTAACTGGACAAGCGTGGCACAGAGTGAACCCAGAAGCAAAGCAAGATTTCTCTTAGGCCAGGGTTTCCCAAACTCAAGGGGCAACCTAAAGGTGCCCCTCCCCCCGGCTGCACGTTTAGGTTTTTGCCCTAGCACTATACAGCCGATTCAAATAACCAACTCATCATCAAGTTTAGATTATTTGAATCAGCTGTGTAGTTCYAGGGAAAAAAATAAAACATGTACCCAGGGGGGAACCCAGGTCTGAGTTTGGGGAACCCGGTCTTAAGCGGTAATAAAGAACGTGACTGATTGATAGACTGGCTTTTCTCTGAAGTTGAGGAAAAGCTTTTGGACTATCAAACAAAAAGAAGCATGTGAAAAATGTATGAGTAGCATGTATGAGTGTGTCTGTAAGTGTGTGCATGCTTGTCTCTGTGTGTATATGTACAGAATGCATACCAGTATGTGTATATGCGTGTTGACTGACATGTTCTGACATGTTTTGCAAACATGGTGTGTTTGTTTTGGGGTATCTATGTCACTGTGTGTATATGCATGTACAGAACACTGTATGTTCTGTGTGCATGTGGCGGGTTGGTTTGGGTTGAGCTGTCCAGCAGAGATTCTGTTGTAGAGAATCCTCCAGAAGCCCACTAACCTCCCAGCAGATCCATATTCGTCGCGCCGGGGGTGGGGGCGGCGGCCACGGCCGCACTAGGGGGAGGAGCCAGAGAGACTCCTGGCTCCGCAGCTGCAGGGGTGGACGTTACACCAGCGGGAGAGGGGACGGGTTCTACAGCTAGGGYGGGGTCAGGAAGCATGGACTCGCCCATTTCTGCAGGTACCCAAAGGGTGTACCAACCAACCCCAAAACAAGGTACCAAAACAACCCCATGAATCAACCCAAAATACCCCACAGGATCCAAAGCAACCAAAAAAATCCCATTAGAAAGAAAGGAAGGTACCAAATCAACCCAATTAAAAAATAAAAATAAAAAAACATCCCATTAGAACCAAAACCAATAAGGAAATGCGGGGGAGGGAAAGAAAGAAGAGAGAAAGAAAGGGAGAGAAAGAGACTGCTTCCTTAGACTAGAGCAACACTATGAAACACAGTGGGAGATCTATAGGAACTGACACATACTGTTAACACACTAGAGAGGTTAATACCAGAGGCACTGTGGGATAGCACTCACCTGATCCAAGGAGGTCTGTGGCAGCATCCCCAGAAGAGCATGGGAGAAGGTGATGGGGGGGGAAATGCAATTACATGACTGTTAATTAGATAATGTAACTACGTTTTAATTAATAATCAAGCTATGTATCAAGTTTTGATGTGGGACATTACCTCCCCAGGATGTAGGGGCTGCTGAGGCTCCTACTGACGGACCAGAGGAGGAGAGAGGGTCCAGATCTAAGAGAGAACTAGAGCGAGATAGAAGGGTGAAGACAGATGGAGAAATGGTGGCAGAGAGAGAGAGAGGATGAAAGGGAAAATACAGTGTCCCTTATTCACCATTTTATGAAATAAAAAAGAAACAGATAGAATCCTAAAATGCCAGAACTGAGGAAATCGCTGAGGAGATGAGGTAAATGCTGCGGTAGGCAGAGGAAGTGGACACTCACTCGGTGGCTTCTTCAGGTGGTGGCGCTAGGGTGGGCACGGCGGCTGCAGATTTGGCGGGGGTGGAGGTCGGAGACACGTTATTGGTAGGGGACCCCTGGAATACAGAGAGAGAAATGCCTATTTGTATCCATGTGTTGTTATACGAGCAGAAACAGAAAGGCGGTGAAAATAATGTTTAATCATCCACTCACCTTTGTTGGAGACCTGAAAGAGAAAAGAAATTGTTAATATGACAACTTCACAGCTAGATATCACCTTTCAGAGCTGAAAACATATACATTGAAATTACTTATTTTCATGACTTTACAATAAACTCATCTGTCAGACCCCAAAGAAARTGTTTATGCTCACCCTTCACTGTGATCCCCAATGATGAACAGAAAGGAACAAAGAGAGAATAACTATTAAAGTAAAAGATAATAACAGAAAACCGTATTCAGAACACTATAGTGCTGGGACAGGACAGAGCCCAAGTTATGAGTTTCCCTCTAGTTTTTCTCACCCTGTCATTTCTCATGTACTATTTTCTCTGTGTAAAGACACCTATGGAGACATTTCCACATTTTAGCTCTTTCAGAAATGAGTTGGTTAGAGACAGGGTCCTCTTACCCCTTCTTCCCCTCCAAACTGTTCATGTGTGTCTCCAGAGACTCCAGGATGCTGCTGGGAGCCTGAGGAGAGAAGAGAGAACCAATCAAAAACACAGTAACTGTAGGTTTATGGCACGAACTTCCTCATTCCGCCGCATGCCAACACTTCAAGTAAAGCAACACCCAATTCTATTTCTATGGCAGCACCACTCCAAACCCTTGGTTTTTAACTCACTACACTATCCCACCTTTGTATAAACTCAATGTCCTGTAGAATGAAGTGTTCAGGAACATTTTACTTAAACTCTACCATCTTTTGTGCAAATGGAAGCACACACACATATGCAAACACACACACAAACTGCAGTCAGAAGTGTCAGTCTGTAGAATGATCCCATGCCAACACCCCATCCTCCAAACAGGCACTCTGCCAAGCCACCCTGTGTCTCTATGGTTACCGGGTCCTCAATAGGCTTAAAGGGACAGTCCTCATCATCCGAGTCTACTAGGTCCGTCACCACCCCAGGGTGCAGACACTGGGATCAGATCGGGGGGGGGGGGGGATTATGATGGATGAGACATCTCTGTGTGTGTGTGTTTGTTACAACTATTTCATCATCCTTCCAGAGAGTAAGCACAAAAACAAGTGACTTACATAGTTGATGTCAGGAATATCATTTTTGTCCACTCCGACAGTCTGTAGAACAAAACACAGACAAGAGACAATTTCACAACCATATCAGGGCATCATTCTATTTGAAGTACAGACGGACACTGTATATGAGGAAGCACTGTGTTAGTTTCATTTGGAGTTAGTTAGAATACACCCTAATCCGTTAGGAAGTTTCCTTTACCTCAGCAAGCTTCATGAACTCTCCGATCTTGGTGACCCTGGTCAGGAACCTCTTATAGATCTCTAAGGCCTCCTTGCAGTCGCTCTTCTTCATCTTAAAGTATTTCTCTACAGACATTTAACAGTTGTTGTGAAAAAGAGCATCTGCTAAATGGCTACATGGTGAAAAGAAGTCATTTATCTATTAATTGTTGACAAAGAGTCTGTCGCAAATGGCCCCCTAATCCCTTCTACTTTTGACCAGGGCCCATGGGGCTCATATGGCTCTGGTAACAAGTWGTGCACTATATAGGAAAAATGGTGGCGTTTGGTATGCATCCAATGAAATGTCTAGCTCACCTAAAAGATTGATGACCCCATCGTTGTAGGAGGCAAACAGCTTGACCAGATCCTTGAAGAGCAGCAGGAACCCTGCGTTGATGATAGGGTTATTCAGCTCCTTGGGATGGACCTGGGAGAGAGACCTTTTTATTTAACCAGTCATGTAGTATAAAAGAAGAGCATCAATTAACTCAAGCAATTAACTAATTTATTAAACTCCAGCAATATTTTGCTGTACCGAAACATCACCAATTGTACACCYATACAGAAAGATCAAGGTCAATAGAACGAATAGCATCATTGCTATTGAGAGAGAGAGAAAGAAAGAGGGAAGAGAAGGTATTAAGAGAAGAGAAGAGAAAGAGTAAAAGAGAACGTTAAACAGGAAAATAAACAGTATTCTTTGTGGCCTGACATACATTAYAGTTTTCAGCTAATGACCATCAGTCATCCGAACACAAGTCCCAGAGAGCCAGACAAACAGAGACAAACGTAACCAAATCAATGGTGACGAGCATGTCCAACTCACATCAAACTCCAGCAGTGTGTCGATCTGGGTCTGCAGGACAGGCATGCCTTTCAACAGCTTTTCTGGAGTCATTGTCCTCATCACCCCCTCAGCACTGAGGTGGAAACACACAGGGAAGACCATGAAGAGGGCCTCTGTGATGAGGTGAATGACAGTATGAGGTGGGCCTCTGTGATGAGGTGAATGACAGTATGAGGTGGGACTCAGGGATGAGGTGAATGACAGCATGAGGGCCTCAGGGATGAGGTGAATGACAGTATGAGGTGGGCCTGAGGGATGAGTTGAGCCTCAGTGATGAGGTGAATGACAGTATGAAGTGGACCTGAGGGATGAGGTGAATGACAGCATGAGGGCCTCAGGGATGAGGTGAATGACAGTATGAGGTGGGCCTCACTGATGAGGACCTCAACAATGCGGACGTAAAAGGATTTTGAGAGACAGAGAAGTGAGTGACGCACCCCTTTTTGACTTTGGTGAAGTCGAAAGCCATCTGGCGGTAGGCGAAGGCCCTCTCATTGAGGTAGCGGCCATAACGTCTGATGAACGTAGACATGTCATAGCCTGAGGAACATATTGAGCATCACATTCACATCACACCAAACATATAGCTCCTGATAAATCCAATGGCTAATGACTAAATGCATGTGCTAAGCTCATACATTGTTTCATTTAMCATTCACGGTTTCATTAAGGAAGAAGTTGATTTAATGCTGTAACACATTAAAGACAGTATTTTATCTTATGATTGATCTTGTCGATCAGTTAACTTCAGGCTCTTCAGTTTTCTAAGTTATGTATCTGATTTGAGGGTTTTGAAGGGATTGAAGGGGAGGGATCTATAATGACACCAGGGCAAGACACTGGAGACAAGTGCAGGACATCGGAATCCTAGGGACATGAAGCAGTTTAGTGTGTGTGTGTGTGTGTGTGTGTGTGTGTGTGTGTGTGTTAGGCTTGGGGGGTATACCGTATATACAGTACACTGGGGTATTTGGAAATAGCCACAGGATGGTTTTTCAATACTATTTCTTTGAAGTTTAAATTTTTTTGAACTGCTTTTTAAGTTAATACCTGCAATCAACTTGTGCAATACATTAGGAGATAAAGCAGATTGTGTTCTTCATTTCACCGGTCACATTATTTAACATTATGAAAGCTTACCATAGTTCCCCAGAATAGTTTGTTTGTAAATAGCACAACGGGAGAGTCCATCTGTGTATTTGGTTTAACTTGCTAGTTATCTCARTAAGTGGGTGAATTAATAAGGAGACAGGGCATCATATAGTGTTAGCTTTCTGCCATGTTTGAGAAGTCAAAGCTCTTTGGATGAGTTATCTTGATATCCTTGCGTTTCTTTTTTCTTCTTTCCGTTCTCGGCCCGTCTGCTCCTCCCCYCTATTCTCCTTCCGAACAGCGCAGGCGGACCTGTTGCCCGAGCAACTCCACATAGATACAGCGTGTACACACTGCTCCAGAACCAGTACTGTTCTTCCTTCACACAAGCATGAGCCAAAACTTTGTTAATTTGCTTGATGCMTCTCTTTACATTTTCTGTCCAAATGATGTCCAAACTCACCAAAAATGACATTAGGGAAGCTACTACCTATACTTGTATAACTTTATGAGCTCAATTGCCTGTCCTTGCAACTAGTTTATTTTTGCTTGCGCTCATTAGCATGTTTAGCTAGCAGCCTCTATTGATATTCACTATAAGTTTGTGCTAATTTTGTTACCATTCTGGTAATACACGCCTAATGGGCTTTTTTGTGTATTTAGYTCCCCCTTGTGTGCTAAAACGGTAATACCGTAAATCCCAGGATGAGAGTAAGAGAACGGTATGATAATATGAAAATGTAGATACTGTGCAACCCTATTATCTGCGTGTATGCATGTGCTAGTGTGAGTGTTTATGCATGTACTGACAGTACTGTATGTTTAGCGGGGGCACATTACATGCTTGCTCCTATTCCTCATGTTATTAGCAGTGATGTCCTTTCCTCTTCCCAGACGGCTCCTGTCTCTTCCTATCCTCCTCTCCTTCTGCTCCTCTCACATCAGATCTACTGTATCTGTTTATGCTCTCAACTGGAAGGGAATCCACCCGTTTCACTCCCCCCCCAACACACACACACGCACATACAGTGCATTCGGAAAGTATTCAGACCCCTTGACTTTTTCCACATTGTGTTATGTTACAGCCTTAATCTAAAATGGATTAAATAAATAAAAACATCTTTATCAATCTACACACAATACCCCATAAAAACGAAGCAAAAAAACAGAAATACCTTATTTACATAAGTATTCAGACCCTCTTGCTATGAGACTCAAAATTGAGCTCAGTGCATCCTGTTTCCATTGACTATCCTAGAGATGTTTCCACAACTTGATTGGAGTCCACCTGTGATAAATGCAATTAATTGGACAGGATTTGGAAAAGCACACACCTTGACAGTGCATGTCAGAGGAAAAACCAAGCCATAAGGTCGAGGGAATTGTCCGTAGCGCTTCGAGACAGGATTGTGTCGAAGCACAGATCTGGGGAAGGGTACCAAAACATTTCTGCAGCATTGAAGGTTCCCAAGAACACAGTGGCCTCCATAATTCTTAAATGTAAGAAGATTGGAACCACCAAGACTCTTCCCAGAGCTGGCCGCCTGGCCACACTGAGCAATCGGGGGAGAAGGGCCTTGGTCAGGGAGGCGACCAGGAACCCGATGGTCACTCTGACAGAGCTCAAGAGTTCCTCTGTGGAGATGGGAGAATGTTCCACGTCTGGAGGAAACATGGCACCATCCCTACAGTGAAGCATGGTGGTGGCAGCATCATGCTATTGGGACATTTTTCAGCAGCAGGGACTGGGAGACTAGTCAGGATTGAGGGAAAGAACAGAGCAAAGTACAGAGCAAAGCTTCAGAGCGCTCAGGACCTCAGACTGGGGCAAAGGTTCACCTTCCAACAGRACAACGACCCTAAGCACACAGCCAAGAAAACGCAGGAGTGGCTTCGTGACAAGTCTCTGAATGTCCTTGAGTGGCTCAGCCAGAGCCCGGACGAACTGGATCGAACATCTCTGGAGAGACCTGAAAATAACTGTGCAGTGACACTCCCCATACATCCTGACAGAGCTTGAGAGGATCTACAGAGAAGAATAGGATAAACTGCCCAAATACAGGTGTGCCAAGCTTGTAGCGTCGTACCAAAGAAGACTCAAGGCTGTAATCACTACCAAAGGTGATTCAACAAAGTACTGAGTAAAGGGTCTGAATACTTATGTAAATGTGATATTTCCGTTTTTTATTTGTAATAAATTAGCAAAAACCWGTTTTTGCTTTGTCATTATGGGGTATTGTGTGTAGATTGATGAGGGGAAAAAACTATGTAATCAATTTTAGAATAAGGCCGTAATGTAACAAAATGTGGAAAAAGTCAAGGGGTCTGAATACTTTCCAAAAGCACTGTACACACACACACAAACAATTTTTTTGGAAAGGAAGTGCATTTACCGTTGGAACCTGTTTTGTCTATAAAGTTGCTCAGGTTGAACAGAGCGGTCCTGGAGGCCAAGTACTGGATGAACCTCTGAGGAAACAGAAGGAAATAGGCTGACATGGCAAAACCATTATTAAAAACAACAGCAGGAAAATAAAGGCATATTCAATGAAATAATCAACTACAAATTGAATACTAGTACATTAGTCCAAAATCGAGAGTATATATTGCACAGTGTGGAAAAGCGTGTAAAAATAGCTCTAGACATGCACACTTGTTTTTGATAACCATGTTTCAGAATGAGCAGCATTCCAGATAGCACTGTTTTCAGCACCATGGGCAGCTGTCCGTGGTGCTGAAACAGTCTAATTGTATTTTGTTGTGGTGGTGTACTAAATTACTGTCCTCTGACCTCATTGCCATGGACACACATATGGTGTGTGGCGACGAGGGCCTTGAAGACGACAATCCAGCTGGCGTTGGTGGCCCTCTCAAACAGAGTGTCAGCCATCTGAGGGATGTTCACGTTGGTCGCATTGGTGGCCGAGATCAGATCTGAAACACATAAAGAGGTTTGTTTGTATTGGGGGGAGGCTGTTAGGTTCAGAATCAGTGAAACTGTTCTGTTATTGATTCACGATCAGTGAAACAGTCAGCCATTTTGAGAGAATGGAATATAGCAGGATTCATTTTGATCCAGAGTTTTAAAATCATGATGAGTAAGTACAATTTAAAAGTGTTAAGACATGCTGACATCCAAGAAATATGTAATGTGCTGCCGTAGCTGATAGGGAAGCCAGCCTCACTTCGGGACAAATGAGTTTGCTTCAGTCTCCAGACTGCTTCATTCATATGCTTTGTGGATTTGGAGTATGAGTGCGGGCTGTGTATTATGTGGGTGTGTGTCATTACCTGTGTCTGTGTGTGAATGCATCTGTGTGTCTCTGTGTGTCCGTGTGTGTCCGTGTGTGTCCGTGTGTGTCCGTGTGTGTCCGTGTGTGTCCGTGTGTGTCCGTGTGTGTCCGTGTGTGCGCTTGGGTATGGATGTTGGTTCTGCTACTGGAATGTGTAAAAGCACTAAAATACCCTTGGAGTTCTTCACTTCACTATGTACCTCATGGAGCTAAGCATTGCAAACATATATTTAAGAGTCAGGACACACATTCAAAGCCTAAAAAAACACACACAAGCAGTGGTAGAGAGGATCCAATACACAATGAGAAATAGTGCCTTGTCATCATGATCTCCCCCATAGGAGAGACTGCCACTCAGACAGACAGACAGACAGACAGGTCTGACTAAGAGCACAATTCCCTCTGAAACATATGTCAACTCAGCACTCTGGGAGATAGTATGTGACAGACTAGCTGCTCGGAAGAGAGAGAGAGGCGGATTGGAGATATCATCTGGCCTTTATTGTTATCTTTTATCACACATGTCAACCCAGGGGCATCGTGCACCTATTATGTTAGAGGGGGCACAAAGTACGAGAGGATGGAGGGGGGCCTGGAGAAATTTGGAGAAAATGCTATTGTCTTATTACAGAGTATTCCTTATTAGTATTACAGAGAAATAACAAAAACATTTTAGTTTTATTTATTTATGAAGATGGAACCAATAGGCTACACAGCTTGATCACATTCATAAACAAACATACCTCCTGAACATCACCGGCAGCTCGAATCAAATGCTGTGTTTCACTCTACATTCTCTCCTTCTCCACTGGTGATACCGCACGAACTAGAGTATCTAGCGTCCTGCCTAGGCATCTCTGTTCTCCGTGCACCTTGGAAAGAACCACTTACTAGGGAGAATAGGGGGGTGCTATTTGCCTGGTCCAGTCAGTGTGCCCCCCGCAAAATACCGCTGACATATTTTTTTTAAAGAATTATAATATGTGGGTTTAAATATGAAGTTTAGTAATTCATTTAACATCTGACATTTTTGTGGGGCCACGTGCCTTTGTGACCCCTATGGGCATGATGCCACTGGGTCCACCAACCATCCCTTCTAGGATAGGGAAGGTTGCTACAAGCATAGCCAAACAATGTTTCTGTTCTGTCAAAAGCTGGAAGGCTGCAATATAATACATTATTGTCCAATACTGACTAGACTGAAAAGAAAGAGCGAATGCATGAAGAGGAAGGCTTGTAGGTCATTTCAGGATTAAAGATAGAGGGGCAGGGGCTTTGTCCATAGAATAATATCATTGGTGAGGGGACTGGTGTGGTGACCCCTCCCCCACACAAACCATGATGTGCTAATACCGTCTCCATTTAACAGCTTTTGTGTCCAGTGTTTGTCTAATGTTGAAGGATGTACAGACTGTACATAGAGTCACATCTGGGATATTTAGCAGATCATCTCTTTATCACTTCCTAGAATGATCTTAATAACATCAAAGTACAGTGACAGGACTGACAACTGATGTCATTATTCCTCTATGGACCTGACACGATTTACATCACATCCTGTTTGGATAGTCCCTGTCCCTGCTCTGTTTACACCACAACTCAACCATATACTCCATCTCAACCGACAACCCTGTTGTGTGTTGTTTATGTGTGTATTGTTTAATGTTAATGGAGAGAAACAAGAATATTTGTGGCCCATCACATTCACACATGCACCACAGAGCAGTGTGTGTGTGTAAGTCTAAGGATGATTGACTGATCAAAATAAAGACTATTTCAGTAATCCACAGCAGAAAGGAGAGCTCTAAGAATGAACCGGTAGACCCTTAGGGGGTCTATAGCAATAAAAACAGGATTGTGTGTGTGTTCATGCATGCATGCGGGTGTGTGTGAGTGTGTGCGTGCCTGTCTGTGTGTGTGTATGTTTGTGTGTCTCTTCGTACTCAAACACCAGGGCCTCGTTACGCAGTTGCGATGTAACTTAATAATTACGATCATCGTACCGGATGCATCGTTATGTACAAACAAACTTTTTAAAGAGTGGTTCCCAAGCACATAGAGAGAACGTTTGCTAAGTGCGTYGTTAGACCATGTGTCGATACTGATAGGATGGAAAGAAAAGCAGTGCTGCTCTCTGATCAGCTTTATCCATTCAAATCTTACCTTAACATTAGAATGATTCCACAATACTGATGACAGATCAGCTCCTAGAGAGATATGGAGGTGGCTTATTATGCTTACCCAATAATAATGCATTAAAGCACAGATTGCGAACATCATTGCGCTCATGTTGTCACACATCATGAAACACATTGAGGCAAAAATGACAGACAGTAGCTTAGTTGCAAAATATAACTCAATTGATTGAACATKAAATATATTTCAATATGATTGAAATAGCCTATATAGGCCCATGTAGCCTATTTATACAATAAGTATACCGAACATTAGGAACACCTTCCTAATATTGAGTTGCACCCTCCTCTTTTGCTCTCCGAACAGCCTCAATTCGTCGGGGCATGGACTCTACAAGGTATCGAAAGMGTTCCACAGGGATGCTGGCCCAATGCTTCCTACAGCTGTGTCAAGTTGGCTGGATGTCCTTTGGGTGGTGGACCATCCTTGATACACACAGGAAACTGTTGAGTGTGAAAAACCCAGCAGCGTTGCAGTTCTTGACTCAAACTGCTGCGCCTGGTACATACCCCGTTCAAAGGCACTTAAATATTTTGTCTTACCCATTCRCCCTCTGAATGGCACACAACACAATCCATGTCTCAAGGCTTAAAAATCCTTATTTAACCTGTCTCCTCCACTTCATCTACACTGATTGAAGTGGATTTAAAAAGTGACATCAATAAGGGATCATTGCTTTCACCTGGTCAGTCTATGTCATGGAAAGAACAGGTGTTCTTCAAGTTTTGTATACTMAGTGTATTTCAATGCAGTCATCTCGGTTTTCATTTGAAGCATCATTTTATCCTTCACTTGTTTGTAACAATTTCAAATACTTTGGCAACTTTGTATTTGTATTCAACTTCTTTCTGAAGATATCAACAGTCACAGTCAGACAGATAKAATCAATATCCAGARGTATCAGCTCTGGACAAGCTCCAGCAACAATGACTGACTAATTAATTGACTGACTAGATATTTGAAAAGGCCTACACACATAAATACATCCACATACAAATATTATGTGTCCATGCATAGAAACATGCATGAGGCTACACTGACCACTACACCATTGATTCCTGTCACATCACAGACTACATAGGTCTACATCTTCAATGTCTTTTTAACCCCATATAGCTCAGCGTTGACTACAAGTTGACTGCAAGTGTGCATCAAGGTTCAGAAACCACAGCACCACATCAGACAGCGACTGGCTGTCAGTTTGAAGTTGGTCGGTGTGGATTGCGAAAAGCTCCAGCTACTTCACAAGCTGTTTTAGCTTGGCCCAGCCATGCTCGCCTTCGGAATATCTTCCCTGATAGCTAGTGAGACAGTGACAGTGATGCACAAGCTAGGCCTATTTGAAACATTGGGATCTCCTGGCAGCATTTACCCACCAGATTCAGAAGCTCGAAATGCCCATTATAAAAAAATATATAATTATAAAAAAATATATAAAAACATAATTCATGATGGTTTTTATTTTTGTTAGTTTTGCTGTCAACAATATATTTAGAATACTTTGTTTTTCAAGTGCTTTTATTTCAGTTTCCTAAATAGTTTTTCTAATTTTAGTTTTTATTTTATTTTCAGTTTTTGTTTACTATAATAACCTTGTTGCTAATGACACAACAGTTGTAGGCCTAATTACCAACACTAGACAGCCAAYAATGTGAAACAAAATAAGGAGCTCATCGTGGACTACAGCAGACAGAAAAGGGAGAACATCCCCATCCACATCGACGGGCCGCAAGTTCCTTGGCGTGCACATCATCGAGGACCGGAAATGGTCCCACCACACCGACACAGTGTGTGGTGGGAAGCCGCAACAGCGACTCTTCAACATCGGGCAGCTGAAGAAATTTGGAATGGCCCCTAAGATTCTCACAAACKTATATACCATTGAGAGCATTCTGTTGGGCTGAATCCCTGCCTGGTACAGCAACTGCACCGCCCGTCGATGTGGATGGGGATGTTCTCCCTTTTCTGTCTGCTGTAGTCCACGATGAGCTCCTTATTTTGCTTCACATTGTTGGCTGTCTAGTGTTGGTAATGCCCTCGAAGCTGGTGTTTGGAGGATATATTGGCACTGGTGTTGTTAAGCCTGAGACGAAGTCGAGGTAAACCGTGCCAATATATCCTCCAAACACCGTCTTCGAGGGCATTATCCCTTTTATACAACGGGTTACCAACATATTGTAATGAAACGGCAGGGATCAGGTYTCGAACCCKYGACCTTCTAGCCCGAAGTCCACCGCGCTATCGACTGTGCCGCAAAAGTATGCTCGTGTGGCAAAGTTGATTTCTGAACTTATAAACCCAGGGTCGTTACAATATTCAAATAATGATTGAGATATTTTCATTAAAAACTTWAAATTCATAAAAATATTCATACTATTTCATCCTTCCACAAGATTTAGTCGAGACACTAATCTAGGGTTGCTACCCAAGCTGGCTGGTCGTTCATTCTATCGGTTCGGTTGCCAGAAACATGACCCAGTCTTTCAGTCTTTTTGTTCTGTATCTATGTTCCATTGCCATACTGGCTGGCAACGTTCTTATCCCTTGCTTACTAGCTACCCAACTATGGCTAATTTACAGTCGTGTCAAAAAGTGCAGCCAGAATAACAGCAATGTAGCTGCATTTGCATTTGTTTAAGCTGCTCTCCAGTGACATTTATTTGGACACATCCATAACAATGGGCTAATGAGGCGCGATTTCGCCTGGTATAGAAAATGTGCTCACTCGTCAGGAAACTATTGTTCAGAGGAGCTAGCCAACAACACAGCTAACACAGTCACTTCAAACTGAATCTGGAAAGACTGCAAACTAGTTGACCTTCGTTTCATTTGACCTTTTTTTCAATTGACATGTCTTTGTATATATCTATAAAAATGATGCCAGCTGTTTCATTATTTCAACTGGCTGAGAACGACACGTCCATTACTATTGGACAGCTGGAGATCGAATTGGAATATTGAAAGAATGTTGCAAATGTCAGAGAGASAGACAGCAAGGTTATMCAAATCTCTGCTGTTGAAAACGAAATGTTAGTCTAAAAGAAATATGAGATAAAGTCTAGATGCTTTTTTATAGTGGAGATCAAGTTAATGAATTGCCTGGCTGGGATGAGGAGACAGTGGATTGCGCAGTCAGATGGAACAGAGTAAATAGGATTTTAATGTCATAGATTTAGCCGGTAGTAATTTATGGAATAGACACCAGCTGGAATACGGTTTTAACCTATCAGCATTCAGGATTAGACCCACCCGTTGCATAAAGAGTCATTGAACGCTTGTCAGCTCATATTCTGTTTATACTGTATACTGTTGTTTATGCTCTGTGTATGTATACTGTATTCTCGACATGGCTCGTCCAAATATACTGTACCTGCAAAATTGTGCACCAATAATGCATTTTAAAAGCCTCTTTAAAARGAAGTGCCCTTTAATATAGACCACATGGATAATTCAATAAATCAGATTTTTATATATGAATAAAGGCTTKCTAAAAGTGCCAAAATGCAGCATTTTGACATGTCCCTCTGTCAACCTTGTGTCACTTCTAGGAAGATTCCAACCCACTTAATCCCAAAATGTGTCCAAGTTTCACCACAATTGTAAAGCCCTAACTATTTTTGTTGCTTTGACAAAGTCATTTCTGTAGTACAATTTTTTTATTTAACCTCTTGAGATGGAAAAATATTTTTGCAAGTTGAACATGTGCTCTTTATGACAGAATGTTAAAATTAGTTGAAATCAAAAGGTTACATTTCTCCAAAGGCACCAAATTGGTGGAATGACCCAACTACTGTGCTTACCATTTTATTTTCCAAATTATATACTGTCTATACACATCATATATCTGTATTATGGATTCTCACACCTGCCTACTCTAATATATCTAATTTGGATGCTTATTTCTTTGTGTATTTGTTCTATTATTTTGCTGTTGTGTGTATCTGTATTGTATTTGCGAGACATTCTACTGTACTGCTAGTAACAAACATTTCGTTGCACCTCCTATTACACCTGCAAATCCTTGTAGCGACTAATAAACTTTGATTTGATTAGAAAATGTAATTCCAGGGATATGTATGCTTTTCCCTCAAATGACTATCTGTCATATCACTCTGGAGTCGTTTGTCCACCACTGTGCCTACCCAGAACCCCCCTCTGTCATTAGTATCACCCCTGGAGTCTCTGAGCCTCTCTCCAATCTTTTTCCACAGCAACCGGACTGCCCCTCAAGGGTCAGCAATCATGACACAATGACGAAGGAGAACAAGATCTATATTCTCCAATAGAATGGCTTCACACAAAGACTAGAGGGGTTTAGAGGTTTGATGTATCATCACAGTGGCAAATTGATGTCACCGGCAAAGTGTATAGAGTCAATGAGATATACAATATTCTTATTCCATGTCCATGTCCATGTCTAGGCCATTATTTGTGGAATCTGTGTTATGCAAACGCATAAAGGGCAAACTATATGTAATATATATAATATGTAGAGATACCCTTCCATATCATTATCCCTGAGGAGAAGACAAATAATATGCCCTACCAGTGTTTCCCTTAATAAACGTAGGTTAGGCGGAGCCCTTGCCTAAAAATGTTGACCCAATTTAATGTTTGGTGTTTGAAGCCTTGAATTTTGCCTTGAGGGCATAAGCTACTTGGCAAGAAAAKAATATAGGGAGAACATGGTGCCCTATATTCATCTAGTTTGTTGAATGGCCCTGGAAAAGTCAAGAGACAAAGCTATCTATGTCACAACAAAGGGAAGACATCTACAGGTGTAGGATCTTAATTTGACCTATATTGTCAAAGAAAAATAATCCTGCAGCAACAGGATTCGAATGTTTAAACTCAAGTGTTGGTCTTTCATCCCTTATCACCCCCTATTTTGTTAGAAAATCCAACTTTGAGAACTGTTTCAGATGCAATATGTTAGCCATCCCTCCTGATCAGCGTCTTTTAGCTAGCAGTAAAACAAACGTAAAGTACCAACGGGACATTCAAAACTGTAATATCTTATGCTTCACGGAGTCGTGGCTGAACGACGACATTATCAACATACAGCTGGCTGGTTATACGCTGTATCAGCAGGACAGCACATTTTTGTAAATAACAGCTGGTGTACGATATCTAAGGAAGTCTTGAGGTTTTGCCCCGCCTAAGGTAGAGTATCTCATGATAAGCTGTAGACCACAGTATCTACCTAGAGAGTTTTCCTCTGTATTTTTTGTAGCTGTCTACATACCACCACAGACTGATGCTGGCACTAAGATCACACTGAATGAGCTGTATTCCGCCATAAGCAAGTAGGAAAACGCTCACCCAGAGGCGGCACTCCTTGTAGCCGTGGACTATAATGCAGGAAAACTTAAACCCGTCTTACTAAATTTCTATCAGCATGCTAAATGTGCTACCAGAGGGAAAGAAATACTCTGGACCACCTTCACTCCACACACAGAGACGCATACAAAGCTCYCCCTCACCCTCCATTTTGCAAATCTGACCATAATTCTATCCTCCTGATTCCTGCTTACAAGCAAAATGAAAGCAGGAAGCACCAGTGACTSGATCAATAAAAACAGTGGTCTGATGAAGCAGATGCTAAGCTACAGGACTGTTATAATAGCACAGACTGGAATATGTTCCGGGATTCCTCCGATGGCATTGAGGAGTACAAAACCTCAGTCATTGGCTTCATAATTTTTTATTTTTTTATTTCACCTTTATTTAACCAGGTAGGCTAGTTGAGAACAAGTTCTCATTTGCAACTGCGACCTGGCCAAGATAAAGCATAGCAGTGTGAACAGACAACACAGAGTTACACATGGAGTAAACAATAAACAAGTCAATAACATGGTAGAAAAAAAGAGAATCTATATACAATGTGTGCAAAAGGCATGAGGTAGGCAATAGATCGAATAATTACAATTTAGCAGATTAACACTGGAGTGATAAATCATCAGATGATCATGTGCAAGAAGAGATATTGGTACTGGTGTGCAAAAGAGCAGAAAAGTAAATAAATAAAAGCAGTATGGGGGGTGAGGTAGGTAAATTGGGTGGGTAGTTTACAGATGGACTATGTACAGCTGCAGCTGTACATAAGTGCATCGATGACATCGTCCCCACAGTGACTGTACGTACATACCCCAACCAGAAGCCATGGATTACAGGCAACATTCGCACTGAGCTAAAGGGTAGAGCTGCCGCGTTCAAGGTGCTGGACTCTAAAACGTATTTCTTATAACCCGGAAGCTTATAAGAAATCCTGCTATGCCCTGCGACGAACCATCAAACAGGCAAAGTGTCAATACAGGACTAAGATCGAATCATACTACACCGGCTCTGACGCTCGACAGATGTGGCAGGGCATGCAAATCATTACAGACTACAAAGGGAAGCACAGCCGATAGCTGCCCAGTGACACAAGCGTACCAGATGAGCTAAACTACTTCTATGCTCGCTTTGAGGCAAATAACACTGAAACATGCATGAGCGCACCAGCTGTTCCGGAAGACTGTGTGATCACACTCTCCGCAGCCGATGTGAGTAAGACCTTTAAACAGGTCAACATTCACAAAGGCGCAGGGACAGACGGATTACCAGGACATGTACTGCGAGCATGCGCTGACCAACTGGAAAGTGTCTTCACTAACATTTTCAACCTCTCTGTCAGGTTTTGGCCAAGACTGTTCGGGTTTTGGTCACTAGATGTCCCCATTGCACCTTTTTTGTACCTTTTGTTTTTCTTGCTCTAATTATTGTTTGCACCTGTAAGTCATTCCCTTGTTAGTATTTAAACCCTGTGTGTTCCTCAGTTCCTTGCTCAGTGTTTGTAAGTTAGCACCCAGCCCCAGCCCAAGCCTTGTTTTATACAGATATTTCTCTTGTTGGATTTTCCAGAGGTTCTCTGGTTTAGTTCTTGTGTATTATTTGAGTAGTCTTTTGAGGTTTGTTTTTCCCTGCTGTTTTTTACCACTTTGTGGAGTTTCTTTTGTATTTTGGAGGATTTCCATTTTGTGCCTCTTGGCTTTATTTTTGGACATTGTGGATTTAGTTTCTTTGCCTGAAGATTTTGTTCTTTAATTAAACCACCATCTCTAGTACTGCTGTGTCTGCCTCATCTTCTGGGTTCTGACGATTATTAGTGACTGTTTCTCGCACCGGGTCCGGCCCCCCTTCCATGACCGAGTCTGTAATACCAACATGTTTTAAGCAGACCACCATAGTCCCTGTGCCCAAGAACACGAAGGTAACCTGTATAAATGACTACCGACCAATAGCACTCATGTCTGTAGCCATGAACTCACATCCACAATGAGATAGCCAGCCTGCCAGCTTAGTGGAGTCTGCCACTAGCACAGTCAGTGTATTCAGCTCAGCTATCCCCATTGAGACCGTCTCTGTGCTTCGATCTAGGTTCGGCAAAACTAAACATGGTGGTGTTCGCCTTAGCMATCTCACTGGAATAAAGACCTCCTCCATTCCTGTAATTATTAACTCACATCTCAAAATAGGGCTACTTAATGTTAGATCCCTCACGTTCAAGGCAGTTATAGTCAATGAACTAATCACTGAATATAATCTTGATGTGAGTGGCCTGACTGAAAGATGGCTTAAGCCTGATGAATTTACTGTGTTAAATGACACCTCACTTCCTGGTTACACTAGTGACCATATCCCCCGTAAATCCTTCAAAAGCGGAGGTGTTGCTAACATTTACAATAGCAAATTTCAATTTACAAAAAAACGACTGCGTTTTTGTCTTTTGAGCTTCTAGTTATGAAATCTATGCAGCCTACTCAATCACTTTGTATAGCTACTGTTTACAGGCCTCCTGGGCCTTATACAGCATTCCTCACTGAGTTCCCTGAATTCCTATCGGACCTTGTAGTCATGGCAGATAATATTCACATTTTTGGTGACTTTAATATTCACATGGAAAAGTCCAGACCCACTCCAAAAGGCTTTCGGAGCCATCATCAACTCAGTGGGTTTTGTCCAACATGTCTCCGGACCTACTCACTGCCACAGTCTGGACCTAGTTTTGTCCCGTGGAATAAATGTTGTGAATATTCATGTTTTTCCTCATAATCCTGGACTATCGGAACCACCATTTTATTACGTTTGCAATCGCAACAAATAATCTGCTCAGACCCCAACCAAGGAGCATCAAAAGTCGTGCTATAAATTCTCAGACAACCCAAAGATTCCTAGATGCCCTTCCAGACTCCCTCCAACTACCCAAGGATGTCAGAATACAAACATCAGTTAACCACCTAACTAAGGAACTCAATTTAACCTTGCGCAATACCCTAGATGCAGTCGCACCCCTAAAAACCAAAAACATTTGTCGTAAGAAACTAGCTCCCTGGTATACAGAAAATACCCAAGCTTTGAAGCAAGCTTCCAGAAAATTGGAACGGAAATGACGTTACACCAAACTGGAAGTATTCCAACTAGCTTGGAAAGACAGTACCGTGCAATATCGAAGAGCCCTCACTGCTGCTTGATCATCCTATTTATCCAACTTAATTGAGGAAAATAAGAACAATCCAAAATGTATTTTTGATACTGTCGCAAAGCTAACTAAAAAGCAGCATTCCCCAAGAGAGGATGGCTTTCACTTCAGCAGTGATAAATTCATTAACTTCTTTGACGAAGAGATCATTAGAAAGCAAATTTCAGACTCTTTAAATCTGCGTATTCCTCCAAAGCTCAGTTGTCCTGAGTTTGCACAACTCTGCCAGGACCTAGGATCAAGGGAGACACTCAAGTTTTTTAATACTATATCTCTTGGCACATTAATGAAAATAATGATGGCCTCTAAACCTTCAAGCTGCATACTGGATCCTATTCTTACTAAACTACTGAAAGAGCTGCTTCCTGTGCTTGGCCCTCCTATGTTGAACATAATACACGTCTCACTATCACAGATGTGAACCAAACTCACTAAAAGTGGCAGTAATAAAGCCTCTCTTGAAAAAGCCTAACCTTGACCCAGAAAATATAAAAAACTATTGGCCTATATCGAATCTCCCATTCTACTCAAAACATTTTGAAAAAGCTGTTGCGCAGCAACTCACTGCCTTCCTGAAGACAAACAATGTAAACAAAATGCTTCAGTCTGGTTTTAGACCCCATCACAGCACTGAGACTGAAGGTGGTAAATTACCTTTTAATGGTGTCAGACCAAGGCTCTGCATCTGTCCTTGTGCTCCTAGACCTTAGTGCTGCTTTTGATACCATTGATCACCACATTCTTTTGGAGAGATTGGAAACCGAAATTGGTCTACACAGACAAGTTCTGGTCTGGTTTAGATCTTATCTGTCGGAAAGATATCAGTTTGTATCTGTGGATGGTTTGTCTTCTGACAAATCAACTGTAAATTTCGGTGTTCCTCAAGGCTCCGTTTTAAGATCACTATTGTTTTCACTATATATTTTACCTCTTGGGGATGTCATTCGAAAACATAATGTTAACTTTCACTGCTATGTGGATGACACACAGCTGTACATTTCAATGAAACATGGTGAAGCCCAAAAATTGCCCTCCCTGGAAGCCTGTGTGTCAGACATAAGGAAGTGGATTGCGGCAAATGTTCTATTTTTAAACTCGGACAAAACAGAGATGCTAGCTCTAGGTCCCAAGAAACAAAGTGATCGTCTGTTGAATCTGACAACTAATCTTGGTGGTTGTACAGTTGTCACACAAAAAAACTGTGAAGGACCTCTGCGTTACTCTAGACCCTGATCTCGCTTTTGACGAACATATCAAGACTGTTTCAAGGACAGCTTTTTTCCATCTACATAACATTGCAAAAATCAGAAACATCCTGTCCAAAAATGAGGCAGAAATATTTATCCATGCTTTTGTCACTTCTAGGTTAGACTACTGCAATGCTCTACTTTCCGGCTACCCGGATAAAGCACTAAAACAACTTCAGTTAGTGCTAAACACGGCTGCTAGAATCTTGACTATAACAAAAAATGTGATCATATTACTCCAGTGCTAGCCTCTCTACACTGGATTCCTGTTAAGGCAAGGGCTGATTTCAAGGTTTTACTGCTAACCTACAAAGCATTACATGAGCTTGCTCCTACCGATCTTTCTGATTTGGTCCTGCCATACATACCTACACGTACGCTACGGTCCCAAGACGCAGSCCTCCGTACTGTCCCTACAATTTCTAAGCGAACATCTGGAGGCAGGGCTTTCTCCTATAGAGCTCAATTTTTATGGAATGGTCTGCCTATCCATGTAAGAGACGTAGACTCGGTCTCGACCTTTAAGTCTTTATTGAAGACTCATCTCTTCAGTAGGTCCTATGATTGAGTGTAGTCTGTCCCAGGAGTGTGAAGGTGAACAGAAAGGCACTGGCACAGCGAACCGCCCTTGCTGTCTCTGCCTGGCCTGTTCCCCTCTCTCCACTGGGATTCTCTGCCTCAAACCCTATTACAGGGGCTGAGTCACAAGCTTACTTGTGCTCTTCCATSCCGTCCCTAGGAGGAGTGCAGTCACGTGACGTGAATCTTCCTTTCCGGTTTGCGCCCCCCCCTTGGGTTGTGCCGTCAGGGGGAGGCTTTGGGCTATACTCCGCGCTTGTCTCAGGATGAGTAAGTTGAGTATGAAGATATTCCCTCTGTGAGTGAGGGGGCTGTTGCTTTGGCAAAGTGGGTGGGGTTATATCCTGTCTGTCTGTCTGTCTGTCGTCTTCTGTCTGTCTTGTTGCCTGCTCTTGTCTGTCTGTCTCTGGTCCGTCTGTCTGTCTGTCTGTCTGTCTGTCTGCGCTGTCTGCTGTCCTGTCTGTCTGTCTTTGTCTGTCTGTCTGTGTCTGTCTCGTCTTGCTCTTCTCTCTCTCTCTCTCTTCATCTCTCTCTCTCTCTCCTCATTCTCCTCTCCTCTCTTCTCATCCTCTCTGCTTCTCTCTCTTCTCCTCTTCTCTCATCTCTGCTCTCTCTCTCTCTCCTCTCTCTCTCCTCTCTCTCTCTCTCTCTCTCTCTCTCGTTCTCTCTCTCTCTCTCTCTCCTCTCTCCTCTCTCTTCTCTCTCTCTCTCCGTCTCTCTCTTGTTCTCTCTCGTCTGCTACGATCTCGTCTCTCTCTCTTCTCTTTCTCTCTCTTCTCTCTCTCTCTCTCTCTCTTCCTGCTCCTCTCTCTCCTACTCTCTCTCTCTCCTCTCTCTCTCTCTCTCTCTCTCTCTTCTCTCTCTCTCTCTCTCTCTTCTCTCTCTCTTTACTCTGTCCTCTCTCTTCTCTCTCTCTCCTCTTCTCCTTCTCTCTCTCTCCCTCCCTTTCTCTCTCTCTTCTCTGAGTTTTCCAACACGTGCTTCTATACCGTGCACCTAGCTCGCTATTTGGGTTTAGAGTGAGTTTTGTAACAGCACTTTTGTGCAATCCAGGTCAGGCTGATTGCTTGCTTGATATGATTTGCATTGATTTGATGATGAGCTGCTTTGAAAGCTGGCATGGTTCACATCAACACTATCTTCCCGAACACCTAGGGACCACTCCACTGTGCATAACGCCATAACAGATCCACAGATGATGCAAATCTCTCTGTGCACTCCACATGCCCTTTCCCACCTGGACGAAAAGGAACACCCAGAGTGTGACTCGAGTCACACAAATATGAATGACTTGCAACTCACTTAACACCAATGATGGTGACTTAACTTGGACTTGAGCCTTTTTGACTCGATACTGACTTGATCCTCTCCCAAGCCAAATTATAAAAATGATGCTATTAAAAAAAGTGTGCAGCCATCAACTCTTAGAATTTCAAGGGATTACCGTTTGAAATCGACGACGCAGCCAATCAATGTGCCGCTGACAAAAAGTTGCGCATGGGCAGGGAGAGGGAACGTAGGCGGGTGAATTCAGATGGAGCCCTTGGAAAGATGATATAAAGACTACGCTGCATCAACAAAAACGGATGCAACTTGCAAAACATGTGGGAAGAAAATGACAGATGGAGGCGCAACAACTTCCAACTTTGTTCGACATTTGAAGCTGCACAAAGAACGGTAAGTTCTAATATATAGCCGACAGCTATATCATTCATAACTTTGCTAGTGTAGCATGTTGGCTAACGTAATGTTAAATCAATTAGCCTCCACACAGTCAGTCAGTGCGGGAACGTGATCATTGCCCCCAAGATTGAGCTACGACTGGCTAGGCAGTTGGTAACCTAAATCCTGCCTGATGTTACTGCTGTTCCTAAAGCCATTGACATATGTTAGCCTACTGTAACCACACACACAATGTGTGTGTTAAGGTTGGGCGATTGTGTACATCTCAGCGTTCAACACCATAGTGCACTCAAAGCTCATCAATAAGCTAGCGACCTTGGGACTAAACTCCTCCCTCTGCAACTGTGTCCTGGACTTCCTGATGGGCTGTCCCCAGGTAGGTAACAACACATCTGCCACGCTGATCCTCAACACAGGGGCCCCTCAGGGGTGCGTGCTCAGTCCCCTCCTGTACTCCCTGTTCACTCATGACTGCACGGTCAGGGACGACTCCAACACCATCATTAAGTTTGCCGATGACACAACAGTGGTAGGCCTGATCACCGACAACGACGACAGCCTATGGGGAGGAGATCCGAGACCTGGCCGTGTGGTGCCAGGATAACTACTTCTCCCTCAACGTGATCAAGAGAAAGGAGATGATTGTGGACTACAGGAAAAAGAGGACGGGGGTGTAGTGGAGCAGGTTGAGAGCTTCAAATTCCTTGGTGTCCATATCACTGTAAGCTATTCAGCGCATGTGACTAATAAAACTTTGATTTGGGCAGATGACGTGTGACGTCCAAAGGCAGGAGTGAGCTCTGCCTTTACCATTACTTTTTTCACGCCAATAGGCATGCACATTTATTTGAGTGCAATGAAAATGAATGGGACATATTGAGTATGTTTACATTCACAGTAATAATTTGATATTAAACTGATTATGTCAGTAGGCAGATTATGCAATAGTAATGTAAACACCTTACTCTGCTTATCCTAATTGGCGTAAGGTCAAAATCAAAGGAAGCATATGCAGAATAAAACACCTTGTTTTCAGAGCAATCTTTTGAATTACTAGGACGTATAAACCCCTTCAATCGGTGTTCCAGCGGTGTATTTGATCTGCGCATGTGCTAGCACGTTGGGTTATGGATGTAACCTTGGTTCTCTGAGTAGAGTAACGGGTTGCCAAACGACCTACGGGAACTGCTTCCCCTTCACGCGATATGATTGAAATGCTTAATATCAAAGATGTTTACAGTCACGCCACACCCCTACTTTACCCACATAACCTGTCACTTATAAAAAGGCATGACACACTGTCTATTACTTCACTCGAACTCCATGGAGGAACAACATGAAAGCTTAGCGACCTGTTACTATACTCAGAGAACCAAGGTTACATCTATAAAAATGTGATTCACATTTATTTTAAATTAGTAAAAGTAAAAAGATTTAAATCCTACTTTTTTTTCTCCTTCACATTTTCAAACAGTCCATTTATATTTTCCAACGGGGCTATACTTTTGGGTGAGTTTCTTTTCACACCTCAGTAGCCTTGTTTCACTGCCCAAAATGAAATTAAACCATCTAGTGTTCAGCTAAGTAACAACACAATGTCATACAGGTAGTCTAGTCAAATAATTACCATCCAATCACATTAACTGTTACTCTCTCGCGGGAATTCCACTAACGGTCCATATGTAGACAAACGTAGCTGCTGCTCATTCCATTTGCTCAAMAATTGATAAATGGTTGCGTCCATAGAGACACATATCAGCTCTACTGGTAGTACTGCTACTACCAGCAGTACTACACCTGCAACTGTCGAAGACACAAGTTGTTCTGCTTCCACGAGCACATCCAATGCTAGCATCAGTAATTCAAAATTTGTTGTTAGCCCAGCTAGCATGGACACTGACAGTAATGAATCTGATGCAGCCAAAGAGCTACTGCCCCCTTACCCAGGAAAGCACTGAACAACAGACAGGGATGTTGGACCATCGAAGAGGCGCAAATATGATGAGAACTACATTGATTTGGGATGCACTTATATTGGGAGTAGTTCCTTACCTCCGGGCGGCAGGTAGTCTAGTGGTTTGATCATTGGGCCAGTAACCGAAAGGTTGCTGGATCAAATACCCGTTTTGACAAGGTAAAAATCTGTTGTTCTGCCTCTGAACAAGGCAGTTAACCCACTGTTCCCTGGTAGGTGGTCATTGTAAGTAAGAATTTGTTCTTAAATGACCCACCTAGTTAAATAAATAAGTAAATCCTCACGCACAGTGTGTTATATGTGCAAAAGTACTTTAACTCACAACTTGATGAAACCTTCACTTATAAACAAAACATGCCAATTTGAAAAATAAGCCACAGGAGTATTTTGAGCAAGAATTAAGACAACTTTCAAGTAGTAAGACATGTATAAAAGCAACAGATACCATTAATAAGAAGGAGCTAGAAGCGTCTTATATGGTGAGCTACCGAGTGGCTAGCACAGGCAAGCCCCAYGCTATTGTGGAGGACTTAATTCTTCAACTTAATGCTTTGGGGAAAGGCCAAAAAAACTATACAGACATTGCCTGCTTCACATACATGCCAGTGAATTCTATGCGTTACAGCTGGATGAGTCAACAGATGTGGTGGGCCTGGCACAGCTCCTGGTATATGTCCGTTACGTTTATGGGTGGTAAATTAAGGAAGACATCCTCTTCTGCAAACCACTGGAAACCAGGACAACAGGAGAGGATATAAGTACTGAGAGGATATAACAGGAGAGGATATAAGTACTGAACAGCTTTGTGACATCAAATGGACTTTGGTGGTCAAGATGTGTTGGTATCTGTAATGATTGCGGTAAAGCCATGACAGGGAGACATAGTGGAGTGGTAATGCGCGTGCAAGCAGCTGCTCCTTACTCCCGACGCCACTTGGGTACACTGCAGCATCCACCGAGAGGCTCTTGCTGCCAAGGGAATGCCTGACAGCTTGAAAGACGTTTAGTAAGGCCCCTGAACTCTCGTGTATTTTCGGCACTATGCAATGATATGGGCAGCGACCATGTAACGCTTTTACAACATACAGAAGCGCGCTGGTTATCAAGGGGAAAAGTATTGACATATTTTTTATGAATTGAGTGATGAGCTTAAAGTCTTCCCTACTGACCATAATTTTCACTTGTCTCTCACAAGACTGGCCTATCTGGGTGATGTTTTTTCTCGCCTGAATRATCTGAATCTAGGATTACAGGGACTCTCCGCAACTATATTCAATGTGCGGGACAAAATTGAGGCTATGTGAGAGTGGATTCTTGGCCCTCACTAGAATGAAAACTAAATACAGGCACAGACTGTGTGTGGAAAATTATTTAAGACTGAGACTCTCTCCAATACAACCCAACATTGCAGAGGTATGTGCATCCTTTCAAGCACACCCTTCTCATTAACCTGTGGTGAGTTATTCACAATTTGATGAAAAAAAATAAGGTTTTATATGTAAGTTGGTTAAATAAAGAGCAACATTATTGATTATTATTATATTATTATTTGTGCCCTGGTCCTATAAGAGCTCTTTGTCACTTCCCACGAGCAGGGTTGTGACAAAAACTCACCCTCATTCTTATGTTTAATAAATGTATGGTGTGTTCCAGGCTCTGGTGAATGACGTTCTCCACGACATGCTGAACCGGTTCGTTTTTGTCTACATTGAGGACATCCTCGTCTTCTGCCGCTCCCCCCAAGAACTCGTGCTCCATGTTCGGCAGGTTCTCCAGCGCCTTCTGGAGAACCAGTTGTTCGTTAAGGCAGAGAAGTGCGAGTTCCATCACTCCACCATTCCCTTTCTGGACTACATCCTCTCTGCTGGGAGCATCAAGATGGATCCCAAGAARGTGAAAACTGTGGTGGATTGGCCTYAGCCTATGTCCAGGGTACAGCTGCAACGCTTCCTGGGGTTTGCAAACTTTTATCATCGCTTTATCCGGGTTTACAGCACCTTGGCCACCCCCCGTCTGCCCTCACCTCTACCAAGGTTCCGTTCACGTGGTCCACGGGCGCAGACCAGGCGTTCCGGGACCTTACACATCGCTTCACCACGGCTCCGATCCTGGTTCATCCAGATCCTTCCYTTCAGTTCGTGGTGGAGGCCGATGCTTCGTATGTCGGAGTGGGGGCTGTTCTGTCTCAACGTTCATCCCTGGACCTTAAGATGCATCCCTGCACCTTCTTCTCCCACTTCCTCACCCCCACGGAGAGGAAATACGATGTGGGGAATCGGGAGCTTTTTGCGGTGAAGATGGCATTGGAGGAATGGAGGCACTGGCTCGAAGGGTCGGAGTATCAGTTCATTGTGTGGACCAACCACAAAAACCTGGACTATCTCCACACCGCCAAGTGCCTCAACTCCAGGCATGCAAGATGGGCCCTGCTGTTTACCCAGTTCAACTTTTCCCTCTCCTACCGTACAAGAATGTCAAGCCGGATGCCCTGTCTCGCCGTTATAACCCTACAGCTGCCACCCTGGAGCCTGAGACCATCCTTCCCACCTTGTGCCTGGTGACGGCACTCAGTTGGGGTATTGGGAAACCGGCCCGGCAGGCGCAATGGTCCCAGCCAAACCCTGGGCGGGCCCAGATAACCGGATGTTCGTGATTGACGCAGTCCGCTCTGTGGTCCTGGAGTGGGCCCATTCCTCCAGGCTTGCCTGCCACCCGGGCTCCCAGCGGACCGTGGCCTTTGTACGACAATGCTTTTGGTGGCCTACCATGGATCCGGACGTCGCCGCCTTTGTCGCCACCTGCATGGTCTGTGCACGGATCAAGACCTCTCGACAAGCTCTGGCTGGCCTCCTCCAACCTCTGCCCATCCCTCATCGCMCCTGGTCTCACATCTTCCTGGACTTTGTCACGGGTCTCCCCCAGTCTGATGGCAACACCGCCATTCTGACCGTTGTGGATCACTTTTCCAAGGCCGCCCACTTCATTCCTTTCCCCAAGTTACCTTCTGCTAAGGAGACGGCCCAGCTCATGGTGCAACACGTTTTCCTGATCCATGGACTGCACGTGGACATGGTCTCCGACCATGGCCCTCAGTTCTCGTCCCGGTTCTGGATGGTGTTCTGCACCCTCATTGGGTCATCGGCCAGCCTGTCCTCCGGGTTCCACCCCCAGTCTAACGGCCAGTCGGAGCGAGCCAACCAGGACCTCGAGACCACCCTGCGCTGCCTGGTCTCCGCCAACCCCACCACCTGGAGCCAGCAGCTGGTGTGGGTGGAATACGCCCGCAACACCCTTCCCTGCTCTGCTATGGGCCTATCACCATTTGAGTGTTCCCTGAGGTATCAGCCCCCGCTTTACCCCGAGCAGGATGAGGAGGTCGGCATACCTTCTGACCAGATGTTTGTCCGCCGCTGTCGTCGTACCTGGAGGAGAGCCCGGTCGGCCCTCCTCAAGACCACCTACAGGTATCGACGACAAGCGGATCGCCATCAAATCCCGGCTCCCCGGTATCGTCTCGGGCAGAAGGTATGGCTATCCACCAGGGATCTGGCCCTCCGGGTGGAATCCCCCCAGTTTATCGGCCGTTCCCCATCTCTAAGATCATTAGCCCCTCTRCTGTTTGTCTTTTGTTGCCCCGTGCCCTTCGTATACATCCCACCTTTCATGTGTCCAGAGTCAAACCCATGTCTCACAGCCCTTTGTCACGCTGAGCCTGCCACCTCTGGTTTTCTGACCCCTGCCTGCCTTGACCTGTCTATTGCCTGCCCATTGGAATATTAAACTATTGTTTATTCAACGTGGTCTGCATCTGGGAATTACCTTCATACCTGATATGTATAGAACATCCATAATTGATAAGTAAGTAAGTATGTACAAGGTTCATGGCACACTCACTTATCTGGGTTGAGAGAGCCTGCCGAGTCCAGAACCACAGACCCCACTGATGGTGTGGACATAAAATTGAGGCTGTAGGACCTCATGTGTGTTGCCCAACTTGCAGCAGCACAGATAGAGTCCAGGGAGGCCCCTCTGGACAGGGTCCATGAAGTGCCATACCCCTGGTGAAGTGTGCTACCATGCCGTCTGGAGTTGGTCTACATACTGCAGCTTGAAGATTTTGACACTGTATTGGTAATCTAATGTGTCAGTTTCTGTTTCGAGACAGCTCACCCTTTGGTGTTCTCCCCATAGCACACAAAAAGCTGTCTGATTGACGAACAGTTCTTGTTGCAGCAAGATAGGCACTCAATGCCCTAACGAGGAAAAATGTATGCAACTATTTTTTATTTCACCTTTATTTAACCAGGTAGGCTAGTTGAGAACAAGTTCTCATTTGCAACTGCGACCTGGCCAAGATAAAGCATAGCAGTGTGAACAGACAACAACACAGAGTTACACATGGAGTAAACAATAAACAAGCAATAACATGGTAGAAAAAAAGAGAATCTATATACAATGTGTGCAAAAGGCATGAGGAGGTAGCAATAAATCGAATAATTACAGTTTAGCAGATTAACACTGGAGTGATAAATCATCAGATGATCATGTGCAAGTAGAGATACTGGTGTGCAAAAGAGCAGAAAAGTAAATAAATAAAAGCAGTATGGGGGTGAGGTAGGTAAATTGGGTGGGCTATATACCGATGGACTATGTACAGCTGCAGCGATCGGTTAGTGCTCAGATAGCAGATGTTTAAAGTTGTTGAGGGAGATAAAAGTCTCCAACTTCAGAGATTTTTGCAATTCGTTCCAGTCGCAGGCAGCAGAGAACTGGAAAGAAAGGCGGCCAAATTAGGTTTTGGCTTTAGGGATGATCAGTGAGATACACCTGCTGGAGCGTGTGCTACGGGTGGGTGTAGCCATCGTGACCAGTAAAACTGAGATAAGGCGGCACTTTACCTAGCATAGCCTGTAGATGACCTGGAGCCAGTGGGTCTGACGACGAACATGTAGCGAGGGCCAGCCGACTAGGCATACAGGTCGCAGTGGTGGGTAGTATATGGGCTTTGGTGACAAAACGGATGGCACTGTGATAAACTGCATCCAGTTTGCTGAGTAGAGTATTGGAAGCTATTTTGTAGATGACATCGCCGAAGTCGAGGATCGGTAGGATAGTCAGTTTTACTAGGGTAAGTTTCGCGGCGTGAGTGAAGGAGGCTTTGTTGGAAAATAGAAAGCCGACTCTCGATTTGATTTTGGATTGGAGATGTTTGATATGAATCTGGAAGGAGAGTTTGCAGTCTAGCCAGACACCTAGGTACTTATAGATGTCCACATATTCTAGGTCGAACCGTCCAGGGTGGTGATGCTAGTCGGGCGTGCGGGTGCAGGCAGCGAACGGTTGAAAAGCATGTATTGGTTTACTAGCGTTTAAGAGCAGTTGGAGGCCACGGAAGGAGTGTTGTATGGCATTGAAGCTCGTTTGGAGGTTAGATAGCACAGTGTCCAAGGAAGGGCCAGAAGTATACAGAATGGTGTCGTCTGCGTAGAGGTGGATCAGGGAATCGCCCGCAGCAAAGCAACATCATTGATATATACAGAGAAAAGAGTCGGCCCGAGAATTGAACCCTGTGGTACCCCCATAGAGACTGCCAGAGGACCGGACAACATGCCCTCCGATTTGACACACTGAACTCTGTCTGCAAAGTAGTTGGTGAACCAGGTAAGGCAGTCATTAGAAAAACCGAGGCTACTGAGTCTGCCGATAAGAATATGGTGATTGACAGAGTCGAAAGCCTTGGCCAGGTCGATGAAGATGGCTGCACAGTACTGTCTTTTATCGATTGCGGTTATGATATCGTTTAGTACCTTGAGCGTGGCTGAGGTGCACCCGTGACCGGCTCGGAAACCGGATTGCACAGCGGAGAAGGTACGGTGGGATTCGAGATGGTCAGTGATCTGTTTGTTGACTTGGCTTTCGAAGACCTTAGATAGACCTTATATCCATCCTGCCCTGCCTGTAAACAGTTTGGGTCCAGGGTGTCTCCCCCTTTGAAGAGGGGGATGACCGCGGCAGCTTTCCAATCCTTGGGGATCTCAGATGATAYGAAGGAGAGGTTGAACAGGCTGGTAATAGGGGGTGCGACAATGGCGGCGGACAGTTTCAGAAATAGGGGGTCCAGATTGTCAAGCCCAGCTGATTTGTATGGGTCCAGGTTTTGCAGCTCTTTCAGAACATCTGCTATCTGCTATCTAACGACTCTTCTGTGAGGAGTGGGGAGGCGGGTGAATGATTAAGGGATGGCTAGCATGTGATGATGAAGGTACCTTAGGTAAGAATGCTGGATTTGGCAAAGCACTGCCTTAGATCCTTTTTCTGATAAATTGAAGCATGAAGGGTGGGTAGGGTGGCTGAAATAACAGCCAATATAAAGGCAGTCTTAAATGAGAGCTCACATAGCTCAAGTGAAGAAGGGGCTCAAATGCTGGGCTCATAAGTGATTGTAGGACAAGATCTAACTCCCATGATGGTACTGAAGGAGCCTTGGGATGCCGTAGCCTGCGGGCACCTTTCATGAATTGCGATACTTGCGGGTGTGCACTGGTGACGCACCACAAGCTGGTCATAGAGATGGCTGCCATAAACGTTCAATGTAGATGGGGACTTCCCTGGCCATAAGCTCCTGGAGGAAAGTCAAAATGACAGAAATTAACCAATCGCCTGGTTATACTGAATGAAGGATGGTTTTGATTGTCAGAATTTTGAAGGGAAGTGGTGAAAGATGGTGATTCAGGCACCTTAGGTCCAGGATCGGATGAAGATCTCCGCCCTTGGCACAAAACATCTTTCGGATGGGACGTTAAACGGGTGTCCTGACTCTCTGAGGTCATTAAAGATCCCATGGCACTTATCGTAAGAGTAGGGGTGTTAACCCCGGTGTCCTGGCTAAATTCCCAATCTGGCCCTCAACCATCACGGTCACCTAATAATCCCCAGTTTACAATTGGCTCATTCATCCCCCTCCTCTCCCCTGTAACTATTCCCCAGGTCGTTGCTGCAAATGAGAACGTGTTCTCAGTCAACTTACCTGGTAAAATAACGGTAAAAAAATAAAAATAATAAAAATAAAAAAAATAGATAGAGTAGAACCCGCAGTTTTGTTAAGCTACCTCATCGATTGCATGCTTTTCCAGGAGCGGGGAGTTTTCTGAGCATCATTTTGTTTTGAGAAGGGTTTCAATCTGTTGTTTTCAAGACAACTCTCAAGCGTGTACAAAATTGTACTGCGTAGCCTTGTGCTAGAGTACGTAACACCCATTTGTTGGCTGTTGACCTTTTCCAGCTGGAAAGGTGGTGCTCAAGGAAACTGTGTTGCGCTAGAGAGTCTCATCAGGAGTGAGGCTCTGCATGCTGTGGTGCAGMGAGGACACGGCAGGTGCAGCATGAGTCTGAGCCTGGTTTCTTGGCATCCCAGTTGGGGCCCTTGCACAGGAGCCTAGAGCCAGTTGCACCCTCTACAACCACTGTGATTATTATTACTATTTGACCCCCCCCGTTTGAACATCTTGGCCATTTACTATTATAATCTCAACCCGGCACAGCCAGAAGAGGACTGACCACCCCTCAGAGCCTGGTTCCTCTCTAGGTTTCTTCCTAGGTTTCTGCCTTTCTAGGGAGTTTTTCCTAGCCACTGTGCTTCTACATCTGCATTGCTTGCTGTTTGGGGATTTAGGCTGGGTTACTGTATAGCACTTTGTGACATCGGCCGATGTAAAAAGGGCTTTATAAATACATTTGATTGATTGATTGGCAGGACAGTACGCCAGTGTCATCCGATTCAGCAACCACGCTCCGTTCAGAGGTAGGGTTTGGATTTGGTACCACCGGGAGAAGCCTGGTCAGGATGTGCTTGAGGGCAGACTCAATGGTTGCCATACAACTGTCCAGTGACTTAATCTCMTTGCGCATCTCCGTGCATCGAGATTTGTGCCCAGGCGAGGATGAGCGATGACGTTTATTGGGCAGTGGAAAACGAGGAGGGTGAGACCCATTATTATACCTGGAGCGTTTGGAATGATCATTGATCATTGATCTGGCTCCGCCCCCAAAGCACACTAGTCGAGATTTCAAAGCTCTTGGTTTGAAATTCTAACAGTAAGTGCAAGAGCTGCTACCCTGTGCAGCATGTTCAGATCCCAAGCAAAGAACGCAAAGTGTGTGCTCATTTGAAGCTGGGAGTTGTTTTTCACAYTGTTGACATGGGTGGAATGACATCATGTTTACAGCACTGAATCAGTGTGCAAAGAACGGATTTTAACATAAGAGAAGTGTGTACCAAGAAAAAGGTAACAAAAACAAGCTTTTTGTTTCAGTGTGTCTCAGTGTATGCTTTGATTACCTCGGCATCGGTCTTGGATGCTTACCGTTGGCTCCAACCCATTGTGTTTCGGGTTCGAGACGCCAACCTAAATATATATTAAGGTCCGGCTCGAAACTCCCGCCTATATGAAGCTATCTGGGTTAGGGTTAGGGTTGAGCTCCCAAGTGGCATAGCGGTCTAATGCACTGCATCTCAGTGCTAGAGGCGTCACTACAGACACCCTGGTTCGATTCCAGGCTGTAACACAACTGGCCGTGATTGGGAGTCCCATAGGGTGGCGCACAATTGGCCCAGCATCGTCCGGGTTTGGCCGGTGTAGGCTGTCATTGCAAATAAGAATTTCTTCTTAACTGACGTGCCTAGTTAAATAAGGGTTAAATAAAAAAATATTTAAAAAACATACAAAAAATCTGACTGGCAGAGTCAAGCACGGACTGTCAGTCTCGGTGTTGGTGGACTTGGTCAAGCAAGGACCGGTAGCCTACAACACCGCTGAGCTCCGTGATCACAGCAAAACTCCAAGTGAGGGAGTGGTAATGTTGGATCAATGGGCTGGTGTCAAGCAGGGACTGGCACAACACCATGGGTCAACAAGCACCAACAGCCTCCCGAGTGGCACAGTGGTCTAAAGTGTGCAACTAGAGATTCTGGGTTCGAGTTCAGGCTCTGTCTCAGCCGGCCGCGACCGGGAGACCCATGGGGCGGCACACAATTGGCCCAGCGTCATCTGGKTTAGGGGAGGTTTTGGCCGGCAGGGATGTCGTTGTCCCCTCGCGCGCTAGCAACTCCTGTGGCAGGCCGGGCGCAGTGCAAGCTGACTTCAGTCRCCAGGTGTACAGTGTTTCCTCCGACACATTGGTGTGGCTGGTTCCGGGTTAAGTAGGCATTGTGTCAAGAAGCAGTGTGGCTTGGTTGGGTTGTGTTTCAAAGGACGCACGGCTCTCGACCTTTGCCTCTCCCGAGTCAATACGGGAGTTGCAGTGATGAGACATGACTAACTACCAATTGGATACCACGAAATTGGGGAGAAAAAGGGGTAAAAATGTAATAAAATATTAAAACAAGCACCAACAACAGGTAGCTATGTGTGGCTAACTTAGCTAGCTAGCTACAAGTTAACTTCTGAGGTAACGGGATAGACCCGAAGCTAACACATAAGGATAGAAATGCCCTACAAAAAAGTAATAAAAGTTAGCTAGTATGGGCAGGCACAATAATGAGAGAGAGAGGGAGTAGATTAGATAAAATAACTACTCGGGCACCTCAAGTCATAGAAGAATTGTAAGAAAGTAATCCAAAGGGGATTAATAGCAATCTTGCATTGTAAAACACAAACGTGATCGTGAAGAAAAGACAGTATGTCACACCACATCGCCTTTTATRGTGACATGTCACATGGGTACAGTAAGGGTGTGGCGTGACTGTAAACATCTTTGATATTAAGCATCTTAATCACATCGCGTGAAGGGGAACCAATTCCCATAGTTCGTTTGGCGACCCGTTGTGTGAATCAATTGAGATGATCAGACAACACTTGTATCCAAACTGCAACTTGTCAATATTCCAAAACCCTTTTGCAAGCGTCATGTGTCCCCATGACCTGTTTTGTAACATGAGGCCCTATGAAACACAGACAGACACACACTCTGGTAATAGATAGTGATAAAGTTGTGAAAAAAACTAAGCGGCACCAAAGCCACTAGTCGCCACTCGCCAGTGACTTAATAAGCTGATTGTGGCCTGGCTGCTCATTGTGCCTGCTAGCTACTGCTTGATAGCTTAATTGACAAACACAGCGTTGGAACTTAGCTAGCAAGCAAATTATTTTGTCGGCTACACACTGATAAACACTGATAAACAGTGTGTAGCTTGCGCTTTATTTACGATAGTTTGACAGCTTGCAGATGATGAAGTTGTCGACATGTTATTGTTCTCAGAAAWTAGTCCTGAGCGCGAAGCCAGACTTTCCTAACTCGATAGACTGTTTTCAGTGCACTGACTAGTTTTTCATGCACATTTTATTTTGTTATTTTTTGTTGTACTTTTTACCCCTTTTTCTAGATATGCAATTGTTAGTTACAGTTTTTTCCCATCGCTGCAACTCCCGTACGGACTCAGAGAGGCGAAGGTCGAGAGCCATGCGTTCTCCAAAAGACGACCCTGCTAAGTCGCACTGCTTCTTGACACACTGCCCGCTTAACCCGGAAGCCAGCCGCACCAATCTGTCGGAGGAAACACTGTACAACTGGTGACGGAAGTCAGCGTGCATGCGCCCGGCCCGCCACAGGAGACTCTAGAGCACGATGGGACAAGGACATCCCGGCCAGCCAAACCCTCCCCTAACCCAGACAACGCTGGGCCAATTGTGTGCCGCCTCATGGGTCTCGCAGTCGTGGCCGGCTGCAACACAGCCTGGGATCGAACTCGGGTCTGTAGTAATGCCTCTAGCACTGCGATGCAGTGCCTTTGACTGCTGTGCCACTCGGGAGGCCTCATGCTAATTTTACTTGAGAAATACTGCACCAAACAGCTTAGCTATGTACAATTGTATGACTAAGACTTCCTCTGCAAAAACGTCTAAATTAATTAAAGATTTCTTCATTTATCTTAGATTAATTGTGACTATTTTAAGGAAGTGACTATTTTGAGGAAGTGGCCATGTTGTTGCTACGGTGCCAAGGTACGATATGTGAACATAACACACCCACATCAAACCACACTTCCCAAGACAACTCTCGTTTTTGGCATCAGTCATGGCCGCCGCTAGCATTTCTTAATGAGCAATCTTCAAAACAAGTACAAATCAGGAAATACATTGCAGGAAAGTTCTCCTGCAACAGGGTGATCAAATGAAGATCCTATAACTGTACAGCAAACATTAAAATATATTTTGTTGGCTAAAGAGCTCAGGTCTTCTCCTTGACAGCCATTCTGTGAATCGTCTCTCTCTGTCTGCTATGCTAAACTAATCCCTAGCAGTCTCCTGTCTACTCTACCATTAGCATTGCCACCTTTGGCTGTGTAAATAATGCAGGCCAGACATTGGCTGATTAATACATTATTCAGTGGAGAGCGGGATCATACAGTACAAGGCACGAGTCCTGCTAGACCTAGCCTAAGACTAGGCCAGCCACCTGACCACACACACATAGGCAGGTGGAACACCACCCATCCACGCAACGGAGGATGACTGGTTTAGTCTGACTCAGGCTGCAAGGCCGAATGACAGTGATTAATAATGTCTTGTCATGAGGCAGACCCTGTGTCTTTATAGAAACAGAGCTGTTTGGTATGAAGTTGCAATTCTGTGGTGATGCAGGAAAAATTGGCTACTGGTTAATAAGCCAACTTGGATGTAAAGGCCTATCTACCTATAGTCGGGCTACATATATCTGTTTTCTAGTTGTTGCCCATGCATTGTCAGTTGATGTACGGCATAGTGTGTAGGCTATACCTGTGAAACCAAGTAAGGGAGCTCTTTAGCTAATCAATAACAAAACTAGCAGACACTGCAGCCCGTGAAGACTTGAAGACATGCGCTCCTGGCATATGGATCTGTTAAGGGAAGTTTGGGAGGGGTAGTGTGCAAGGGCAAGTGAACAAGAGCATTGTGTATTATAACTATCGGCCTCTGTGTGTCAGCCTGTCTTGAATTATGACCACCTCTCTCTCCAATCACTATGGGCTGCACATGTAAGATGACTAGGGGTCACCATTGGGGTCATCTCCATGGAAACATCAATTAATGTTACCACTCTGCCCACATGCTGGGCAGGAACAAAGAAATGTAATGCATTGGTTGAAGACTTGCCTAACATCTAAAGTGACATTCTAATGAATGTCAAACAAATTGTCCATAGATATCTAATACAAATTATGCAGTTTACAGTGACATGTGTTCTACACTTGATATTGCCTGTATGTGTGTGTGTGTGTGTGTGTGTGTGTGTGTGTGTGTGTGTGTGTGTGTGTGTGTGTGTGTGTGTGTGTGTTTCTGTGAGTTCTGAATAAACAATTGTCTATCCCGATCAAGTTGGAGAGTAGGCCTAAAGAACAGAATATCAATATATGCGCAAAAGGGTGGGGATGGGAGTGCTCTTACATTCCAGGTGCTTTTTCTTGGGCGCCATCACCTCATGAGTGGTGGCTTTGCAGACGGCGCGAGATACCTCTGATCCCGTTAACTGGTACTGCGCAGCGGCAATACGATCCGTGAGCGTCTGCCCCGACATTTTCTCCCCGTGTAGTCGACCACCTCAAGAACTTATTTCACTAATGAGAAAAAAAAATATGAAAAGGCGGTCTTCCTACAGGAATACGGGTATCAACGATGCCAGTGCAGTGCGGTCCTCTCCAAATCCCTCACGGATAGGCCTGTGACCTTCTGGATGGGTAACACATTTTCAAAATTAGCTCAAGTAAATAAATAAAGACACAATTAGAAATTAAATCATTAGGTCACGTTTATATGTGTGTTCTGACATGGTTAGACTTACGCAAGATTGCTCTCTTCCCTTGCCTTGTGTCCCGTTATAACGTCCAGTTCAGCACCTTGGATAACGCCACTCTTACGTAACACTACGTGGGCAATATAATATATTTCCTCGCACCACAGCAATAAAGCAATAGGCCTAACAAAGAAACAATCAGGAGATCGAAAACGTTGCAACCGCGCAGCGCTTCTTGTCCTCGGAATGAATGGATTTGGCCAAATGTCCAAACTTCATCAAAAATCCACAGAATATTCCCTTATCCTTTTTGCAGGAACATCGGATTGACGGTCAAGTGTTTCCACTCCCCACAACGCACGCAAAACGGTAAACCGGAGGAGGTAAATGCACGGGTAGGATGTAGAGCTTTTTGTAGTAATGACGCACAGTGTCCTTGTCGGCTCGTGGGTTAAAATATTCCTACCGGATCTTTTTTTCTGATCAGGAATGTCTGATAGGCGCGTTGCCCTTCTCTCTTTGTCTACAGCAGATGCGCCTCTTCCCCCTGTGGCATTAGCAAACACTGACCGGCGCACCAATCCAAGAACGCGGAATAGGCTACTATATGAAGATGGAGATGTTGGAAATAATTGTGTATTTAATTCACTCGTTCGTTTATTTATTTAGAGTGTCTATCTGTCTGCCTTTCTATCCTCTCTTCCCTCAGTGCAGTTAGTGTTAGGCCAGGGTCAGGTGACGCTTTATTAACAAACCGACACACGCCCACGTCTACCACGCTCACGGTCGTGCGTTCTTAAAGGGGAGTATTCCTGTAGGCCTACAGTATAGAACTCATATCGCTAATATGACAAAGGGTTAATTTACGAGTGTGCACTGCTGCAAGGGTGCACAATATTAGAAGCCAGGTTCGAACACACTGCGCACAGGGATTAGCCTATATTTTCTAAATGGCAGGTGCCCTCATGACGCTACTCTCTCAATTAAACTACTCTCTCATTATTACTGTAGCCTTGCCTGGTCGTTGACATTTTGCCGCACACTGTAGCCTATAAAGCCATATAATTACCATAATTGTATTGCCTAGACCCCTTATAAATAACGTAGCGTTATCTGCCGTTTGTTGCAAAGGCTATACAGAGCAAGATCATATAATAGACAATAACTGCATTTTATTAAAGACACATTTATTCTAGGCATTTTATTACGTGTGTTCAGTACATTTTATACATACAGCATTTATTTGTCTTGGGTGGGAAAAAAACATTGGAAAAACAAACCCACTAATTGTTCCACTAATTGTTCTTGTTGGAAATCGTCGTCTAAAACGGTGGCCACTGAATAAATGCATCAAAACAGAACGTGTAATCCGCCCAGTTCATGTGCTCAGATTATTGGGTTCGTGCCAAGTAGCAGCGCACCACATTTGAAGGGCGTGGTCACGTGACGTACCCTGAACCGCAGCCACGTCGCCAGGAGAATCAGGAAGCTTTCCATTCACTCCACTTCCTTGGTAGCTTCTTCTTCAACAACAGCAAGTAAGTGAAAGATTTAAAAAAAATCAGTTTAGTAAGTATTTCGAAATGAATAGCCTGTATTCTATTGATCGTTTAACAAGTCAATTACGCTGCACGTATGTTCCATATCAGTCTGTCAGAGGAGCTCAATCATGTTTCTGCAGTAGCTAGCTGGTTGACATCAATGTTCAGCACAGATAACGTTACACCTTTGCCCCGTAAAGTATGTCCTAGTAGGGCCTAGGTTTATGGAGGATTAACGACGAATGCATGATGAACATGTTTTCTCAGTCACCTCATTGTATTATTGACAGTATGTTTGTTTTACTCCATGTGTAACGTTAACTCTGTGTTRTTATGTGTCGAACTGCTTTGCTTTATCTTGGCCAGGTCGCAGTTGTAAATGAGAACTTGTTCTCAACTTGCCTACCTGGTTAAATAAAGGTGAAATAAAAAATKTAATTGACAGATCAAATATTGTAATAGTGTTTACAAAGGTGTATGGCTGTCGTCGTTATTATTGTAAGGTGTTCTGAATGAATATCAGATCATGATGATTCTTTGGGGTTCCTAACATGTTTAGCCCCTTGAAGACTATAAACTACATGTTATGAAGGAGAGGAGCCGAAGAGAGGAACCAACTTCAGACTATCAGGACATCCCCTTTGTTTCCCTGTTATGTGTTTCAGGAATGGCCCAGTTTGAGGAAGTATCCCAGAAATCTGCTATCCACCCTAAACCTGTAGGGTTGGTCCTACAGTATGGTACTGCTGGGTTCCGCACCAACTCTAAGCAGTTAGACCATGTCATGTTCCGAATGGGTTTACTGGCCACACTCCGCTCCAAGAAGACTAAGGCCACCATCGGAGTCATGGTCACTGCGTCACACAACCCTGAGGTGAACTAAACATGAAGTGCATTCAGTAGCCTATTAATCATTCACTGTGTCTGTGTGGCTTCAGTCTCTCTTTAACTGATAGTCTCTGGTGTTCTATTCTGGTGTGCTCTCAGGGCCGATTTTCAGATATTATTAGAGGAAGGTTGTCTAGTATTGATTTGGTTTCAGGTAAACTATTGCTTTTCTGACTTACACAATATCCATCTTTATCTCTCTCTCTCCCCCTCCATTTACCTCACCCTTACTATCCAATATACTACAACGACCCCTTCCTATTCCTCTCATCATACCCCTTCTTTCCGTCCCTCCACCTCTCCCTTCCTCTCCACTATATCACCCCCTCTCCAGGAGGATAACGGGGTGAAGCTGGTGGACCCCATGGGGGAGATGGTGACCCCTGCGTGGGAGGTCTATGCCACCCAGCTGGCCAACGCGGAGCAGGAGGAGCTCCTCACTGCTCTGAAAGACGTCATAGAGAGAGAGGCCATCAGCATGGCCCAAGAGGCCAGCGTGTTCGTGGGAAAAGACACCAGGTACTGGGGTGTTAGCATTCTCTAGAAACTGAACTATAACCATGAATAACAATATAACGGGGTGAGTTCCTTTTGCATCACCCAGTGCCCTGGGTGGGTGGAGATTTAACTTTAGGACCAATGGACTRGTCTTAAATACGTAAACTCTTTCCACCTGAGGCACCTGGTGATGCAAATTAATGCAACCATTCTGATTGGTCCCAGAAACCAATGGATTGGGCCAGAACACACGTGGGTAAAGCGGCGTCATTGGCTTTGATACTCTGATTGGTTAGATATGATCCAGTCACTGATGACTGCTTTGTACAACATTTTGACGTCACCACAAACAACTTCAAAGATGGAATTCTCAGACTGAACTATGTAGCGAACATACAGCAGAGGAAGAATTCAGTTTGAGTCGTCAGGCAACTCCGATATCTCCTTAGACGTTTAATCTAATTGTTTGTGTCACTTCAGGCCCAGTAGTGACAGCCTATCACAGGCAGTACTGGATGGAGTCCACGCCCTGGGAGGCCACAGTAAAGGTGCGTTAACTCTTAGGTTTCCTTAGCTGTCTATTATGTCAATCCTTCTGTCATTCTTATTCGACTACACCTTGGTGTGTGGTTGGTTATTTTTATTTTTTGTAAATCACTGATTGGTGTCTTTCCCTGTCTATCAGACTATGGCTTGGTGACCACACCCCAGCTGCACTACATGGTATGCTGTCAGAACACCCAGGGTCGCTATGGTGAAGCCACTGTCAAAGGTTACTACCGGAAACTCTCCCAGGCTTTCATCCAGCTCACTAAGAATGTAAGACTACATTACCTCAGTCTGTCTGTAACACTATAGTAACCTCCATTTAATAAGCATGACTAAGAATACAAATGTTTTATTTAATCATTTATAATCACGTACACACATTTGTAAGCAGTTATAAGCATGTATATTCTTTTATAAATCATGTATACACATTTTCAAGCAGTTAAAAATGATTGTTCATGAAAAATAATGTTACCCCCTCTCTCCAGGTGCCTAACCGTACAGATGATCAGAAGGCCCTGCTGGTGGACGGCGCTAATGGTATCGGGGCTCTGAAGGTGTGTGAGATGGAGACCTACCTGAAGAATGAGCTGCAGCTGTCCCTCTTCAACGACGGCTCCAGCGGAAAACTCAACCACCTGTGTGGAGCCGACTACGTCAAAGTACAGCAGAGAGCTCCCAAAGGTGCGACTGCAGTTCAGTAGACCTCTCCTTGTCTCTTTTCTTTCCATGTGTGCATCTCAATAGACCACAAATAGCATCCTCGCCCAGTTTTCTGTATTTTATTTGCACTGCATCTGTATTGCTGTGAAGAGATGGGGTAAGTCAAGTGGAAGCTATATGGAGAATATCCACTTGCAACTGTCATTTTACATTTCAGATCTGTATAGGGAAAGAAAAAGAAACAAGGAGAGGAAGCTACTTAAGATTATTTACGTTAGTCATTTAGCAGACGCTCTTATCCAGAGTAGCAAGTGCATACAATTTCATACTTTTTCCCCATACTGTCCCCCGTGGGAATTGAACCCACAACCCTGGCATTGCAAGCTCCATGCTGTACCAACTGAGCTACACGGGACCACTGTTATTGAGGTAGGGCTCACCTCTTGGTTGTCTTAATGTACAGTGAGGTCGAAACCGAACTTTGACTCATGGGTGTGTCTCTCAGACTACAGGTGACTGATAAACAAACCTGCTATATCTCATTATGAAACACAGGACAGTCAGGATTGTTATATTATAGTTTCCATGTTTGGCAACCAGAGGGAAGACATCTCAATGAGTTACATTTAATAAATACTGTAGGCTACAGCCAGACTCCTGAAGTGGATGGCTCTGACCCTTCTTCTCTCTTTTTTCCTCTCTCTCTCTAGGGGTGGAGATGACTGCTGGGGAGCGTTGCTGTTCCTATGATGGCGATGCTGATCGTATAGTTTATTACTACAGCGGCTCTGCAGGGAGATTCCATCTGCTAGATGGAGACAAGATTGCCACTCTCATCAGCACCTACCTCAAAGAACTGCTCACACAAGTATATGCACACACACACTCGCTATACTTACCTCGGATGCTTTAATCTCTGGTGGGCAGACTGCAGTAAACATAAGTGGTACCTTCGATCTGTCTCTATACTACAAGCACTGTTAGCTAACGAGTAGCAATAGTTCCGGGGCTTGGGGTTTTCATCACTGGTTATTTGCACAAATCACGATTTCGCAGGTGTATAGCATCTTTTGAAATTCGGAAGGGGAGGTGACATTCGGCCCATAGCTTGTGAAGACAGAGGGTGGAGCTACTCGTTCCGGTTCTGCTCCTCGTTCTAGCATTTCTTCATTGCTTCTCTTAACATGTATGGACTCAGAACTTAATCGAGCAGCTGACCAATTACGCAAGACTTTAGTTCTGGGTTAACCAAGATGAATGATGCTTAAACACGCCCCTACGTAACACACACTGACTCAGTACCATCCTCATTCAGAAGTGAGCACACACTAACCTGTGTTCCCCCTGTGTGTGTTTGGTTTGTGCAGGCTGGTCTTGACCTGCAGATAGCCGTGGTGCAGACAGCGTACGCTAACGGCAGCTCTACACAATACCTGGAAGATACCATGAAGGTGTGGACACACACACTCCTCAGTCTTTCCAACACACACATGCGATCAGTGCTGACCTCTCCTCCCTCTTCCCAGGTAATAGTGAGGTGTACCAAGACAGGAGTGAAACACCTTCACCATGCAGCTCAGGAGTTTGACATTGGTGTTTACTTTGAGGCTAACGGCCACGGGACTGTGAGTAAGCAACATACAAATACACACTCACACTGAAAGCACGCAATCAATGGCTGCCCGTCTGACTATGGTTATGTTGTGGTCCTGTCTCAGGTTCTGTTCAGTAAAGCAGCAGAGGAAAAGATTCAGAAGCTAGCCCAGGACTCCAACACCAACGCTGAGAGGAGGAGAGCTGCACTTCTACTGCAGAACACGGTCAACCTCATCAACCAGGTATGGCCACACATTGTCAGGTCAACACAGGGTGTTTCTCAATATGCATACTACAGTACCGTGGTACGAGCACGGAAATTGGAGCATGCATCAGTTGGAGTCCAAATAAAAGCACAGAGGGCACTTTTTGGCTGAGAGGAGGAGAGCTGCACTTCTACTGCAGAACACGGTCAACCTCATCAACCAGGTATGGCCACACATTGTCAGGTCAACACAGGGTGTTTCTCAATATGCATACTACAGTACCGTGGTACGAGCACGGAAATTGGAGCATGCATCAGTTGGAGTCCAAATAAAAGCACAGAGGGCACTTTTTGGATGCGTAATCCGCTTGTACACATTTCTAAGCATTTAACCTTTATTTAACTAGGCAAGTCCGTGAAGAAATAATAACGCAACTGCTGGTGGACATTATTTGGGCTGATGCAAGAGAAAATAAACTGACTTCAGAATGAAATATTGCCTATTCACATCTCATATGTTGTCTGACTACAATATTTTATCTTGATATGTTAAAGGTCCAATGCAGCCATTTTTATCTCAATATCAAATAATTTATGGGTAACAATGAAGTACCTTACTGTGATTGTTTTCAATGAAAATGGTCAAAAAGAAACAAAACAGTTTCTTAGCTAAGCTAAATTCTCAAGAACAAATTTTCCTAGGACTGTCTGGGAGTGGTTTGATTGGGGAGGGGAAAACTGAAAACTAGCTGTTAGACGGCTTAGCTGAGACCGTCACAGAAAATGATACGCATGCTTCAATGGGGCGGCAGGTAGCCTAGTGGTTAGAGCGTTGTGCCTGTAACTGAAAGGTTGCTTGATCGAATCCCTGAGCTGACAAGGTAAAAATCTGTCGCTCTGCCCCTGAACAAGGCAGTTAACCCACTGTTCCCCGGTAGGCCGTCATTGTAAATAAGAATTTGTTCTTGACTGACTTGCCTAGTTAAATAAAGGTTAAATAAATGTTTTTTTTAAATTGTACAGAAGTCCTTGTGTTGTGATTCTGGATGAGCAGATAGCTAGCAACAATGACAAGAAACTGCCATGTGGGGATCGTAAGTGTTTTATCTTGTCTTGATACCTTGACTTGTTTTGACTGATGTCACCTCTATGCTAATATTTTTTTTAAGTCGCTAGCTAACCAACAACTGTAACAATGTATTTCATAGACAAGTTCTCATGTGCAATTTATTCAATAAACATTGGAGGCAAAATATAGTTTACATGTTGTCAACAATCTAAGCCAACCCTGTCTTGACCCATATTTGCGCACTCATCGGTTTTGTTGCTAAACAACCAACCCATCTATTGGCAGAGAGGTTTGGAATTGCCTTTATTATTGGTCTATTCACAAGTTTTCTGGTGATGTCACCAGGCAGGCCAAAACTCCATCCCACCAAAACAGGCTGAAATTTCAGTTCTTAAGGCTTGCACACATCATACCGAATGTGGATCTAGCGTTTGTCTACCGATCGTTCAGCACACGGTGTTTTAGGGACCACCCGCTGTAGGCGTCTGACTGCTGACATTTTTCACGCGAATAAACTATCTAGTTAGCTAGATTATTGCTGTTGACATATAGCTAGCTGAAAGTTATGAAGTAAAACGTTTGCTTTGTGTATATCTTGTTTCATCTATTGTTGCCATTGTCCTGGCTGGAAGAAGGTTCAGTGAATGGGGGAGAGGGGCAGTGTGAGGTAATATGGTAGGGGATGTGCGAGTGCTTCTCAAATGTAATGTTTTATGTATTCTCCACACTCGTCCTCACAAGAACATACTCAAGAGAATGTCCTCTGAGAATGCACTCGGCACATGAGTGTGCAGCACGGTAATATGCATATTGCGAATCACCCACAGTCAACCATTTTAGCAATTCAGGGACTACACACGGTCATTGCAAWGAAGGGTCAAATCCTGTTTGCATTACTTACGTTTTTTTCTCACCCTCTCTCTGTAGACTGTAGGAGATGCTATTTCTGACATGCTGCTSATTGAGGCTGTGTTAGCCATCAGAGGGATGACAGTACAACAATGGGACGCAATCTACACAGACCTGCCCAACAGACAGCTCAAAGTCAAGGTTTGCGTATGTGCACTCAGGGAGTTGCATCGTATGTTACTATAAATTACTGTATATTAAAGGAAACTAGTACATACGTTTTAACACAGTTCATCCCAGTGCCTCAGTTGCAGTTGTTGTACGGCCTATAGGTGGCAGACCGGCGGGTGATTGACACTACAGATGCAGAGAGGAGAACAGTGAGTCCAGCAGGTCTGCAGGAGGCCATAGACAGCCTGGTGAAGAAGTACAGACAGGCACGCTCCTTTGTCCGTCCCTCTGGCACAGAGGATGTGGTCCGAGTGTACGCTGAGGCAGACACACAGGTGGGACTGAGAGGCTGAGACATGGAGTGATAGTGAGCCACTCAATTCACCTTCCATGTTCACTCACTATGCCTTTAACTTTCTTTGCACTTTCTTTTTCTGTCTCTCACTGTCTGATGGGGATGATGGTGGTGATGGTAATGTGTTTGTGTGTTTCAGGAGAGTGCCGATGCCCTGGCACATGAAGTTAGCCTGGCAGTGTACCGCCTCGCTGGAGGAGTAGGAGAGGAGCCTAAATCGTTATAAAACACACACACTATGCAATTTAAGTCTATTGAAAAATCCATTAATCTCCTGAAGATGGACCACACTTCCTGAACCCAGTCCCATTTTGTAGCCTTTTTATCAGGTGCCAAATCATTTTATACGGTATACAGCATTTAATACTGAATTATTGCTACTTTTCTATGAGTCTGAAAAATGTGATTGATTTCAGTCAATGTGAAGGGAGCATATGCTAAATAAGGTAAACATTTTAATCCCCCTTCTTACCCAACCTTAATCCTGTAAATGTATTTGTTTTGTACTTTTCCCATGTAATAAGTGTTTACATTACCAGTTATTATTGTAGATCAATTTAGCATATCTGAGTATCTGCACTACTATGAACAGATCTCAACTGGAAAGACTGTGCTGCTATGTAATTGTTCAACACCAAGAGTAAAGATATGGAAGTGAAACTGACATCAAACTTGTTCTGCATTTCTTTTTAGTTCGTATCCTCTCAAAAACCCTCTAGTTACATGGAATAAATGGCATGCATTAGTACATAGAGTTAATTGACTTATTACGTAACAGAACAACCCAAATGCAGGTATACTCTGAAATGACCACATCAAGAGAAAATATGGTAATTGCTTTGGTGTTTTTTATTTGTTGCTTATAGAGAGAGATGGTTCTAAGACACAGGGAGTTAAAGGCTAACAGAAAGGAAGTGTGAGGCTCAGAGTTTAGTGCAGCCAGAGACACACAGAGGACCATAGGCATCCTGATCCTGAAGACCATTATGCTAGGGGGTTGGTGTAGGATACATTTGTGGGTGGAAGGGCTTAGGTCTAAAGGGCTTAGGTCTAAAGGGTATTGGTCTAACATTCTAATCCTCGTCTGTGTCGTCAGCAGGTCCGGAGATGGTGATGGTGCTTTCCTGTTTGTCACTCATACGTGTCTTTTGTGTTAACTGTTCTGAGATTAAAAATGCCAGGACAAGAGTGTTGTAAATGATACTGGGTGACACAAATATACAAAAATGTACACAATTAGCATATTTTCAGATGACAAAACAGATTATCGGTATTTCATATTTTATCGATAGATCATAGGTTATGATTGAGTTATTGACACAGGCTTGCTCTACCTGATGAGTCTGACGCTCAGTCATCTCCACTGACTGTTCCTCATAGCTCTCTGTTGATTTCACCTCCACTGCCCTGTCAGGGGCCTCTTTGGTGTTTCCGTTATGTCCATTACTGGGGACTCTGCCCAGCCCAGCACCATACCCATTCCCAGAGGCGCTAACGGAGGCAGAGGCGGAGCAAGCACTCATGCTAGCACTGATGGCCATGCCTCCTCTTCCTCCACCCAGAGACATGCTCTGTACCATGGTACTGAGACTGGTGTCCTGCCCTTGATCAGCGCCCTGACAAATACACAACCACAGAGAAGCAATGACAAAACACACGTACACTTACTAACATATCAAAAGAATAACCATATCAAAAGACTTGTGTTGCTGCCTTTCCTTGTCTTCTCTGTTTAATCTCCTCCACAGATCTGACAAACCCAGGAGATTCCTACTGTCAATTTGCTTTCACCTGTCCACTTCTGTCTATTCAAGAAGGAGATAAGACGCGAGAAGAGCAGAAGCCTGTTTAGACTATTGGGGAAGGTGTGATGTCACCTGTAGGTGGTGATCTCAATCTCCAGGGCCATCTTGACGTTGAGCAGCTCCTGGTACTCCCTCAGCAGCAGAGCTATCTTCTCCATCACCTTCAGCTCCAGCATCAGCCCCTCAATACGCTACTGTGGGAAACACACAAGCGTATAGGTCATAGGGATCCAACTCTAAGCGGCTGTTAGAGTCCATTTTAAAGAACTCACTTGTTGCCCACTTTTAAAAGAGCCCTGACCTGCCGTGCTTCTTTCTACAGTAAAGATGTGTTGTGGGAGTAACACTACTCACCAGATGTGTCTCTTCTTTCATGCGTCTCCCCACAGCATCACAAATCTGATTCTCCAGTGACTCATTCCTCGTCTTCATGGACTCAACTCACGCTCTAGGTTTAGGATCTACACACACACACAGAAGCACACCCATGTTTTTATTCTGTTGACCGGCGGTGTCAATAACAGTATCAATGATGATAAGAAAATAAGTTTGCACTTACATCTTTCTTGTAACCTCAGACTTCCTCTCTCACACTTTGAACTCTTGGAGCACGTTTGGTCGTCACATTGTTCATGTYCTGAAACTTTGACTTGTACCAAGCRTCAATCTCCTGAGGAACAACAGAAACAAAATGGATTCCGTTTTCTATGTAATAATATATGTAGTTACATATGTGATACAGTATATATGTAATATGTAAAGTTACATATGTAATACATTATATATGTAATAATGTGTAATTACATGTTATACAGTATATAATTAACAATGTGTAATTGGTACCTGTAGGTTTCTAACAGCAATGCTGTCATACTGCGACTGGATTTGTTTGAGGGCGGAGGAGAGGTCAGGGAGGGCAAAGGTCATGTCTACCTTGGCAACTGTCTTGTACATCTGCTGCATCAGCTACTCGATTTCCTGAGAGGGGCAAACAAAATGGAGCCTACTCGTTCCTTCTATGAATTTGCTTTCATTCCTTTCTGTGTAAGCCTCCCATGCAGTTTTCACAGTAAGTCACAATGGTTGCCCATCAGTCTGCCAATCCACACTCTCCACACTCCCCTTGTAAATCATAACCTGTCATAAAAAGTAATTAGCAGGTCATTACAGCAGTTGTGTAAACCAAATGCATGCCTGTGATGACCAGAAGCCACACTAAGGGCAGTTCCATGGTAACAGAATTATGCAGAGACTCAGATYTTTCCCTTTAAAATATATACCAAACAAAAACCATTGATTTCAAAGTTTAAGAAACCATAAAACTCTATGCACAAGGACTACTTTTATCAATTCCCACTGAATTTTGTACAAAAGCACATTTACAGGAAGAACTGCAGATAAAGTTTGACAGCAGAATTAAACTGAGGGAGATTTTACTGTTATTGTTACCAAACTTTGCATCTGCACAATTTTTCCAGGAATTTTATTTTTTACTGTGTAAATTGTTCAGAGTTGTATTACTTGTTCAACATTGAAATCAATGGTTTTTGGTTGGCATACATTTTAAATGGAAAAATCAGAGTCTCTGCATAATTCTGTTACTATGGAATTGCCTCTAAACAGATGCTGCTAATAGACACAGGTATATGTGGACAGTCCACCTTTGTGGACAGACAGTTACTAACTCAATGTGAAAATAGATAGACAGAGGTATGTTGCCCCTTTGTGACTCAAGGCAGTTAAAGACACTTACACAGTGTGAATACAGATAGACACACCTACCTTCCTCATTATGAACAGATATAAATATAGATATAGACACAGAAATGTTACCTCTTTGTGAACTCTGGTAGGGAAGGCCACATCTAGGTTCTGCAGCTGTTTCTCCAAGCCGATACGGGCCGAGGTAGCTCTATCCACATCCTGCCAGACAGCAAGGTTAGGGGATCAAGTTATTTTTGAGTGTGTACACAAGAATAACTGGGAAGATAGAAAATGATTTCATGAAAGCCTGGTAAATGAAGTAGGTGATTCTGTGTGTGTACAATTTGAGTTTGTCATGTAGATATTGTTTAATGGTTATGTCTGCATCGGTGTTTGACTCACGGGGCGGAAGGCTTCGATCTCCAACTCGGGCTTCTTCCTGGCCTCCAGAGCCTCCTCATATTTGACCTTGAGCACCTCCACCTGTCCTGCCATGGCCCCCTTGTCTGCTAGCCAGGTCCTTAGAGTGGGGGAAACACAGTCAAACCCAATACCTGTGACTCCCATCCCAGTTGTAAGAGTAAATATCATGCRTAGGCTATACTAGGTGGGCCATATTGGTGGTCATAAATCTACACTCATCTGCTCAGCGATCCTGTGGAGCTCTCTCAGCTGGCCCTTGTAGAGCTGTCTCAGCCCAGACGGCTTCACATAGCGGTTCTGCAGAACATCAATCTCAGCCTCCAGCAGCTTGTTCTGCCCCTCCAGAGTACGCACCTGGGATGGATCATGGGTTTGTGAGTGAGAGACAGCACAGAGAAAGACAGGCTGGCATGACTGTGAAGAGGTACAGGGTGTGTGATAGACAGAAGTTAGAGAGGAAAGCTCGACGCAGACAGTTTGAGAGAGAGGAGGAGAACATTAGTGTGTGAGATGAGGTGTGGTCTTGCCTTCTCAATGTAGATAGCCAGGCGGTCGTTGAGGGCCACCATCTCCTGCCTCTCACCGGTGCATGTGCTCATGAATTCCTGGTTYTCCGCTGCAGCTACATCCAGATCCAGGCTGGGCCCCAGCCCCATGCCAAAGCACAGGGCCCCCATACTCACACTGCTATGGCCAGGACAGGAGGGGACAAGGCCAGCCATCAACCATCCACTACATTTAACTTTGTAACACTTTTAATCTGTTCATGTAATGAAAGCATAGGAATAGGTCTAATACTCAAAGTGAAAAATATCTTATCAAGAGAAATGAGTGTCCCATCTGAATAAATTGTTATTTTGTAAACAGTGATTATTATGCTATGCCTACAATTATAAATGGGGCACTATTCCAGTGAAATAAAAAACAGATATGAAATGAAAAGCAAAACTGTGGCCTAGAATGCCTTAATAGTTAAAAAAAGGTTAAATACAATTTTACAAAAATGGTCATATCCACAGAGAATAAAACTTCAGGAGAAGTCCAGTTGTATTACTTGGTCATGCGGGATTTGCGGAAGCTGGAGATGTTCCTCCTCCCTATGCTTCCCCCACTGCGGCTGTAGCTGGCAGAGCGGTGACAGAAATCCTTGCGTGTTGGCGAGGGGCTCGAGATCCGCACCTGGTAGGAAGAGGAGGCGGCGAGGGGGCCCTCGAAGTGGCGGCAGTAAGAATACATCMTTTCTGGGCTGMGACTCATGATGATTGCCTTTAAGTGTTTTCACCTTAACTCACCGCTGGAAACTAATCACAGACTTCGTTAGTAGATAAAAATAAAGGGTTGAATGAGTATTAATTATTTATACAATGTATTTTATTACACTGGGTTAAAACATTTTTTTACAGACAMTAATAATCTAGACTAGCCTACTCTCCTAAATTAGTGGACCATTAGTGGATGGGGTGAATGAACTGCGAAATTAGCCCGCCTCACTTTTCCACCCCCTCTTCACCTTCTTCACTAATGGGACAACATTTTTTGACGTCACTTCTAAGGTCATACGGGTTCTAAGGTGCCAAGTGCACTKCTGTGAAAGTTGTTTTCCATATGGGACAAACACAATGTTGCKTCCTTTAACTATCTCTTAGGCTCATAGAAATATAATATATTTCCATTGTTAGGATACTTCGGTTCACTAACAATATTATCTCTACTAGCTAATTTCATAGACGACAGGAGATGTGCCTTTCCCCACTATTTACTACCCCGCAACCTCTTCGCGGAACACAGGCATAGCACGCCCAGTCACCGTCAGAACAGCATTGAGTGATGCCACTGCAAATTGATTAGCTGACAATTTTCTATTGGCTGTCAATTTTCTATTGGTAGTTGTTACCACAGCCACAAAGTCAGAAGGCCCGCCTAATCGACCAATCAGATGAGGGAGTGTGATGACGCGTATGCCAGCTCAGAAGGCCCACCTATCCGACCAATCAAATGAGGAAGTGTGAAGACCCGTATTTCGGTTTGCGAGGAAAATACTCATTTTCGAAATGGCATGTCTTGAGTTTAAATTTGAGGACCAAATAGAGAGATCGACAGAGGAGGTGCAATGACGAAGAAGCGTAAGAATGGCGCTGTTAAAATCATAGATTAGTTTCCTGAGTATACACCTTCGTTGAGATGTATTTTTTAAATTTAACTAGACAAGTCAGTTGAGAACAAATTCTTATTTACAATGACAGCCTACCAAAAGGCAACCTGCGGGAACGGGGTTGGGATTWAAAAAAATAGGACAAAACACACATCACGACAAGAGAGACCTAAAACAACAACATAACATTGGCGGCAACACAACATGACAACAACATGGTAGCAGCACAATACATGGTATAAACCTTTTTGGGCAATAATGTGTACATGCCTACGTCTGCTCATTACAAACCAAGTAATGCGATTTACAGGTCTTAATTCTCTGTTGAGAACCTTGATGATATTGAAATGGAGTCAGACTGCAGTGGTGAGTGCTCTGGGTTTGAGCCAGTCCAGGATGAAGTGGGCCTACCTGCGGAGTGGATTCCTGCTTTTTGGCCTACCCATACATTGCGTCGGGCTGGGTAAAGGACAAATTGGGGATGGTTACAACTGCGAAAGTTTTGAGAAGTGGAATTGTTTATATTTTTTTGTGGGTGCTTCATTACGCGGCTCGGGGCTCAACCTGTGGTGTGCTTTGCAGGGTGCCGTTTAAAAGTGGTGATCAGAGGGATAGCGTTGAGTGTAGAGGTGGATCAAATGAAAAGGAATATTTMTAGTGTTTCTGACGCCCACCGTTTGGTGAGACGTGGACCCGGTGGCAATGGCAATTGAGCTTTGACACCGAGTTTATTCCTGATAAGGTTAGGTTAAATTTACGTTTCTGTGAGGGCCTATGCTCTGAACCTGCTTTGGTGCTTTAGGTCCCAAGGATTCGGACATGTTGCAGCAGACTAGAAGGGAGATCCCACGATGTGAGAAATGTGCAGGAGGGCATAGTCCGAGGGAGTGTACAGTTTGGATAGAGAAAGCACTGTGTGTCAACAATGGGGGTGTCCATGCAACTGGGGATCTGAAGTGCACTGGGAGAGACCAAGACCGGCTGAGATTGCCAGAGTTCAAGTGGGGCAGAAAGTGTCCTATGCTGATGCAGTGAAGAGAGTAGAGGATAGTCGACTGGGAGCCACCCAGTGAGTAGGCCTGAAGAGAGAGCCAGTAAGGTTAGAGTTCTTGCATTTATAGCCATGGTGATCAACTGCATTGCACTGATGGAGCAAAAATCACAGAAGATAGATGTGGTAGTTGCAGCAGCAGATAAATATTTGGGTGTGAGAGATTTTAGTGCAGAAGATCTACAGGAAGTTTTGAGAGAAGGGGTTCCATCCTCCCAGGCCGACGACGTGGTGTTGGATCGTTTAGGGCCCAAGTAGTGGGATGTATAGGTGCAGGGTTAGTTGGTGGTGCAATTACATTTTTTTCCCATTCCCCTTTTCCTTTAATTTCTTTGTTTTGTCACAATGTGGAATGCAAAATGTGTTTTAGATGCCATTTTAAAAACAATGCAGATATTGAAGTAAACCTATTGGATATAATAAATGTATCACTAGWCACTTTAAAATATGCCACTTTATATAATGTTTACATACCCTACATTACTCATCTCATATGTATATACTGTACTCTATCTACTGCATCTCGCCTATGCCGTTCGGCCATCTCTCATCCATATATATTTTTATGTACATATTCTTATTCATTCCTTTACACTTGTGTGTGTATAAGGTAGTTGTTGTGAAATTGTTAGTTTACTTGTTAGATATTACTGCATGGTCGAAACGAGACGCACAAGCATTTCGCTACACTCGCATTAACATCTGCTAACCATGTGTATGTGACAAATACAATTTGATTTTGACAAGTAACTATGAGTAAGGGCAAACATGATACACTTGCAAGCTGAGTTTGATGAAGACATCTGATTACCACTTGCATTTAGAACGGTTGGCTTTAGACTAATAAATAGCCAAATCATTGATGGATCACTAGATAAAAGAAATGCATCTCTCGTWTTCTCCTGCAAGCCCGTCGGCACACATGCGTCATCACACTCCCTCGTCTGATTGGTCATTAACCATAAACCGGCATACGCGTCATCTCACTCAGTCATCTGATTGGTCGAGTAGGCGGGCCTTCTGACTTTGTGGGTGTGGTACCTAGTGACATCCCCCATTTGGTCTTCGTTTGACAAATTTTTCAAGACAAATGAACACAATTTAAAGTTGCGTTTTCTACCTCAACTATTAAGCCATGGCGGGGAACTTCTGGCAGAGCTCGCATTAGTAAGTGTTCTGGCCAAACGTGATGTATAAGGACTGTGCATGGCAAAGAAACTCCTTTGTTTTGAGGACTAAGTAGTTGGCAAGCTTGCTAGCTTAGCCCGCTTCACAGTAGCTAGCTAATGTTAGCTAGCTAACAGCTAGCTAACGTTATTKTGTTCGCCCACTCTCATGTTAGGTCAATATTAGTGTAGCGGATAAACATGTTCAGTAGCTATCAATGCAATTCCAAGGGGTAATAAGCTAGTAATGAATGTTAAGATTTCTTTATTGAGCCAGCTAATTATTTATTGTGCCTCTGTGACAGTCTAGCCACTGGTCGTCAAGGCATTTTGTGTTGATTCTTTCTGACGCACCGCTATCAGATTTCCCATCTGCAGCGTTTTGTTGTTATGATACTGTGTGTATGTGATCRCTCGTTGTGTAATTCATTGTCTCCTTTCTGTCATTAGTTTGCAGTGGGTCCTGGACAAACAGGACCTGCTGAAGGAGCGTCAGAAGGATATGAAGTTTATGAATGAGGAGGAGTACTGGAAACTGCAGATCTTCTTTGCCAATGGTATCTAAAGAAGGCTATATTTAACTCTGTATTTCTTTGATTCCACCTATTATGATACATCAGTGTGGTGGGAACAGTTTTTTGTGATGTGAGAATTAGCCTACCGTTGGTACAATATCACATTTATCACCCTAAGGTCTTGTCTCTGTTCAATAACCAGCAATAATGAKCTTGTTTACATATCTTTTATATTCTAAATGATCTATTGTCTTTTATGGTTGCTTTTTGATATGTTTGACTTTAGATGTGCGCTGAGTTTGACTTATTCTGTTCTAGTCATCCAGGCCCTGGGTGAACACCTGAAGCTCCGTCAGCAGGTCATCGCTACAGCAATCGTCTACTTCAAACGTTTCTATGCCAGGTGCTTATGCCGTTTTCATGGCAAGAACACTATGTTCTATTCTTTATGGAATTCTAAATGTCATTAGTGGAGCATCGGGYTCCTGAGTGGCGCAGCGGTCTAAGATACTGCATCTCAGTGCTAGAGGTGTCACTACAGACACCCTGGTTCGAATCCAGGCTGTATCACAACCGGACGTGATTGAGAGTCCCATAGGGTGGCGCACAATTGGCCCAGCATCGTCCGGGTTGGGCCGGTGTAGGCCGTCATTGTAAATAAGAATTTGATCTTAACCGACTTACCTAGTTAAAAAAGTTAAATAAAWWWWWTTGAACTGTTTTATAAAAGCTAATGGCCTCTTCCTAATATGCAGGTACTCCCTGAAGAGTATAGACCCAGTGCTCATGGCTCCTACATGTGTGTTCTTGGCTTCTAAAGTGGAGGTATATGGCCTGATTTCCCGTTCTTTCCGTTCCACATTTCCTAGTCTGTGGGAGTAGGGGTGGGGTTAACTGCTCTGTAACATAATCTGTGGGAGTAGGGTTAACTGCTCTGTAACATAATCTGTGTGGGAGTAGGGATGGGGTTATGTTACAGAGCAGTTAAGTAGGATGGGGTTAACTGCTCTATGACAGCATCATCAAAGCCTCTCTCTCTTCCAGGAATTTGGTGTTGTTTCAAACACTCGTCTGATCTCTGCAGCTACGTCCGTGTGTAAGTCAGGAGACACGCTCAAGTGTTTCCATTTAGATATTAGCTTATTTTGAAAATGACAAATACACTAGTCCTGTGGTAGAAAGGCTACATTCATTCTGATGGGTTGTGTTCATGTGATTCCAAATCTAACAAGTGTTTTTTGTTTTGTGCAGTAAAAACCAGATTTTCCTATGCCTTCCCAAAGGAGTTCCCTTATAGAATGAACCATGTAAGTCTTACCTAACCTTACTATTCAATTAGGATGTGCTATATAAACAGTTCTTAGGTGTAATAATGTAGTATTTATTATACAGTTATTAGATAGGATATCATTCATTGTTGTAGCTAGATGTTACGATCATGTTGCATGGTGGTGGGACCAATCTCTTACGCAACATACACTCACTATATTGTGGAATATTTATCCACCACTATGAGTCCATTACGGTGTGTGTTGTAGTTAGGTATCAGTATGTTGATGCCACATTCCACTAGCAGTCACATGCCTATGGTGAAACTCCCATCGCCGCGGGAGTTTTTTTTGACTGGTTGGTGGCGTGTGTTCTCGCCGGGGCGCATTTCTCCCTGCGGTGCTAAGTGGAGAAGGTAAGGCAACACCGGTGGCAGCGCCGGTAATTTATCTACGTCTCCACAGAGTTACCAGGAGCCCGTTGGAGCTGTCCTAACACCTTGCCTGTTCAAAAGCTGTGTAGACTATTATTGATTTGGTGTGGAGTGAGCGAGGAGATGATGGTGATTCACACGGTAGAGATTCAGTTAGCAGGATGCTGCTAGTACCAGATACTGTTTTTCAAAACTATAGAGGCCAATAGAGAGAAGGAGGGTTCTAAATTGTGACTATGAAACTGATATATTTACTAAACTTCATCTGCTTTCCTCATGACAGATATTAGAATGTGAGTTCTACCTACTTGAGCTCATGGTGAGTATAGAATGCTTTGTCTCTCACAATACACTCCATGATGGATCATGTCATCCATTTGTTGGATGGATGGATGGATGGATGGATGGATGGATGGATTAACTGATCTTGTGTGTTCCAGGACTGCTGTTTGATAGTGTACCACCCCTACAGACCCTTGCTGCAGTATGTGCAGGACATGGGGCAGGAGGACATGCTACTGCCGTTGGCCTGGTATGAGTTATTCTTTGTGGGAGCATGTATTGATTTGATATGAACTGTTGGAACACTCATGGTTTCCCCTTTCTTCGTTCTAAAGGAGAATAGTGAATGACACGTATAGGACAGACCTCTGTCTACTCTACCCTCCCTTCATGATTGCTCTAGGTAAGACTCCCCATCAGACCCCTCACCTTTACTACTGCTAGATATTCAGCTCAATAWAATATAGTTGAGGTGTTACACTAAATGTCTTCCTCCTGCATCCACAGCCTGTCTGCATGTTGCCTGTGTGGTGCAGCAGAAGGACGCCAGGCAATGGTTCGCTGAGCTCTCTGTAGACATGGAGAAGGTAAGGCAACACCATACAAATTACATATTTCTCAATCAGAGGGGAAAGCTGATTGTATGTATATAGATCCAGTTGCCTTAGGGATAATAGAGTACTGTGCGGTGACGTTTATTCCCTGCTCAGATTCTGGAGATAATCCGAGTCATCCTAAAGCTTTATGACCAGTGGAAGAACTTTGATGAAAGGAAGGAGATGGCTGCTGTGATCAACAAGATGCCTAAACCCAAGCCTCCTCCCAACAGGTACTGAGATCTTTCCTAATCTCACCTCAATGTCGCAGTTATTGGCTGTTTACATGACACATCCACTTCCTGCCTCAACTAACTGTTTCCTGTTTGTTTGTGTACCAGTGAGAATGACCAGAGCTCTAATGGGAACCAGAACAACTCCTACAGCCAGTCATAGGCAACGAGATGGTATCCATGGACAGGGTGCCAGGGGAAACTTATGTCGCACAAAACCGTGATGTGACATCAGAGACGAATCATATGTATTTCAACTGATAGAATAGCAGAGAAAACAGGGTACCAAAAAAGCCCAAACCCTCTTTTCTGATATGGTTATCCCAACCAGAAGACCAAGTCTGCACACGCTCAGTCCGCCTTTGCTCATACGATAACTCATCAGAGAGATGGCCACAGGAATGCTGTCATCAGTCAATCGGTGCCAGCAGTCATGTGTTGCCACGTTACTCCGTCTCTCAACAGTTAACTTTATGGACCTAAACCAAACTGCAAGAAACAGGATGTAGGCAGGGAGGGGGGACTTTGAGTTGTGATTATCCTGACATCCTTGAACTCTCTCAGGGATCAGTCATGTAATATGGAGCTCCGTGGGACYAGAGAACTTGACCATTAGTGAGTGTGTGCGCGCCTGCGTGATTGAGTGGCCCATTTTGATAGTTGCTTCATTCCTCAGGGATAATAGTAGTCCTTTATACTGGTATCTGTAAGATGATTGTACCCTGTACTGTTTTAGATGCGATCTGATAGGATGTAAGGCTGTTTGAATGTTACCCGATTGGATGTCCTGCTATCTGAGGTCTACATTGATTGGTTGCAGAGTTTAGCAGGTGAAGTCATGGGCGAGAATGTCATTTCCAGGGGTACACACTAGATTCAGATGTCTTCATTTACTGTTATATCTCCTGCCCAGCCCATCTCCAGCCTTTGCAAATAGCCTTACTCACGTCTTTATTCCTTTATTTTAATCTTTTGTGTTTCGCTTGATGAGCAAATTTGCATGGGTAGAAATCATGAACTGTATTAGCTAAGTCTGCTTCAAGTAAAAGTGCTCAAATGTGTTTACTATCATGATAAAAAAAWWAAAAAAAAMATTGTCTGAGGACCACATTTATTTGTTTTTGGTGGGGAGGGAAGGTCGTATTTTAGCCTTGTGTTCTTTATTGCATATTGAATCAGTCCTACAGTTGCCATGTCCAGTGTTACTTTCTGTGTGCACCCGTCATGTATTACATAAAATTTAAGTGTCACAATACCTTTGTGCATATTTACTTGTGGATATTGATATTATCTGTGCCGTAAATAATACAGTGGGAGTGATTAGTGTTTTGGGTTGAGTTTCTCTTGTTATGTCTGTCCAGAACCGGGTGCTTGAATGCCTTACACAATAAAGCTGCTTGTCAAGGGACTTCAGAGCACAACTGTGTCCTATTGCATGGAAATGTAATGTTTTGGGGGGTGTTCATTCTAATAGTCCCCTCTCTTTGGGGGCATCCCAATAGTGAATTCCTCCTATATTTTGCTTCATATACCCCGATGTGAAAAGAAAGTCAAGATGAAGTCAGACTTGGTGGTCATCCTCCCTATTACTTTCACCTACTGGCTGTTTGCAAATCATTACAGATGAAGGAGAGGAAGACAGTTTTGAGATGATTGAGAGTTTAGTTTGGACTTGTTTGAAATGTGTAATGGTCTGGAAGTTTCTATCACACTGCACTGAACATCTTGCATAAAAATATGTCAGTCTGCCAAAGTCACAGGCTGGCTACACCACCATTCTGAGGAAATAGGTATGTGGCTGTAGTGCGACATCTAGTGGTAAGCAGAGGTAATGCAKATTAGTTACATATATTCTTGCAAAGCAGACCTGTCCATTATACTGGGACTACTGTAAAAAAAATWAACGTAGCCTAGACAACTGCATTGACATTGGTAGGAAATGTAGTATTGTCCAGCTTATTGCAAAAACAGAGTTTGTTGTTGGAGCAACATGGTGTATTTATTGATGTTTTTGCCCTCCGCCTCTAGGAGCTGATACACAAAGGTACAGCCTTCGTGACGTCACTCCTCATCCGCGRCAGAGAGAGAGAGCGGCGGCGATCCGCTGCGGAGGATGCCTACCCCGCTGCGGGGATAACCGCCAGGCGAGATGGCCGTTACTTTCTTCCTCGTCACATCCCGCACCGCGACGACCCCTCGGCACCCATGAAGCCCCCGTTGATGAAGCCAAAACCGGCCAAAGCAAGGCGGAAAGAGGCCACTGAGCGAGAGAATGTACTGGCGCGTCGGGTTCGCCTGGACGCGCTCGTGTGTGGTTGATCTTGGCCGGAACCAGAGCTTCTCCTTCGGTCTGGGCGGCTCCGATGAGCAGCTCTCGTTTTATGGGTACATCATCGCCTACCCTCTGCAGGACTACGGCGGGATCATGTCGGCCCTTGGGTCTGACTCGTGGTGGCGGAAAACGCTTTATCTGGCCGGGGGCGCTCTGCTCGCCACCGCTGCCTATCTATTGCACGAGCTGCTCGCCATCAGGTAGGCCTACCAAAAAAACAGAGCCCTGTCAATAACACTGTAGATGCAGAACACGCTTGTCTACAGTCAATTACTCTTGGCATTGATATCAATATGAATSGTTGCCGTAGTGCCTGGGCATTATTTAGGAACATCACATGTCTATATTATTGTTGTATTTTCAATATATGATATTACTTAATCTGGGCGAGTTGAGCGCTGCACGAGCGGAATAGGTTGATAATAAGGATTCGTGAGTGGGTGGATTGTGAATGTGATGTAACCGCCCTCTTGAATGAGATTCCATGTTCAGTCGCGTTATGGAAAAATAAACCAATGAGTCATGCGGCCGTTATGGCTCTTCGTATTCTAGTGATGTACCTATTAGACGCATGTTATTAGCGATTGTTCATTGTAATTACAATAATAAKAAGATCATATTTATTGCTGCAAAGGTTGTCTTTCATTTCTTTACAATTTCTCAAGGGCATGGGATGATAGTACATGTGTGATATTGGTTATATGGCTTTACCCAAGCCAAAGATGTCTCCTCGTTTTCTGTCTCTCTTGCAGTAGAAAAACACTGCGGTTGTGATAARATGACCTTTACTAACCTCGCTCGTGAGATAATTATTAAGAGAGAAGCCAGGCCCAAATAGACATGAGCTAACAGAAATTGGCGATCTGATAACCTGGGAAACTGCAGCTTCGCTGTAGAATCCCTAGATTTTTATTGAAATAACGTATTGACTTCGGTCGCTGCTGTCCTTACAAAAACATATCGGGTTACCTGCAGCAACAATAGCCCAAGGCCTACTCAGCAATGACGTAGCGTTTGTTTTTGTTCAGCCTGTGCTCTTTCATACTTAAAAAAAACTGTCATGAAGATCCATTCTACATCGATCTCTAAGTAGTTACTTTGAAACGATTTACTCTTCCTGTATTGTCATTATACCGAAGCAATTTGCACTATAGATAATGGGATCATAACGCTTTTTTTGTTGTTGGCATGTGGGCATTTCAGCACCACATCTAACTGGACAGCTCCTCGGAATTTCAGCAATGACGTTGCCCTCGCGTYTAAGCACCTTCATGAAGTTAGCAACTTCCTTACAAATCGACTTAACTTGTGACCACGTTGGTCAGTACAAACGTGTAATATTATCTGCTACAGTGGCCATGTTAATGTCTTGCAATATTTCATCCGGTTGTGTCCTAATTGTTTTGACATTGTAGTGTCCCGTTGGCAATGGCGCCCTTGCCCGAAGTGAGCTTCAGCCTGGGTCTTGTGCAATGCTCCCTGTGCTAGATAGCTGTAAAACGTGACATACTATTGCACATGGGATTTATGTATAAGATCTAAGAATATTTACTTTTTTTAATTTGTTTTTACAATTTAATCATTAGCCTATAATCGCCTGCAGGTGAATGTGTCATGAACGTGTGTACTACAGCCTACCAGGCTGTAGTCGAGAGATAGTAAAATAGTCTACAGTGTATTTGAATTGGGACTTAAATTCCACTTAAATTCCACTATATCGAGAGATAGTAAAATAGTCTACAGTGTATTTGAATTGGGACTTAAATTCCACTTATCCAATATGAGGATGGCCTTACATGAGGATGGCCTTACTACATCAGAGTTGATGGTTTGTTTCCCACACACAATTCATGCATATAATTATGCCCTAACTGTAAGTTGCTTTGAATAAAATGTCTAAACAGGAGTAATTAGAATGTGGAGCTCACACTGCCTTGTCCTGGCTGGTCCATAGGAAAGAACAGGAGCTCAACTCTAAAGATGCCATCATCCTTCACCAGTTCTCCAGGCCAAAGAGTGGTGTCCCTTCCCTCTCCCCCTTCTGCCTCAAGATAGAAACCTACCTACGGATGGTAGACCTGCCCTACCAGGTGTGTGTGTGTGTGTGTGTGTGAGAGATGGGGAGGGGGAGAGAGACAGAGAAAGAGAGAGCGATGTTTTGGTTGGTGCTTAGTTGAATTATTTGATGTAAGATTGTGTCATTTTCTATTGAAGAGTAACTGACCATTGAAATTCCTTCTTCCTCTTTCCTTTCTCTCTCTCCCTCTGTCATGCAGAACTACTTTGATGGGAAGCTGTCTCCCCAGGGGAAGATGCCATGGATAGAGTACAACCAGGAGCAGGTGTCTGGTACAGAGTTCATCATCGACTTCCTGGAGGAGAAGCTGGGCGTGAGCCTCAACAAGAACCTCAGTTCCCAGGAGAAGGCTGTGTCCCGGGCTGTCACTAAGATGGTGGAGGAACACTTCTACTGGTGAGACACTTCCATACACTACCGAAGGACATCCACTAGATACTGGGGAAGRATATATGATACACTGGTGAATGTGATTGTGTCACAAACCATAATATCTAATCTGTTCCTTGAATGAAACCCTGAAACCCTGGTGTTGCAAGCAGCATGCTCCAACCAACTGTGCCGTCGGGAGCACACGTTATATCAGCAAATAGATTTGAGATACTGTGGTCTAGGGCTCCCCCAGTGGAGAATTTGGCAATTTTATTATCCCCTCCAAGTCTCCAGAGCCCCAAAAAACTAAGTTTATATAAAAAATAATCATTGTTGGACATAAAAGACTGAAAAAACACAAGCAAATCAGCTCCAAGTGATTTTAATTTTGGAAATCTGTTCCAAAAATCTCAAGCATGATAGAGAGATATACTGTATGTGATCGTATACAAATGAAAGCAAGGTTTGAAACGATTATGTTTTATTCAAATATTATATCTGTTTGGGCTTCTTGTTGTCAATTTGCAGTCTACAAATGATTAGTATTTATGTTCCGGCCCCCAACCATCCACTCAAGAACAAATCGGCCCGCGGCTGAATCTAGTTGATGATCCCTGCTGTAGGCCAAATGAAAATCTCTGCTGGTCTGTGTGTGATGACAGGACCATAGCGTACTGTCAGTGGGTGGACAACCTGGAGGAGACCCAGAAGATGCTGGCGGTGAGCGGCCCGCTGAGTGACCTACTCAAGTGGATCCTGAGTCACCTGACCGGCGGCATCGTGAAGAGAGAGATGTACGGCCACGGGATTGGACGGTTCACCAAGGAGGAGGTCTACACTCTGATGGAGAAAGACATGCGGACGCTGGCCACCCTGCTCGGTATGTAGAGCACACTGTAGATAATCATTAAGATCACACTTAGTCCTAAAGATCATCATCCCYGTCTCATTTCACAAGGTACAATCTGCAGCCTTAGAAGCATGCTTCATTTCATATCTAGGCCAGGCCTAAAGCCAGCTGTAGGTTCCTTTGTTGTTTTATAGATTATTCGGGTATCAGAGGAGGCTGGTGAGAGGAGCTATAGGAGGACAGGCTCATTGTAAAGATGGAATGGTATCAAACATATGGAAACCACAGGTTTGACTCTGTTCAATGTATTCCATTCCAGCCATTACAATGAGCCCGTCTTCCTATAGCTCCTCCCACCAGCCTCCTCTGTCGGGTATATAGTACTATGGCCAGTTTCAAGTGCTAGATGGAACAGCCTTGTACAACTCTGTCCTCTTCTGGTGAAAGATGGATACTACACCATGTGGACTAATTTCCGGTACACATTTTACCCCATGGCTCTTGTTTCCATACAGCATTCTTTTCGCTCACTGATTCTTGATGTGTTTCTCTGGGTAGGTGATAAGAAGTACCTGATGGGTCCTAAGCTGTCCATGGTGGACGCCACTGTGTTCAGCCATCTAGCCCCTGCCATGTGGACCCTGCCGGGCACACGGCCAGAGCAGCTCATCAAAGGTGAGCTAACCACCAACCACATTGCCTGTCATGGTTAGCATCACTCCCCAGAAAGAACATCCCAGGCAATTATTATTATTTTTTTTTATCTTGTTACAGCGATGAGGAAGAAACCTTGAGAGAAATCAGACTCTAGAAGAGACTCCACCTTTAATTATTAAAATAAACATTTTTTACCCATTCTCAGCTGATCTGTGTTAACCTTTGAACCACCCTGTCCCCTCCAGGCGAGCTGATCAACCTGGCCATGTACTGTGAGAGGATCCGCCGGCGCTTCTGGCCCGAGTGGTTCGTTGATCTGGAGGACTTCTGTTATGATGACACCACAGAGGACGATGACTCCCTGTCCAAACTCCAGGACCTGGGGCTGTACTCCCGCACAGACACCTTCCAGGATGAGGCCAGTCCTCCTCACACACACACACACACACACACAATCTCCCCAGACAGTGACCTCACGGGCCACTCACTCTACGACTCGGACATGGACACGGAGTGCTCCGAGATGGAGCAGCTCAAGTGTTGACCGCCATATGACTCACACACAACACACACACACCGCCCCCATACAGTGCCCTCTACCTGTTGAGGAGGGAATAACTACTGGGGGGCATTTCTGTTGCCAGTGGCTGTTGTTGCCTGTGCTAATGAGGGATGGTATCAGAGCTTCTACACACAATGTGCTAGAGGAACAAAAGACTGAATATCGAGATAAAGGAATAGCAAGATAGAGAAAATAAGGGTAATATAGCAATAGAGAAAGAGCCCAAGAGGGATAGAGAGAGGAAAAGATCAACCTGAAAGAGATAAAAGGGAAAGAGAGAGGGATGGAGAAAAGAGTTGCGAAAGAGAGATCAGGAGTTAATGACGCAATCACTGAGAAACTCCTCCACCTGGGTGACGTCAACACCTGTCGCCCAGKTTCCTGTTGTCGAGTTGCTCTTACCATGGCAACCGTGTGTGTGTTACCTGTGTTCCCCAATTGAGCTGCATTGCCCCAACCATGTGTGTTTGACATACTGACCCCCTGACTTGCATCCTTGCAAAATATGAGTCATTATATTGATATTATATATGATATGTGGGGAACTGTTCAGGCAAGATGTGAATGAGTACAGTTCGATATGAGTATAAATAGTATAGATAGCCTGCAAATTATATATATTATCCCAATGTCATATAATGTAAATACTCTGTGTGGTTCTTCTGTACAACCTCTCAGTGCTTGTTTGATATGACCAAACTTCCTGGTGACCTTCAACTAACCCCTTGTGCTGGTCTAGGTTTTAGGAATTCTAATGCATCTATTTCTACCCAGATGACTGACACTTTGCATCTGCAGTCAGGTCTTAACCCATCATTGAGTATTTCCTCAGTCCTTTGTAGAATGGTCATTGATGTTGAGGGCGAGCTTCAGATACTGTGGATTGAGGGGACATCTCAATAATCTAAAGTGGCTTCCTTTCCTCGTCTCCTCTCCTTCATCTGCACAGATCTGAAAACATTGGATTGGTGAAAGCAATATGGTGGATGCTTACTGGAACTTTATTCCACTTGTCCAATTCTTTCACCTCAGATGAAGAAGAGGAGGAGAGGAGGCTACTTGAGATCTTTAGTTGTGTGTATGTACATTCAGCCATTGAGAGCGGATGAAACACCCATGTAGAAATAGACTAAATAGACTAGATATACTTGGAGGTGCATGGCTAATAGGTGCCAATGAAAATCACACTACCCTGCTGGTTATCTGTTATCTACGTTTCTACGCTGGCCTGTTTTAATGTTTATTGTGATGCAGTGTGTGTGTGTGTGCCTCAGGCCAGAGAAAGCGCACAAAGATGCAATAGATTGAAAATAACTGTTAGGCCTTTGCTCAGCCTCTCTGTTCTCATCAAATACATGGCGTGTCTACTCCCCTTTTAGAATGAATTGATTCTAGAAATAGAAGGAATAGAATGGCCATTGTTACTTATAGCATCAATTCACTCTGTGCTATGCATGAAACAACTACTATAATCCACAGTGTTGATTGCCAGTCTTATTTAATAGTAGGCTACAGTATGTGGAATAGTGAAACAGTCTACTCTAATCTTTCTATTTCTAGTGCATCGCTGATGTATGGTGTATGATGGTGAGATGTGGACATTACAAGTGTTTGTCATTCAGCAGACGCTTGTGGGTCCTGTGTGCGTGTGTGCGTGTGTGCGTGTAACAGAGGGTGTAGAATTCTGTCCATATGGTGCATCAATGAGTCATCGTACCTCATGAGTTGATTTTGAGGCGTAGACCATTTATTCAGGCTGGGTGCTTACAGCTGACCCTATACAGATACAGACACAGATACATACAGATACAGACACAGATACATACACAGATACATACACATATACATACACAGATACATACAGACACAGACACATATACAGACAGATACAGACAGATACCAACACATATACAGACACAGATACAGTGGGGAGAACAAGTATTTGATACACTGCCGATTTTGCAGGTTTTCCTACTTACAAAGCATGTAGAGGTCTGTAATTTTTATCCAAATAGGTACACTTCAACTTGTGAGAGACGGAATCTAAAACAAAAATCCAGAAAATCACATTGTATGATTTTTAAGTAATTAATTTGCATTTTATTGCTGACATAAGTATTGTGATACATCAGAAAAGCAGAACTTATATTTGGTACAGAAACCTTTGTTTGCAATTACAGAGATCATACATTTCATGTAGTTCTTGACCAGGTTTGCACACACTGCAGCAGGGATTTTGGCCCACTCTCCATACAGACCTTCTCCCAGGTCCTTCAGGTTTCGGGCTGTCGCTGGGCAATACGGACTTTCAGCTCCCTCCAAAGATTTTCTATTGGTTCAGGTCTGGAGACTGGCTAGGCCACTCCAGACCTTGAGGTGCTTCTTACAGAGCCACTCCTTAGTTGCCCTGGCTGTGTGTTTTTGGTGTTGTCATGCTGGAAGACCCAGCCACGACCCATCTTCAAATGCTCTTATTGAGGGAAGGCGGTTGTTGGCCAAGATCTTGCGATACATGGCCCCCATCCATCCTCCCCTCAATACGGTGCAGTCGTCCTGTCCCTTTTGCAGAAAAGTATCCCACAAGAATGATGTTTCCACTCCCATGCTTCACGGTTGGGATGGTGTTCTTGGGGTTGTACTCATCCTTCTTCTTCCTCCAAACACGGGCGAGTGGAGTTTAGACAAAAAGCTCTATTTTGTCTCATCAGACCACATGACCTTCTTCATTCCTCCTCTGGATCATCCAGATGGTCATTGGCAAACTTCAGACGGGCCTGGACATGCACTGGCTTGATCAAAGGGACCTTGTGTGCGCTGCAGGATTTTAATCCTTGACGGGCGTAGTGTTTTACTAATGGTTTTCTTTGAGACTGTGGTCCCAGCCTCTTTCAGGTCATTGACCAGGTCCTGCCCGTGATAGTTCTGGCTGAATCCTCACCTTTCTCATGATCACTTGAATGCCCCAACGAGGTGAGATCTTGCATGGAGCCCCAGACCGAGGGTGATTGACCGTCATCTTGAACTTCTTCCTTTTCTATAAATTGCGCTAACAGTTGTTGCCTTCTCACCAAGCTGCTTGCCTATTGTCCTGTAGCCCATCCCAGCCGTGTGCAGGTCTACAATTTTATCCCTGATGTCCTTACACAGCTCTCTGGTCTTGGCCATTGTGGAGAGGTTGGAGTCTGTTTGATTGAGTGTGTGGACAGGTGTCTTTTATACAGGTAACGAGTTCAAACAGGTGCAGTTAATACAGGTAATGAGTGGAGAACAGGAGTGCTTCTTAAAGAAAAACTAACAGGTCTGTGAGAGCCAGAATTCTTACTGGTTGGTAGGTGATCAAATACTTAAGTCATGCAATAAAATGCAAATTAATTACTTAAAAATCATACAATGTGATTTTCTGGATTTTTGTTTTAGATTCCGTCTCTCGCAGTTGAAGTGTACCTATGATAAAAATGACAGACCTCTACATGCTTTGTAAGTAGGAAAACCTGCAAAATCGGCAGTGTATCAAATACTTGTTCTCCCCACTGTACATACACAGATACAGACGCAGATACAGACGCCGATACAGATACATACACAGATACAGACACAGACACACATACAGATACATACCCAGATACATACGCAGATACAGACACGTACAGATACATACACATATACATACACAGATACATACAGATACAGACACATATACATACAGATACAGACAGATACATACACAAATACATACACAGATACATACAGACACATATACATACAGATACATACAGATACCGACACATATACAGACACATATACAGACACAGATACAGACGCCGATACAGATACAGATACATACACAGATACAGATACAGACACACATACAGACACATATACAGACGCAGATACAGACACAGACACACATACAGATACCGACGCAGATACAGACACGTACAGATACAGACACAGATACAGATGCAGATACATACACAGATACAGATACAGACACACATACAGATACAGACACAGATACAGATTCAGACACAGATACAGACACAGATTCAGACAGAGATACAGATATAGATATAGATACAGACACAGATACAGATACAGACACAGATACAGACACAGATATAGACACAGATACAGACACAGAAATAGACACAGATACAGATATAGACATAGATACAGACACAGATACAGATACAGACACAGACACAGATATAGACACAGATACAGACACAGATATAGACACAGATACAGATATAGACATAGATACAGANAGATACAGACACAGATACAGATACAGATACAGATATAGATACAGATATAGACACAGACACAGATACAGATACAGGCACAGACACAGACACATATAAAGATACAGACACAGATACAGATATAGACACAGACACAGATACAGATATAGACATAGATACAGACACAGATACAGATACAGACACAGACACAGATACAGGCACAGACACAGACACATATAAAGATACAGACACAGATACAGATGCATGGCCACAGTAGAACACACAGAGACAGGACTCTCATCTGTTCGGTCGCAGCAGAGAATAGTAATGAATGAGTAGTGAAGTATTGGGTTCTCTTCAGGGCAGGTGTAGACGTTAGTATGGAAAAGATGATGATTGTAATGGTTATGATGGTGATGTTTATGATGATATGATGAAGATCCTCTGCAAACCTTATTAAGAAGTTTACTCTCCTGAAAGGCTAAAGTGCTCAGACCACATCTTACTACAAAACAGAGTCCTCTATATGGGGTAAAACGGTGTGAATTTACACAGTGATACATAAGCCTTTGTGTGTAGATGATGCATCAGTCTGTCACTGTCTGTGTCCCTATACCCTGTCTGCATGTTTCTTGCCTTCACTTATTAGAGCCATGTGAGAGACACAGCCTTATGGATTTACTGTAAGTCCTTGGTGTTTACCTTTTAAGCCAGTGAAAGCATATTATTTATGTATTTACATGTACATTATTTATTTTCTATTTATTTGTTTTCTAATGATTTGTTTTCTATTTGTTTTGTGTATTCATGTTTATTGATTCTGTTGGTTTACATTTGGAGGGGATGTTATAATGAGGCATTATTTGACACTATTAGTAATGCAGCTATTTATTTTCTTATATTTTTGTACTTTTGTTCTATTGCTGCCAATGAGGTGTTTGTTCAGATTCTCTCCTATTTGAATACGGTAAAGAGCGGAGTGTGAATGTACGTCTCTGTTGTGTGCAGTCCTCTTATTCTACTGGAACTGGGTTGCCATTGGTTTGTCAGAACTGTGTTATAATCTAAATCTCAACCTGAAGCAAACCTCTCTTAATGGTTGCCAGAATCGTGACATGTTCAAGTAATGTTTGATGAATGCTGAACTAACAATGCTGAACTGTTTGATGAATGCTGAACTTTGGTAGTTGGGTTTAGGCTTGAGTCTAAGGCTTGAGTCTAAACCCAACTACCAAATGACCTGTGAGTTTCATTGGGGCATGCTTATGTCCATTATCTAGTACACTGGCGTAGCAAACACACCCGCAGCTTTGTGGGTCCCCAATCCCCCCCCTGCAAATTATTATTTCTGGGGGTACTAATCTAACATATGGAATTGTTTTAAGATGATCATACCATGGATCATTATAAAAAATATTATTTGATAAAATATTGAATTTGGCCTTTTCTACCATAGCCCATTGAAACACATTAAATAACACCTTTATAAATGGCAAAAAATGACAGTAAAAATATAAATAATAAGGATTTGAAGTGTCTGTCCTACATCTAGGAGATATAAGAACGCTCTGGAAATATATATATATTTTATTTTCTTCACATATTTAACCCCTTATTTTTTGAGGCACAAAACTACCTTAATACTTCCATGCGTTTGTTTGGGTTACAGTCAGATGAGTGATGGTCCTAGAGCAAAACTGAGACACTGTCGTGTTCGTGAGAGTCTCCCCTTTCCATAGATTGGTCATAAGAGTTTGTAACCATTCGGAGGCTACAGAGGTTTTCGTGAGAAGACCGATTTTTAAGATGTTTCATGATCTGATAAAGATGGCTGTACCTCGGCCACCTTCCATTGCAGATGCGGAAGGCCGACATAGGCAGATGTGGTGGATTGAGACGTAGCCCATGCAGGAAACCTGATATCTATCTTAAACTGACACATTTTGATGGGGATGTTTTGATAATGTGACTTAGATTGATGCACGGGTCAGTCTGTATCATGGAAAGAGCAGGGGTTCTTAATGGTTTGTATGCTCAGTGTATGTCAACTCTGTCAGACACCATAAAAGGCATTTCATTTTTGCAACTATTGTCCAACAAGTGTTTAATTTCTAGAAAAAAATAAGGAAGGGAAGCGCTGCTAAGGTACACAATAGTACATTTTGGTAGACAGAAGGTGCTCTTTGGTAAAAGGGGTAAATTGGTCATCAAAAAGAAAGGAGGACCAAGGCACTCTTCATATAATTAATTAAAATGCCTTCATTTGTATGGCATGTTCAATGGAAACAAAGATTAAAAACTCTGACGCGTTTCGGCTGCATAGCCGTTTGTCAGGGAGTACAAAGATATGATAATACAATGTCATTTTTTGAACAGCATTTTCCAATCAACCCTGTTTTGAAGAGGGAGTGATTACATAATTCATTGGACAACAACTAGTAAGCAATACTATAACCATTAAAAAGTCCAATCAAAATGCAAATCAAGGCTAGAAGCATCAGAACCCCTAGAAAAGTGGTTCTAACCTTGAATATGAGCCATCTAATTTATAGTACACTAGGTGATCTTTTTAATGTGTATAGTATTGCTTACTGGGTGTTGTCCAATGAATTGTGTTACCACTCCCTCTGCAAATCAGGGTTGATTGGAAAATGCTGTTCAAAAGAGGACATTGTATTATCGTATCTTTGAAGTTTTGAATCTTTGTTTCCATTAAACATGCCATACAAATAAAGGTATTTTAATGAATTATATGAAAAGTGCCTTGGTCCTCTTATCTTTTTAGTGTTTAATGGCCTTGATTGTTTAATTCTAACATTAGATTATTCAAATATGTCATAYCAACCTCMAAACTGTTTTGTTTTATAGCACTACTAAATGCTTGGCTAATTTCATTAGCATTTTGGCATGTTTTTCTAGATTTAGAACATAAAACAACATTTATAAAGCAAATATTATCCCTTAGGTCCAGCACAGCAGATACATCAATTGTTTAAGCATATGTTGCAGAACAATGATACAAATATTCTTCCAGAATATTGATCAAATAATCATATTGACTACATCAATGACGGAGTTGACAGACCACTGACTGAGTTGAGAACAGATACTCAAAACAGACACATTTTTGTCTTTAGATATAAAAGCTCAATACAAACATTTGTAAAATATGGAAAATAATTTATTTGAAAATGCCCAATAAAAACACAACTATTCTATAAGATATTTCAACACTTTGACAGAGTTAACAATATTGTTTGTAGAGAACTTTACAGACCATGAGTGGTCCTGTTGCACTACATGTAATGAGGACATGAATAAGGGTAGAGCTGACCCTGCTCATTCCTGATTCATTTAGGATTTTAGACAAATCTGACTGAGTACACCAAATCTCYGTACACATCTTTTAGGAATCACAGTTCACAGTTTTAGGAATCACAGAGAAATATTATTTAAAGTCACAGAGGGCTATTGAAAGAAACTACATAAGATCATTTTYCAGTTATTATCCATTATTGCCATTTTTTATTTTAACCACTTTTTTGGAATGTTTGAAATTTGAAGAATTTGCTCCGGACAAGGGCATTTCCAGGCATAGTCCTCATGGAAATTAACAATATTGAAAGTATTTTGAAAATTCCCTAAACAAATATTTTCCCTTGCAAAATTCCCCTCAATGTACACTCTAAGCTCAAATAATGCAGTAAAAACTTTTATTTTTCAACTGCTAGCTTTTTAATAAACCTTTTTTTTTTAAATAACATTTTTTACCACCTTTTTCTCCCCAATTTCATGATTCCAAACTTGTCTCATCACTGCAACTCCCCAACGGGCTCAGGACAGGCGAAGGTCTGAAACATGACCTGCCAAGCCACGTTTCTTAACACCCGCTCGCTTAACCCGGAAGCCAGCTACCCCAATGAGTCGAAGGAAACACCAAATCACCCTGCAGGTGCCCGGCACACCACAAGGAGTCAATAAATGAGCCAAGTAAGGCTCCCCCAGCCAAACCCTCCTCTATCCCGGACCACGCTGGGCCAATTGTGTGCCCCCGTATGGGACTCCCGGTCACGGCTGGTTGCGGCACAGCCTGGGATCAAACCCCAGGCTTTGGTGACACCGCAACACTGCAGTGCCTTAGACTGCTGCGCMWCTCGGAAAGCCCCTACAGATAACTCTTAAGGTAGAAGTTGCCCATAGGCATAGATCTAGGATCACCTTGCCTCTTCTCCAATTCTAACCTTAACCATGAGGGATGGGAACACAACCTTGACAGTGTCTATGGGCAGCTTTGTCCTTCTCCATTCTAGATAGTCAAGGTAAGGGGTCAGAGTTCAGCTCTATTGTGTCACTTCCTTGACGAGATCTGTGCTATTAGACCACTAGAGCCATATAGACAGGTTGCCTGATTCTGAATGGTCARATAGCTACTGTAGCAACAATGACAAGAAGCTGCCATGTGGGCAATCGTAGGCAGATTGTTTCAGATAGTTGTATCTTGTTCTTGATACCATGTCTTGTTTTGAGGTGTTTTGACTTATGTCACATCTAAGCTAATATGGCTCAATTTTGCTAAGTAGCTAACCAACAACTGTAACAATATATTTGATAAACAACAAGTGCTTATTGTGCAAATGTATGTTTTCAATAAACATTTGGAGACTAAATATAGTTTACATGTTGTCAATAATCCTTTGGAGTTGACAGTTGTTTTGCCCCAGAGTTGCACCCTCATCGGTTTTGTTGCTTAACAACCCAGCCATCTATTACATAGTCAGTCTGTGTTGTGTGCTTAAACCAATGATGTATATATACCCTGGATTGCTGATGCTATGTATTGGCCATTGAGAGGCTTTAAAGACACTGGTCGGCCATATTGGTACTCCCCAGTAGAAGCAGTCCTCCATAGGAGTGAATTAAATTCTACAATATTTCAATTAAATGTTTGAAGGACAAAATTGCATGTATTTAAGTATTTTGATGTTGTAGTGGGGACAGTAACATTAGTAATCTCTACAAATGATAATTTAATGAATATGTTTTATGTATTTTTTTATCTAACATTTTTATGTTTAGCTCACATAATATAATGTAAAAGTATGCATCAAGGTGTCTTTAATAGAATAGATGTGGCAAAAACAAATGACATTAAGAAATGCATTTCTAGCTCCCAAAATATTTTTACAACGGTAGGGGAGTGCCAAGATGAAGGCAGGGTGGTGTCAACACAGTCATCTTGTGTATTTTAGTGTTCTAGTGTATATATAGATCATTGGCTGAAACACTTGTACCCAGMCTGTATACTGGGTAATGTAATAGGTGAGCGAGAAATAAAAACAAAACATGTACATGAGCTACAATAAAAACTCTGTAACATAATAGATAATAACTTCCTATGAACGTATGATAACTAGAGGTGGGTGGCTGTGTGAAAATCTGTTATTCATAATATTTCATAAAAAACAGCTGTGAAAATTTTACCCTGTTTTTGTTTTTATTGTGTTTTACGTCTGTGTGGCATCATATATAGGATTGCTTACTCTCCCTGAGTGTCTATCGGTACCGTACTGTCTGACTTTCGTTATCTCTGTCTCTCTGTCAATCTATCTCTCTCTCTGTCTCTGTATCTCTGTCAATCCCTCTGTATCTCTCTCTCTCTCTCTCTCTCTCTCTCTATTTCTCTGTATCTCGCTCTCTCTCTATTTCTCTGTATCTCGCTCTCTCTCTATCTCTCTCTGTCTCTGTATCTCTGTCTCTCTGTCTATCTGTCTCTCTGTCTCTGTCTCTCTCACTCTCTCTGGATCTCTGTCTCTCTCTCTGTCAATCTCTCTCTCTCTCTGTCTCTGTCAATCTCTCTCTCTGTCTCTCTGTCTATCTCTATCTCTATCTCTGTCTCTCTGTCTCTGTATCTCTGTCTCCCTTGTAAGACTCTCTCATCCTTCTCTGCTCTCTGTCAGTCTCTTCTCCCCGTCTCTCTGTATCTGTCCTCTCTGTCAATCTTCTCTCTCTTCTCTCTCATCTCTCTCTCTCTCCTCTCTCTCTCTCTCTCCTCTCTCTCTCTCTCTCTCTCTCTCTCTCTCTTCTCTCTCTCCTCTCTCTCTCTCTCTCTCTCTCTCTCTGTTCTCTCTTTCTATCTCTGTCCTCTTTATCGCTGTTTCCCTCTCTCTGTCTCTGTCTCTCTGTCAATCTCTGTCTCTGTATCTCTGTCTTCTCTGTCTCTGTACTCTGTCTCTTCTGTCATTAATGTTCTCTGTCAATCTCTATCTCTCTCTCGCTCTCTGTCTCTGCATCTCACTCTCTCTGTGTCTCTCTGTGTCTCTCTGTCACTCTGTCAATCTCTCTCTCTCTCCTCTCTTCCTCTCTCTCTCTCTGTTGGTATCTGTCTCTCTCTTTCTCTCTCTGTCTCTGTCTTCTGTCTCTTCTGTAATCTCTCTCTCTGCTCTCTGTATTCTGTATCTCTCAATCAGCATCTAGGGGATCAACATCGTACAACTCCATAGGTCCCGTAGACATCATCTTATAATCACTTAAGTTTTATCTATTCAATGTGTGTTATCACCACACACACATCTGTCTCTGTCCCTCTCAATGTGCTAAGACAATACTAAGCCAACGAACATAAGAGAGGATTAGTCTTTTTTGCTCTTTTGTTTGTGTCTGTTTGTGTGTGTGAGGGATGGAGGGTGCAAGAGAGAGGGTAAGACAGAGCAGGGGATATGGAAAACAGAGCAGGAGATAATGAAAGAGAGAGCAGGGATATGATAAGCAGAGCAGGGGATAATGGAAAGACAGAGCGGGGATAATGGAAGACAGAGCATGGGATAATGGAGACAGAGCAGTGATAATGGAAAGACAGAGCAGTGATAATGAAAAGCAGAGCAGTGGATAATGGAAAACAGACAGAGCAGGGGATAATGGAAAGACATAGCATGGATAATGGAAAGACAGAGCAGGGGATAATGGAAGAGCAGAGCAGGGGATAATGGAAAGACAGAGCAGGGATAATGGAAAGACAGAGCAGGGGTTAATGAAAGACAGAGCAGCGGGTTATGAAAGACAGAGCAGTGGATAATGGAAGAAGACGGGATTGAAAGCAGAGCAGGAGTATAATGGAAGACAGAGCAGGGGAATAATGGAAAATAGACAGAAAACAGACAAACAAAAAAAGAAAGCCAAAGAATATAGCGCTGGAAAATAAGATTTGGAGGATTTGGGCTCATTTTCAGTCTGTAGCCATATTGTGTTGAAATCCATTGAGGGTCTCTCCACATAGATGTGGGTAGCCTCTCCTCTCATGTCTCGCCTCACTTTTGGAATGGGAAATCCAGTTCATACAATGGATTGGGGCAGAATCCCTAATTACTCTAAAGGCCCCGTGAGTGAGATGGAATTCTCCACTGCTGGAGCCAGCGGCAGAGGACTCGAGTGGTGTAAGTGTTTTGTGTGTGTGCAAGTGTGTGATGTGTGGCACGTGCCTAGGAGCACACACGTATGTGTGGTGGTGGGGGACGGACGTGCTTCTGTGTATGTGTGTGCCGGAGGAGCGAACGTGCCTGTGTGTGTGTGTGGTGTTGTGTGTGTGGTGTGTGTGTGTGGTGTGTGTGTGTGTGTGTGGTGTGTGTGTGTTGTGTGTTGTGTGTGTGTGTGTGTGTGTGTGTTGTGTGTGTTGTGTGTGTGCGCAAGCGATGCGTGTGTGTGTGTGTGTTGTGTGTGTGTGTGTGTGGTGTGTGTGTGTGTGTGTGTGTGTGTGTGTGTGTGTGTGTGTGTGTGTGTGTGTGTGTGTGTGTGTGTGTGTGTGTGTGTGTTGTTGTGTGTGTGTGTGTGATATGAATAATGCGAGGATGCCTGTAGGAGCGTGAGGGCCTGGAGCAGGGCAGATGTCGCCTGCTGATATGCAGAATCCAGGCAGCAGGCTCCTCCAGAGAGATGGGTTTATACACACACACACTCTCTCTTCTCTTCATTTTCCTGCTCTCCACAAACACATTCACACTCCATCTCTTTTCTCAATGTTTTTTTTCCTCTAATGTCTCTTCTCCTTTAAAACACACACACAAGCACACTTCTCTTTTCTCTTTTCACTCTTCTCTCTCTCTCTCTCTCTCTCTCTCTTTTCTCTTTCTCTCTCTCTCTCTCTCTCTCTCTCTCTCTCTCTCTCTCTCTCTCTCTCGTGAACACATGCATACAAACAGTAGAGCCATATCCTTCACATTTTAAAAACTGTATATTTGTTCATTTATTGTGCTATGTGTGGACATACATTTCCTATTGCCAATATCTAGGATATTGGGTTCCCGAGTGGCACAGYGGTCTAAGGCACTGCATCTCAGTGCAAGAGGCGTCACTATAGTACCTGGTTCGAATCCAGGCTGTATCACATCCGGCCGTGATTGGGAGTCCCATAGGGAGGCGCACAATTGGCCCAGCGTCGTCCGGGTTTGGCCGGTGTAGGCCGTCATTGTAAATAAGAATTTGTTCTTATTAACTGACTTGCCTAGTTAAATTAAGGTTAAATAAAAATATATATATATATTCTTATCCTATGAGGGCATGCTCTCTCTCTCTCTCTCTCTCTCTCTCTCTTTCTCTCAACTGCAGAACTCCAGACTTTTACAAGGAAATAAAAAGAGGGGCGAGTCAGAAGGTGAGATCATCTATCACAGAGATGTACTTGCTCAGTGATAAAAAGAAGAACCCCAACCTAGAACCCCAACCTAGAGCAGCACACAGTACAGTCCACTAGATGGCACTGTGAGACTGCTTCAGAGATTGACAGAGCAGCACCCCACTGTGTTTTGCTCAGAGGCAGTAGGACCATTGACAGTAAAAGGATAGGACACCCTGAAGCAGTAAAGGAATCAGGAATGTTTTCGACGAGAAAAACTCCTTTACAACTAATAACTWGCCTACATCACACCACAAAATAATAATATGCGCATAAGCTGACCATATAGCCTTCTCAAAATGTGGAATGATATTTAATGCATAAGCCCAAATATTAAAATGTGACTGGGGAAATCCCACCGACGGTCAGAGTAAACTTGTATAGTCACTTATAATTAATTTATACTTTTCCCCCAAAATGTAATAGTCTGTATTTATTTTACCTTTATTTGACTAGGCAAGTCTTCTTGAAAGTAAAAGTTACAGAAAGTGATACCTTACCAACCACAATATTCAATAACGCATTAATGTATTGGTTGTCGAGTATGACATTTTTATCGGCTGAATGTGAGAATAATAGGGGTCTACGTTCTAACATGTGTGTAGGCTATCCGACCGTCTGTTGAGCCCTGGTCACAAAAGTTTGGTTCCTTTGTCTACATTATGTAATAGCGTATTGTTTTTCTGAAATCTAATAACATTTCAGGTAAGCTATTTGGATATTTCTTTAAATATTTTAATAATCWATTTTACATAAAGACCAATATTTCGTCTAAAAGCGAATTGTTTTTATAATTGTCGCAATTGTTTAATGTGTAGGCCTACATCTGTGCAACATGAGAAAAACGGTGACTGGAATTGTGGAGACAGAAATTACGCTAAAAAACAATGTTATTCTTAGTATAGGCCTATATGTTATTGACTGGCTACTTCTGTAATGACACGATTTATTTTCACAAGACAATGTGTGCAAATCAGCGATAATATACAGTTATCGGAAACCGCTCAAGGACATTTTGTGCAACCTAGACAGATTTATAAAATCCATAGTTGTAATGCAGGCTCGCGCGGCCAAGACTATTGGTACAGCGTTGTGCGTGACAGTAGTGATCCATTCGTCAAGCTAAAAGAACATGAGAAGAATACAAAAGGATTATAAAAAAAACAAATACATTTTAATGACAAAAAAACATAATATAGAAATTGTGCAATTATTGATTTCTTTTCCCCATTCATTTGATCAGTCACAGGGTTGGGGTCAATTCAGAATGCTTAGATAAACTCAAATCCAATACAGCATTTTGAGTTTGAATTTGAATGGTCAAGAAAAATAATAATTTACATTTGAATGACAGGAAAAACAATTCAAACAAATTTAATTTCAGCTATTCTTAAATGTATTAAATGTATTAAATGTGCAGGCCTACTCAATTTGAATTTTCCCAGGGAGCCTTTTCAATTAGGCTTACAATTCATACGCATAGGCGTTAGATGAGTCAGATGCCAATAAATAGGCTAAGCCTATAGGCTACATTTTCCATGCAATGATGAGTGAAATAGTTGTTTTGTATATCAGTGCCACTAGGCCAGGTGAGTATAAGTGATATTGATAGCTATTTGTCACATTATCTCACTGAAGTGCCTTAGTCTACATAATATAAGTTGATGTTATGCCTATACTTTGAGGTAAATAACGAGAATATGTAATGCTATTCAAACCAATTTGGTTCACAAGTATTAGCTATACAAATTATCTAATTTATGTCAGTGTGTTGAGAATTTCCCATTAATTTAATTATATTTCCTGTCATTCCATTTCAAATTCGGAATCAGCCTCCTCCTGATTCCATTCAATTTTTAATCGAAATTCTTGAAATAATGAACCAATTTTGACTCCAGGAATTGCCAAAGTTGACCCCAACCCTGCAGCTGTCAGATGTATATCACGAGTTGAGCGGCACAAGAGCACGTGCACGTACGTGTTTGTGCTTTGGCACTGGTCTGACAAGAGAAAATTCAACAAACAAACATACAAAGCGATACAAAAACAAATGTAAGTTACATCCCACGAACAATTCTTCTTGGTGAATTAATCATTGTCTAGATTAATTGGAGCCACTGAAGACAGAGCTGGTACAGATATATTCCGTTATTATCTTCTTACGAAACGAAGGCAGAGGGCAGGCTTCAGTGATATGGTATGGTCCTTACAGTCTCTCGGTCTTTCTGATCACAGGATTTTGGAAACACAAATAAATATACAAACACAACACATAGGCTACTGTAAACAGGCGCGCAGAAATGTACACATGATGGACACGACATGAGGTGTCAAGAGAAAATTAAATTAATTTTGACTTCATACATGGTGTGTGCCTCGCAAGGTATGCACAATACACAATTATTATTACTGTATTATTATTATTATTATTATTATTATTATGTAGGCCTATTTTATGATATATTAAAAATTATGGATACTTTAATTTTGGGGATATTTATTTATTTATTATTGGGATACAATCTGACCACATTATAGACTATAACTGACACATTGTGCCTTGGTAAATATGTTGTCTACAGTACAGGATATGCTGTGTTTACTATTGTATGGTAATTAACAAACTGCAATTCAAATATAGTTAGTAAAACTGAAACTAATCATGACATGTTGAATTGAAATGAACTTGATTCAATATATCTCAAAATACATGTCAATATATCCCATGTCCCCATGTGTCCATGCAGGCATACGTTATGACCCTGTTCTATGTAAATAAACATTAGCCTATAGCCTATAGGCCTATGCTTTGCCTTTGTCATAGAAACATGACTAATAATGTTTATTATAATAATACCTACCATGATAATAACAATAGGCCTAATAATAATATGCTGGTGATAGTATTGGCTTTTATTTAATGGTGCAGCAGGTGTATTGAGCTTCGACCGTGTTAAACCCCTGTTGCTTTTGTTATTAAGGAAAGATGGCGTTTATTTACCGACTGTCGGCTGCGATCTCTATGCCTGTTTCCCGCGGGTAGGTTCGTGCACACAGCCTATACTGTCTTTATTTTTACACATTACGACATATTGGCGCCTTGACTATAAAATCGATTTGATGTCAATGATATTGAACCTTTTTTGGTTAGCACACACCAACCACGGTCCATGTAGCCAGAAATTGCGTGTCGCATCTCCACTGCATGAAAACTCCCCATAGCTCTCGATTTCTGTGTGTCTGGGGTGTAGTGCTCGAGTTCTTACACTCGGTATCCCCACTGTGTTCCATATAGGTCCAACATTAGCACTGGGCTGGCTACGGTCCAATGCTAACTGGTCAGGCACAGAGAAACACAGGGGGACATTCATATCCTTTAGGGGTCCATGTGTTATAACGGGTYTAAGGTCATTGTACCGGGGTTTGAGCGCCGTGGTGAGGTGGTGTGTCCCCATACATGTCCTCCGTTCCCGGTAACTGTCCTCCAATGGGCGTCATCCTCTTCTCCTTCTGCCGCCTGTTACAAAACCAAACCCTCACCACCTCCTTCTCCAGCTGCAGGCTGTCCGCTATGGAGGTGATCTCCGCGCCGCCTGGTTTGGGACTTTTGAGAAAATGGCTCTCCAAAGCCCCCTTTATGCCCACCTCGATGGAGGTCCTCTTTTTCCTCTTCCTCCCCTGCGCCGCGATCTTATCCAGGCTGGTGGGGCTCCCCGAGGTGGAATCCGCCTCCTCCAGCCATTTGTTAAGCAGTGGTTTGAGTTTACACATGTTTTTGAAGCTCAGCTGAAGCGCCTCGAATCTGCAGATAGTGGTTTGAGAAAATACATTTCCATAAAGGGTCCCCAGCGCCAGCCCCACGTCAGCTTGGGTAAAGCCCAGTTTGATGCGCCGCTGCTTGAACTGCTTGGCAAACTGCTCCAGGTCGTCCGAGGTCGGCGTGTCCTCGTCCGAGTTTTCCGGGTGTCCCCCGTGCTGGTGGTGCGAGAGGGACGACTGTACCCCGCCTCCATGCTCGCTCAGATGTGGGCTGTGGCTGTGGTGGTCTTCCTCCTGCAGGGAGTGGTGGTGCATCTGCTCTGGTCCTCCCAGGCCGAACCCAGACTGGGAGTACACCAGGCTCTGGCCATCAGATGTAGCCATACCGGGAATGTGCGTGGAGGCCGTGCTTGTTCGCCATGCCCTGGCGTCGTGATGTGCCTGGTGCGCTAGGTGAGGGTGTCGCTGTTGCTGTTGCTGCAGACTGGCGGAATTCTGGAGCTCCTCTCGGTCGCTTTGCAGAATGGGCTTCACGTCCTGCTCTCCGAGGAGACTCGACGGCCACGGAGCCCCGTCCCCGTGCGACAGAGCCGTGATCCACTGGTGAGCGTGGCTAAGCGGATGACCGCTGCCCGGTAGAGTGTAGTCGTTCTGGAGCARGGTGTGCGCGTCCCTGTACACCGCTGCCTGCTGCATGCTCCCGGACTCCGAGTGCTGCCGCGGCGCGCTGCTGGCGGTAGTCAGGACACTGTAGTGGTTGGACGCTGCGGTCGCCATAACTCTCGGAGCCGGAGTGATAGCTCTGTCGTTAAAGGAGCTGCCTTTGACAGTTACTATTTTCCGCCACCGGGCAGCTAGCTAGGTTTTGCTCTCGATCTCCCGGGCGCGGTGCCAAGGGGACGTAGAGGCGCACACCTGAGGTCCGCCTCGCTCAGCTCTTTATTGGCCAAGAACGGTTGACAGATGTTGTTACCCCTGACAGCACCCCGCTCATTGGTCACGGGAGATTCTATAGAAGCCCCTATCACTCTCCCCAACAATACTGGCAGTCCCGCTGCAGACTAACAGAGCAGAGTGAAAAGCTGGTGTTGACTGAGAAAGAGTGGATAGCCTCTTAGGCCTATTTCAGTGGAAAAAACTAGTCAATAAACATTTATTCGATTGAGGTAATTTATTCTGAATAGTATTGATCTATTTATGAGAAACATCCACAAACTCGATGCATACAATGCATACATGCATTAGAGCCATGGCCTAGGCCTATGTCATTTGTGCGAATGTTTATTATTTTTTTGTTCAAATATATTCATATTCACCAGGCTATAATCTTTTCACCTTGAAATTAATACAAAAAAAAATGTCTTTATAGTGTTACATTTTGAGAAAACCATTGTTTTGTGTATATTTATGGTGGCTTGCGCTCAGAGCAGTGGGATATTAACTGTCACGGCCCCTCCAGCTGCCTCTCTCCTCGCGACGCTGTCCAAAGAGAAGGGGCGCATTTTTCCCTGGCCTCTGCCCCGTTGCCATAGCGAGCGCAGTGAATGGAACAACAACGCCCACGTCACAGCTGCATTCGCCTCTTCTTTTCGTTCCATTCCAAAGGACCCATTCGAGCGGCTCGCTCTGCCGACGGGACAAATAAAAGGAGGCAAGCGAAAAGGGCACATCGGGGCCAAGGAGCGAGGGGTGAATGAATAGCCTCTCTAACCCACTCGCTCGCCCACGGTGTCCCTATCTTCCGTGCCTGTTTGGTAAACTTCGGAATTCATGCGCCCACATTGGCACGCGGGCGTTTTGTGGTGGGAATACATTTCAAAGTAGGCCTACCAATAGGCTGCACACCCCAAACACAGTAGCCTATTAGTTCAATAAGATGAAAACGAATAATTACAAAGAATGAAAGGCAAACACCTGTGCTCCATAGTTTTCATGAACACAAGGGGGTAGTGTAGTTTATACAGGGGTTCCCAAACTTTTTCACTCGGGCCTCCCCTTCCAGCATTGGGGAACATCTCGTGCCCCCCCTCCCCRGGTTTAAAGCTTATTTTCTTTAAATTCTATACATTTTGCCATGTCTAATGTGTATTCATGTGATATTTCAGTGACAAAAAAATTACAACAATATGGGCTAAAAAACATAAATAAAAATTAACTTATCTGACATGGACTAGTTGATCTGGACATTTCTGACAAGTTATAAATATCTCTAAATATATAAGCATACAATGACTGACATGACAAGAGGAAGTGATGATGCACTACCCAATTTAGAAATTGCACCTTGTGCATTCTACTATTACAACTTTCAAGAGTAAGTTTAAAGCCGGACTGAGTACCTGAAATKTAAAAAACGAACCCGTGCCGACTCCTCGTGCCACCCCACAGTTTGAGAACCACTGGTCTAGAACACAGTATGGATTTGCTTTGTGATAGTAGGACTAATAATACATATAGTTTGTATTCATAACATGAGAGAGAAGCACAATAATGTTCGATATCATGGGACACTTGCAATAAACTCTATCTGTTGGCTATAGGTGCCATCTATATCAATAACAGGGGCGACAGGTAGCCTAGAGCGTTGGGCCAGTAACTAAAAGGTTGCTGGATCGAATCCCAGAGCTGACAAGGTAAAAATCTGTCATTCTGAACAAGGAAGTTAACCTACTGTTCCCCGGTAGGCCGTCATTGTAAATGAGAATTTGTTCTTAACTGACTTTAAATAAAGGTTAAATAAATATAAAAAAAACAGCAAATATTGAAATATAGCCTACCATTGTTTATGAGGGGGGGACTTCAAAATATGAAATTGCTTAGAAGTTACTTTCCACCCAAAACCAATTCTTTGGAGGGATGTTAATTATTATTAGGCMTATATTTTGTTCAATGTTTTCAACCTCCAAGAAAAAGAACCAGAGGGGAATCAGGAAGATGGTGCAAGAAACTGGATATGCCTACTATAAAAACACTCTTAAGGAATTGTATTCCCTCGTTTATATGCCTATTACAGATACATCATTGACAGGGCTATTTGCATGTGAAAAGTTTACATGCAACTTTAGGATACTTTTTAGATTAAGTTACTTATTTACCATAGCATAAATAATTGGTTAAAAGTCGTGCACTTTTTCATATATGTATAATAGATAAATCAATGGATAAAGAATCAAATAAAGTAGCAGGTCTAGGGATCAGTCTATCCTATACTGAATCACCAGGATTGAAAGAACATTTGTGATGATTAGGTTGTAATTCCGAGAATTACCGAACGTGCCACCAGGGCCTCCAACAGTCGTGTGCAGAGAGAAGCAAAACATATTACCCTAATGGTGTAATATGCAAACTACTGGCCGCCCAATTACAAGACTTAATAACGCATAAATGATGTGAGTCCTGTTCTTAGGAAGGACAGACTCTGTGTTAATTCAGTCAAAGGACTGGAGCGACTGTCAACACAAGCCAGTTAGATAGGCTCTGTCTCTCTGTTTCAGGAGCCTCAGTCAACTCTGTATTCAAAACACTGAGAGTTAATGACAGAGAATCTGAGCGTTAAATTAACAGTAATTATATGGCCTGCATGCTGTAAAGATTCAATTTCTCCAACTATAATGGGCTAAGTGTCCCCATGTGCAGTGAGCTTCTGCTTTATGATATTTATAATACAGAAACACACTCAGCACGCAATTGTGTGTGTGTGTGTATACCGGGGTGACCACAGCATGGCCCTCCCCCTGTGGGAACCCTAAAGCAGGGGTGAGTGAGGCTGGGGGGTTCCTTTATGCTGCCGGACTCAGAGAGATAATGGCCATTCCTCCACAGCTGGCCCACACAATCAAAGAGAGACTGGCTCTGAGGATTCCAGCTTTAACCAGGCCTTTGTGTCAACTAATTACATCTGAATGCAAGACCCCAAGAACCCACCTCCCCCCATCTCAACCTGTGCAGAATACCCCAAACAACCCTTCAGATAGAGCAAGAGAAACACACACACACACACACACACACACACACACCACTACCCCACCAGTCACCACCACACACACACACACACACACACACACACACACACACACACACACACACACACCACACACCACACACACACACACACACACACACAACACACACACACACACACACACACACACACACAACACACACACACACACCACACACACACACCACAACAACCAACCACATCATATCTCACCCACTCCCATCCAATGCAGATTTACCTACGCTATGCCCATCTCCATTGACAAGTGAAGATTGTCC
>NC_036854.1:20415924-20428535 GCF_002910315.2 Salvelinus sp. IW2-2015 | reverse complement strand
TGTGTTTCTGATATTGTAACAGACAGTACGGGAGAGTAAGAGAGAAAAAGCAAGATTCATGATTGACTTTTTCAGACTAGGCATAAGAGACATACGCTGGACAGCAGGACTGGCCAAATTGATCCAGCAAACACATGTGCAAGTGTCAATGACCAATACTGATCAATCAATGATGATGAGTGATGATCAGAATTTCAAAACAGGGAAGCTTACGGGCAATTCTATGGCAACGAAATGATGCTGAGACTCACATTTTTCACTTTAAAATGTATGCCAAACAAAAACCATTGATTTCAAAGTTAAACAAACTGCACAACTCTATGCACAATGACTTTGAACAATTTACACAGTAAACAAGCAAAACAATTACTAGAAAACTGTGCAGATGCAAAGTTTAGTAACATAATTGCAATAAAACCTCCCTCAGTTTTATTCTGTTATCAAACTTTGTATCTTCTCAGTTCTTCCTTTAAATGTGTTTTTGTAAAGTTCTACAGTTTGTTMAACTTTAAAATCAATGGTTTTTGTTAGGTATACATTTTAAAGGAAAACATCTCAGTCTCAGTGGGATTTCGTTAACATGGAATTGCCTTTACATGATCATCTGTGATATAGTGGTCATCCTGGAGAGCTATGAGAAGTGCAGGTTTTAATTCCAGCCCAGCAGTAACATACCTGATTTCACTAACCAATTATTGCTGGGTTGGAACAAAAGCCTGCACACCATGTAGCTACCCGAGACTACAGGTTGGTGATCACTATGCAGTAGATGATGGTGCTGCTGAAGAGACTGCTAGCTGACACTATATTACTCTCTGTACTGTTCCCTCTTTCCCTGTCTCAATCTGTCTTTCTGGGGCTTTTAGAGATGGGGGAGGTATAGAGGGGTGACCAGAGGCCCTTTTACTTTTGTGTGTCCCCCCCTCTTACACTGCATGGATAGTGTAACCCCCCCCCGCCCCACCTCCACATCTTCACCCCTTCCCTTGATCAGCAGTGGTTAGTATTCCAGTTAATGTCCATTTATTCAATTAAATTGAGGAAAAGTCAAAGTTTTCAACTGAGGAGAAACAGTACTACCTAAACGTGTCCAAAAAGAACACTAATTGTCTTCTTAAAACATTTTACCCCTATTTGCTCCTCCTAATAAACATGTCCCTCCTTTCCTTTCCTCCATCTTAGTGTGACTGCAGTCATTTATTACTGTGGTGTTGAAGCTGTCTTTAACCTTTTCTAAGGTCAAGTTTCTCTGGTGGCCATCAGTCCTGGTCTTGTTTAGGTTACCTGTCATGTGTCTTCGCCCCTCTCCCTCTGTACCTTAATGTCTACCGCAGTAAGTGTTATGTCTAATGGGCCGGGAGGGAGGGTGGAGGACTCTACTACTACTGCATTTAAAGATCCCATCCTGAAACAGGGCCAAAATGGAAACTCAGATAGACCTGGAATGGATTGAGCCAAGACCTCAGGGARCAATAATGGTTGTTCTCAATACGACGATAAAATCCATGGCTTCCCTCTCTTTCTCTGTCTCTCTGTCTCTCTCTCTCTCTCTTTCTCTGTCTCTCTCTCTCTCTGTCTCTCTCTTTCTCTGTCTCTCTCTCTCTGTCTCTCTCTCTCACTCTCTCTTGCTCTCTCAATTCAATATACTTTATTGACATGGAAAGTAAAACACTTCCATTGTCAATGTAAGCATTTAACATCAATGGTCAAAGACAGGAATATACTAGACTGTTTGTAATTAAGCAATACTAATGATAGTGGTAATCATATTAACAGCAATTACAAGAAATAATAATAAAGAATAGACCAATATGAATAACCACACTATTTTTCACTCATGTTGTGACAGGAGGCCACAAATTTGGCTGCCAAAACACAGCATTTTCTGTATGTATTTAAGTTTGTCTTTATCATTTAGGTTTTCAAATTCTTCGTATTGTTTTMTAATTTTGGGGGAAGAATGTATTTTTTATGTCAGAATATCTGTCAGAAATTGATATAAAATGCAGCTCTGTCTCTATCTCTTCCTGGGGGCAGAATGAGCACAGCCTGACTGTCATGCCCTGACCTTAGTTCCTTTTTTATGTCTCTATTTTGGTTTGGTCAGGGCGTGAGTTGGGGTGGGCATTCTATGTCTGGTGTTCTATGTTGTCTATTTCTTTGTGTTTGGCCGTGTGTGGTTCTCAATCAGAGGCAGCTGTCTATCGTTGTCTCTGATTGAGAACCATACTTAGGTAGCCTGTTCCCACCTGTGTTTGTGGGCAGTTGTTTCCTGTTTTGTGTTTTTTCACCTTACAGGACTGTTTCGTGTTGTTCACTCTCGTTGTTGTTTTTTGTCATTCAGTGTTCAGTTTATTTGATTAAATTTACTATGAACACTTACCACGCTGCGTGTTGGTCCGATGATTCCTRTTCCTCATCATCAGACGAAGAGGAGGAGCGTTACACTGACCTCTCTGGGCAGCCATGTTTGCCTGTGACCACCGGTCTCTATGTTTTTATCTCTCCATTTTCTATCAGTCAGTGGTCAGATAATCTGCCACCATGTACTGTCTGTTTAGAGTGAAATAGCATTGAAGTTTAGTTAGATTTTCTTGWGGTGTCTTTCCAATAGGTGAAATATTAACATTTTTGCTTTGTGATAATTTGGTTGGGCCAGATTTTCTGAGTGTTGTCCTGAGACTTTGTTGGGTTGGTAGGGGTTAGTGAATTGAGCCTCAGGACCAGCTGGCTAAGGGGACTCTACTCTCTCACTCTCTCACTCTTTCTCTTTCTACACACCCCATACACACATGCAGCACACAACACCATGTCACGCCCTGACCATAGAGAGCTTTTTATTCTCTATGTTGGTTGGGTCGGGGTGCGACTAGGGTGGGTCATCTAGGTGTTTGTGTGTCTATGTTGGCCTGTTATGGTTCCCAATCAGAGGCAGCTGTTTATCGTTGTTTCTGATTGGGGATCATATTTAGGCAGCCATTTCCCCTTTGTGTTTTGTGGGATCTTGTCTATGGATAGTTGCATGTCAGCACTATTGTTAGCTTGACGTTTCGTTTGGTAGTTTGTTGTTTTTGTTCGGTGTTCATTTATTAAAGRAAAATGTACGCCTACCACGCTGCACCTTGGTCCATTCCTTATGACGAACGTGACACACCATGCAATTATTTTATTTATTGTTGTCTTTTTTCTGAGTTATGTCTCCCAGGGACTGTTGACATGCTTTTCTCTTTTACTCCCGAATACAGTTACTTCTGTTCTGACAGTTTCCTAGGTTCTAACCCAGTTTCAGCTCACCATCTCCATACTTCCTGGTTATGATTAGCCCTGGTTACCCCTGGACACAGAGATAGTCATGTGCTCATTAAAGTGTCACTAAGCATGCGGAATCTATGCTGAGCTGTAATGGGCCAGTAGACAGACAGACTGACTATGTGTGTGTGTGTGTGTGTGTGTGTGTGTGTGTGTGTGTGTGTGTGTGTGTGTGTGTGTGTGTGTGTGTGTGTGTGTGTGTGTAGGAGTGGGGTTGTGGTGTATAGGTTGTAGTGTGTTCCACGATGTAGAAATGTGTGTTCAGGATCATGTTCTTATATCCCAACCCTACCAACCTTTTTCACTCCATAAGAGAATGGCTGAGCCACAAAAAGAAAGAAACAAATAAGTAAAGAAAGAAAAGAGGAGATAACTTTTTTTTAAGACACAATAGCAAACATGTTCTTTCCATGCATATCAAGTAAGCTTTTTGGAGGATGGTGTAAAAAAAAATTCCGTAAGAATAAAAAGAAAGACAAAAAACAACTCCAGCAACCTAGCCAATTAATTTGGGCCTGTGATCTCAAAGGGTTGGAGGAGAGGTGCTTGGCTACATAGCGCTAAGCTAATTCATGTAGCATATCCCATCTGTATTAAATATATGCATGAGGCTAATTCCGTTAGCTGTAGCGCTGTAGCACGCAGTTGCGGGAACTAGTTCCCATTAGCGGTAATCCGCCTCCAGTGAAATCAAGCTGGTCGAGGCCAACATTGCTTTTTGCATGAAGCAAACAACATTTAATTTGCTTTGCTAAATCAAAGCGTGGCATTCTGGATTCTGGATCCTGCCTTACTCTCTCACCCCCCTCTCTCTCTCTCTCTCTCTCCCTCACTCACCTCTCTCTCTCTCTCACACTCATACCCCCCCTCTCTCTACTCTCACTCACCCCCCCCTCTCTCACACACTCAATCTCTCTGCCTCAATCTTTTATGTCTTACTTTATTTCTCTCTATCTTTCTCTACCCATACCGCTCTCTCTCTTTTTCCTCATCCTCTCCCTCTCTCTTTTTCTCTCTCTCCACCTTTTCCCTTTCTCCTCCTCCTTTCTCTCTTCCTCTTTTTCAGTGGGATAAATTACTCGAGAATCATAACAGAATAAAAATTACAGAGAGGGAAGAGACAGAACAGAATGTTCTGTCTCTTCGCATACTCACACCCTCACCCTGAGATTTAATTACGTGTGTATGTGTGTGTGTATGCGTGCATGTGTGTTGGTCTCTCAAGTGTGGCACAAACACACATACACACACACCCTCAAATGCACACGCACGCACGCACGCACGCACGCACGCACGCACGCACGCACGCACGCACGCACACACACACACACACACACACACACACACACACACACACACACACACACACACACAGAAATGGTGTGTTGGTGTGTAGTGAAATAAAAACATTCTGTTCTGATTTGGTAGATGTTTCATGTATATCTCAGAGGGACATAGCGTGTGTTTGGAGTGTGTTTCCAGGTCAGGGCTGGAGCCTATGAGACACACTTTTGTTATTGAGTGTGTGGGAGAGTGTGCACGGCTATGTGTGTATTACTCTGTGTATGCGTGAAAGAGTAAGAGTGTGTGTGTGTGTGAGCTCCTTGCGGTGCACTGCAGAACCAGTCTCTGAAAAAAGAGCAGTTTGGCTGTTCCTATTGAACTTGACCTGCGGGCCAGATCAATGTGTGTGTGTATGTGTGTTTGTTTGTGTGTGTGTACGCGAGCCAAATCAATGTGTCTCCATGTGTCACGGATTGAGAGAGCTCACTGATTACCCAGGGGTGGGTGGGGGAGGGGAGCGGGGGAGCGGGGAAGTAAGGGAGGGAGGGATGAGGAGAGAGAGAAGGAGGAGGTAGAGGAGGAGGGGAGGGAGGATGAGATTTAGCAGAGGACAGGGCTGAGACCAGGATCAGAGAGAATAGCATCTCATTTAATTTTATTTTCAGTTAATTTCACCCTATCTGGGGGAGCGGTAATGCACAGCGTCCTCCACTGCTGGAGTTCAGCATCCAGATGAGGGCAGTATTCTCAGAAAAAAACTGGAACATGTCCTACCCAGCAAACCAAACAATATTTGTGCATGGGTCTGTATGCATAGTCTGTATTATTCTGAGAAGTACAACACACACACACACACACACACACACACCCACACCACACACACACACACACACACACACACACACACACACACACACACACACACACACACACACCACACACACACACACACACAACACACACAACACACACACAACACACAACACACACACACACACAGCTCTAACTCCCTATACACACAGCCTCTCCACCCATACACACAGCTCTCTACCCCATACACACAGCTCTACCTCAGCATACACACAGCTCTTACCCCCCCATACACACCAGCTCTACCCCCATACACACAGCTCTTACCCCCTCATACACACAATTTCTGCACCCCCATACACACAGCTCCACCCCCCATACACAACAGCTCTACCCCCTCTATACACAACTCATTCCCCCGTACACACAACTCTTACCCCCATACACACAGCTCTCCCCCATACACACAGCTCTACCCCCATACACACAGCCTCTACCTCCCCATAAACAGCTCTACCCCCCAATACACACAGCTCTGCCCCCCCAACACACAGCTCTACCTCCCCATACACACAGCTCTACCCCATACACCACAGGTCTACCCCTCCCACTACACACAGCTCTACCTCCCCCCCATACAACACAACTCTACCCCCTATACACACAACTCTACCCCCTATACACACACACTCTACCCCATCACACACATATTCTACCCCTATACACCACAAGCTCTTACCCCAACCATTACCAACAGCCTACCCCCTTTACACAACTCTACCCCCCATACACACAAACCTTAAACCCATACACACAGCCTCTACACCCCCATTCACACAGCTCTACCCCCATACACTCAGCTCTACCCCCCCATCTACACACCAGCTCGTACCCCCCCATCACACAGCTCTACCTCCCCATACACACAGCTCTTACCCCCAACACACAGCTCTACCCCATACCACACAGCTCTACCTCCCCATACACACAACTCTACCCTCCATACACACAGCTCTACCCATTACACACAGCTCTACCCCCTACACACAGCTCTACCCCATACACATAGCTCTACCTCCCATGCACACAGCTCCTACCCCCATGCACACAGCTCTACCCCCATGCCACACAGCTCTACCCCTCCCATACACACAGCTCTTACCCCCATGCACACAGCTCTACCCCTCCCATACACACAGCTCTACCTCCTATGCACACAGCTCTACCCCCATGCACACAGCTCTACCCCCTCCCATACACACAGCATACTACCTCCGCGGCATACACACAGCTCTACCCCATATACACACAGCTCTAGCCCATACACACAGCTCTACCCCTCATACACACAGCTCTACCCCCCCTACACACAGCTCTACTCCCTATACACACAACTCTACCCCATACACACAGCTCTAGCCCCATACACACAGCTCTGCCCAGGTGAGAGTATGGAGACGGCTGTGGGGTTTAACGATGGAGACCAGGTTCTCCAGAGTTCCAAGATAGTCAGGGTCTAGACTGGGTCCTCCGTAGCCCAGCAGGGAGCTCTGAGTGGGCATCAGTATGCACCGCCACCACCCCTGCTGAGGCTCATCAGTGGTGTGTGTTTTATGGTGAGGGCCCGAGTCGATGGACTGTGTGTGTGTGTGTGTGTGTGTGTGTGGTGTGTGTGTGTGTGGGTGTGTTGTGTGTGTTTGTGTGGCCTGTAAGTGGTGTGTCGTGTGTTGTGTGTGTGTGCGTGTCGTGTGTGTGTGTGTGTGGTGTGTGTGTGTGTGTGTGTGTGTGGTCGTGTTGTGTGTGTATGTGGTGTAACTGCTCATTAATGCCTAACGGTGTGTGTGTCATAGTCACGTCAAGGTTTGGAGTAACTGGATGACCCACTGTGATCGTGTCATGGCTTGCAGCCAATGGTCATGCTGAAAGGGTGTTGCCCGTATTGCCTCGCTCTATGGGACAAAATTAATGAAACAAAAATGTTATTATCCATAACATGCAAATTAATTCATGTATTAAAACAATGTATGTGTTATTCCTCGATATAATAACAAAACATTATTTATAATATTAATGACACTTGGATAAACCAAAGGGCATCATGAATTGACCACGTTGCTTGCATGTTTCTCGTCAATAAAAAATTTAGTTAAGAGCAGAGAAACACACATTCACACAGACCATGAATCAAATCAAATATTGTTAGCATCGAGTTTCTTCTGTGTTTCAATAAAAAAATCTACGATTGCCTTGCACATGTCAGTAGGGGTCAACACAACAAATCCTTGCTGATTCAATTTCCTCTGGGAGGGGTGTGACGAAGAGAGAGGGGATGGAGAGAGAGAAATGGAGAGAGATGAGAGAATGAGACGGAGAGGGAGGAGGGAGGGGAGGGTTCGTGTTGACCCCTGCTGTGGGTTCATTAAACACACACACACACACACACACACACACACACACACACACACACACAACACACACAACCACACACACACACACACACACACACACACCACACACACACACCACACACACACACACACCCACACCACACACACACACACACACACACACACACACAGATTGGTGGAAAAGTACTTAAGTAAAAATATTTTAACAGTTAACTACTTAAGTATTTTCTGGGTATCTGTAACTTACTTTAATATTTCTATTTTTGACAAACTTTTACTTTTACTCACTACATTTTCGAAGACAATAATGTGTTTTACTCTATACATGTTCCCCTGACACCCAAAGATACTCGTTACCACGTTGAATGCTTAGCAGGATCGATTGAGAATTCGGTCCATTTCGCGTCCACTTGTCAAGAGAACAATGGTCATCCCTACTTTGCCTCTGATCTCGGCAGACTCACTAAACACAAAATGCTCCTGTTTATAATGATTGTCTAAGTGTTGGGAGTGGCTGCTGGTCTATCCGTAAATACATTCAACCACACACACACACACACACAAACACACACACACACACGCACGCACGCGACGCACGCACGCACGCACGCACCGCACGCACGCACGCCACGCCATACACAGTCTTACTGGACTACACGGAGCATTGGTTTGTAAACAAACAGAGAGAGATGAGACGACCGAGGCGAGACAGAGAACCTGGAAACCTCTGAGAGAAGAGAGGAGAACCGACAGGAAATCGAGATACTAGGATTGAGAGAGAGAGTATGAGCACCAGAGACCACCCCGCCAACGCCCAACTCAGGCCCCCCCACGAAGCCCCCCTCCCCCCCACCAGACCCCCAGAAGGCACCTCCGACCACCCACCACCCACCGACCCCTCACCCCCCGCCCCGCCCACCAGAACCGACGTGAGAAACAGGCTGCGCGCGCCGACCTGACCGCTCCTACTCAAAACCCGAACCAGACTAAGAGACAACAAACGACCCACTCTGAACGGACATGTAGTACGAGCTTCTCAGATAGCCGACAAATATGTACATTAACAAAAAATAGAACATTAACCTAACAGAGAACAAAGATCACACTAGCCAACCACCAAACAGAGGAAAGAGGAGAGCGGGAAGAGAGGAAGAACAGAAGAGACAAACGAATCGCGCAAGAAACTCTCTATACCAAATCCACTGTAAGATACCTCGTAAGCACATCATACTGTAGGACAGAGAATAGACCAGAAGCAGAAGACTGGAACAAAACAAAGAGAATAGACGACTGAGTCTGACCTAACCAAAGGATAACGATCAGGACAACAGATATGGATATTCGATCAAAATAAACTAGGGAGAAAACACAAACAGACTTGAGAGACAAAGAAAAACGAACTGAAAATGAATCTGAATGAGAGTTCTTTCCAGGTGCGACGACTGATGTCCTTCCGAGAGCACCGGAACCGAGCTCTACCACTACAACTGATCCCTGAGAGGGGAGAGAACATGACACAGCCTTCGAAGATACTAAAGAAATGGATTGAGAAGTCAGCGTCAAACACAGTATCGAAATAAATAAACTGTTAGTCCAGGTCAACACAGCTTCATAATAAACTGTTCAGTCAGTCAACACAGCCTTCATAATAAACTGTTAGTCAGGATCAACACAAGCCTTCTAATAAACTGTTAGTCAGGTCAACACAGCCTTTCATAAAAACGTAAGTCAGCGTCAACACAGCCTTCATAAATAAACTGTTAGTCAGGGTTCAACGCAGGCCTTCATAGATAAACTGTTAGTCAGGTCAAACACAGCCGTTCATAATAAAACGTTAGTTCAGCGTCAGACACAGCCTCATAATACACTAGATTAGATCAGGCAACACAGCCTCCATACATTAAACTGTTAGTCAGGTCAACACATCAACTTCCATAATGACACTAAGCTTGGTCAAGGTCAACGCAGCCTCGATAGAGAATGTTAGTAGCAGAACCACAGCTTTCATATTTAACCATGTTAAGTAGCAGACGTCAACACAGGCCTCATAATAACGTTAGTCAGGATCAACACAGCCTTACATATAAACTGTTCAGTCAGAGTCAACAGCCTTTCATAATAAAACTGAGTTAGTCAGGGTCAACACAGCCTTCATAATAATGTTCGTCAGTCGCAGTCAACAACAGACCATTCGATAAATTACACTGTTAGTTCAGGGGTGCAACACACAGCCTTCATAATAAACTGTCTAGTCAGGTCAACACAGGCCTTCATATAAACTGTTAGTCAGGGTCACAACACAACCTTCATAGAATTAAACTGTAAGTCAGGTCAACAAAGGCCTTCTTAATAAACCTGGTTAGTAGGTCAACACAGCCTTCATAATACACGGTTTAGTCATGTCCAACACAGCCTTCATAATAACACTGTAAGTCAGGTCAACACAGCCTTGACATAATAAACATGTCTAGTCAGGTCAAACACAGAGCATTCAAAATGATATAACTTACAATTGTTAGCAACAACAGTGGTACACCTCGCTTAACCATGCATAGGACACGGTAAAACAATACATGCAGTTAAAGAGAGAACTGGAACTCGACCAAAGAATCTCTGGAGAATGATGAGAAACGCAATGGAGGAAGATACTACTACTCCTCATTCCCAGAAAACTAGCTTAACATTTCACCAAGAGTATAATTGCTTGCATAAGATGTCAACCCACAGTGTGTGATGTTATTAAACATAGTATAAACTGCCTTTAAATTTTGGCTGGACCCCAGGAGAGATACGCTTGCTGCTTGCAAGGAACTAACGGGGATCCATAATAACACCAGAGGTAGCTGCGCCTTGGAAGAACTAACGAGGGATCCAGTAAATAACCCCCAGGAAGAGTAGCGCCTGCACTTGGCGGAAACGACTGGGGGGAGTCCAATAATAAACCCAGGACGAGAGGCCTGCTCACTTGGCAGGAACCTAACGCAGGATCCATAATAAAACCCAGAAGAGTAGCTGCTGCCTTGGCAGAGAACAACAGGAGGGATCCATTCAATAAAACCCAGGAAGAGCTAGCTTGGCTGCCTTGCAGGAACTAATGGGGATCATAATAAACCCCAGGAAGAGTAGCTGCTGCCTTGCAAGGGAACACTAATGGAGGGATCCATAATTAAACCTGCAGAGTGAAGAGAGCTGCCTGCCTGTGCCCAGAACTAATGAGGAGAATCCATAATAAGACGACCTCAGGAAGACGTAAGCCTGACTGCCTTGGCAGGAACAAATGGGAGATCCCATAATAAACGTACAGAGAAAGAGTGCTGCTGCCTTGGAAGGAACTAATGGGGGACCATAATAACCTTTCAGAAAGGAAGGTTAAGGTAGCTGCCTTGGCGGAAACTAACGGGTGCCATAATAAAACCCAGGAAGAGTACGATGCTGTCATTGGCAGGAACAATTGGGATCCATAATAAACTTCAGGAGAGATAGCTGCATGCAACTTAGCAGGAGAACAATGGGGAGTTCCAGTAATAAACCCCCAGGAAGAGTAGCTGCTGCCTTGGCAGAACTAATGGGGTCCATAAATGTGAAGAGAACCTCAGGAAGATAGCTGCTGACGACTTTGGGACGTAAAGACTACATGAGGATCCATAATGAAACCCCAGTGAAGAGTAGGACTACTGCCTTGCGAAGGAACTAATGTGGATCCATAATTAGAAACCTCAGGAAGATAGGAGACTGCTGGCCTTGCAGGACAGAATTGGGGGATCCAGAAATAACCCGACAGATGAAGTAGCTGCTGCAATTGGCAGGAACTGACTGGGGATCCCATAATAAATCCCCAATACATGTTTATCCTTTGGGTTTTTTCAACCCAAATCAAAAAAAACCTGGGGCAATTTAAAGTTAGAGTTCCTCCTCCAAGCTGCCTGCACAGCGCTTATCCCTCAACCCTCTGGACTTCTCTGACATCCTGGACCTCTCCTTCCTGCCGCCTCTCCTCTGCCGCCTCTCCATTACTGCTACAGTAAGGACTAGGGACATCTGACCCAATCAGAGAGGAGGAGAGAAACGAACTACAAGATGACTTTTGGAAGTGAAGCAGAAAAGTGCTACGTTTTGTACCATCCCGACTGCTCGGATGAAGTTAGTTAAAAAAGACCATCACCGCTAATCTTCACAACTCAATTCTTTGTTTGGATGTTAGGAATACTGTTTAACTTTAGGACAAAGAGAAGACGATATTTTGTATACACGGATTGATGTTAAATACTGCTATAACTTAGCGACAGAAGAGAGACGTATTTTATTCCAGGGATGCACAGTCTTAAATACGTATAAAACTTAGCGACAAAGAGAAGACGTTATTTTTATCCAGGAGATGATTGAAATACATGTAACTTAGCGACAAAGCAGCGAGTGTAATTTTATGACCAGGCGATGACAGTGTGTAAAGATACTCGTAATAACTTAGCGACAAAGAGAGACGTATTTATGCCTGATTAGGATTTATGTTTATGCACTATAGCCTGCTACCATATGTGTATGAAGATGAATATTGTTGTTACACACCACACACCAACATACAGATGTATGTGATAAAGACTGACACTTTGGAGAAAAAGTGAACAGCCAAAAAGCTGTGGTCAACTGGAGAGGGGAGGGGCTGGCATCTCTCATAAGCCAACAGAGGTAGAGAGATTACTGGACAAAGACCATATTAGGAAACTGTTTCAGTGTAGAATCGACAGCACAAGAACGGAATCTAATCTACCCAACAACCAGATGTGAAACAGAGGAGGCAGA
>NC_036854.1:20410415-20415899 GCF_002910315.2 Salvelinus sp. IW2-2015 | reverse complement strand
GAGAGAGAGAGAAGAGAAGATAGAAGAGCGAGAAGAGAGAGAGAGGAGAGAGAGATGAAGAGATGAGAGAGAGAGAGAGAGAAGAGAGAGAGAGAGAGAGAGAGAGAGAGAGAGAGAGAGGGAGGAGAGACGGAGGAGAGAGAGACGGAGTAAGAGCGAGAGAGAGAGAGAACGGAGAGAGAGAGAGGAGAGAGAGAGAGAGAGAGAGAGAGAGAGAGAAGAGAGAGAGAGAGAGAGAGTGATGAGAGAGAGGAAGAGAGAGAGAGAGTGAGAGAGAGAGAGTAGAGGGAGAGAGAGGAGATGAGAGACGAGAGGAGAGAGAGAGTGAAGAGAAGAGAGAGAGAGAGAAGCGAGAAGAAGAGAGAGGATGAGAGAGAGAGAGTGGAGAGAGAGAGAGAGAGATAGAGAGAAGAGAGAGAGAGATTATGCTTGCTGCTGTGGTGAGTTTCTGCTGCATAAACTGTCAAACACACAACATAATCACAGAAACTATTTGTTGTCAATTTCATTGTTGTCATAATTCTTGAGGTGAATCTGTTTTTTTGTCTTTGGAATAGAGTTAGATAGAGGAATGATTAGCTTTTTCTCTGACTTCTGGTTATGAGTTGAAGTGAAAGGTACCAAACACCTATAAAATGTCTATACCAACTTCATGTTTAATGATGGGAGTTGAGATGGTGACAGCCCAACAAGTTATATTACCACCCCTTATCTTCAACAGAAAAACCTTCAATGACAGACCAGCATACTTGGGGGAGTGTCTGGGAAAATGATCTGCCAGTATAACACACAGGGAGACACACACACACACACACCACGCGACGCACGCACGCACAATACACACGCATGCACACACACCCACACGCACGCAACGCACGCACGCACACACACAACAACACACGCATGCAACACACACACCGCACACGCACGCGACGCACGCACACGCACGGCACACGCACACACACACACACACACACACTTCCATAATAACTGGGAAAAGGGCTCATGAATCCAGAAGGTTATTACAACACAAATAAACGCCCTTAAAAGGAGATTATTCTGTAAATTAAACAGCAGCCCATCAGTTGTGCAGGCGTTCCCAGGCTTGGCTCGAAAGGGCTAATAGCCTCAATAGGACAGTTGTCAGTGTAATAAAGAATGAGTTTGAGTAGGGATGAGTAGGGATTCCATGCATACGTTAGCACCCAGACTGGGTTTTAGGTCTATCACACAGATAAAGATCAGGGGCGTAATGGATATTAGTCAGATAAACACACACACACTGTATAATAACCACATTTGACAGCATTATATTTGGGTATAAATTCCTTATAAATGGTATAGATGTTACTGTCATCAACAAATGATCAACTGCAAACTCTGTTATACGCAATACTGTGCTAGGGTTAGGTAGGGTTAGGTTAGGTGTAGGGTTAGCGTTGGGTTAAGGTTAGGGTTTAGGGTTAGGGGTAAGGTTAGGGTTAGGGTTAGTTTAAGGGTTTACGTTTAGGGTTAAGGTTAGGCTTAGGTTAGGTTGATGGTTAGGGTTAGGTTAGGGTAAGGTTAGGTGGAGGGTTAGGTTTGGGTATAGGGTTAGGTTAGGGTTAAGGTTAGGGTAAGGGTTAGGGTTAGGTTTAGGGTTAGGGTTAGGTTTAAGGTTCGGTTTAGGGTCGATTTAGGGTTAGGGTTAGGTTGTAGGTTTAGGGGGTTAGGGTTAGGGTTAGGATCAGGATTAGGATAAGCAGATGGTTAGTTGAAGCATTTGTATGAGAATTATTCCAAGACAGTAATATGTGGAGAATAGAAGGAACAATGCCTCCCAGTTTTTCTACAAACCCCTTGCATCTCTCTTTCTCTTACACACAACGCAGTGCTGTTATTTCTCATTTGAATTCCAGGCCTGGACGCACAGCGATCCATCAGAATGCAAACGAGCACCCAAGCCAATCTAATAGCCACATCTATTGTCCTTCCTGCATGTCACACCACATAGAGGGAGGTTTATTAAGCCTAAACACAGGTGAGGAGGAAACACACACAACACACCACACGCACGCACGCACGCACGCACGCACGCCACGGCACGCACGCACCACGCACGCACGCACGCACGCCACGCCGACGACACGCACGCACGCACGCACGGCACGCACGCACGCACACACACACACACACACACACACACACACACACACACACCACACAACACACACACACACCACACACCACACACACACACACACACACACACACACACCACACACACACACACACACACACACACCACACCACACACACACACACCCACACCACACACACACACACAGATACATTAAAGTCAGTGTACACTTAACTGGTGGGAGGGGTTGAATGTGCCATATACACACTCTCAGACACACAAACAAACATGCACACACACACACACACACACTGACGCCTCGCCTGGCTCCGACCTGTGATAGATTGGCTGCACCCCCGCCGTGACAGACGAGCGATGGATAGAGCGTGGGGCAGATGAAGGGAAGGAGAGAAAAAAGAGAAAGGAGGAAAAGGGTTGAGTGCAGCCTTCTCCATGCCAGGGAGGATCTCACAGGCCAAGGAGACATTTCCTCGGAACGCGAACGTGTCATTTCCTCTAAACAAACAGCACATCTGTGTAACGGATGAGACCTTAAGGGCCACCCTGCCAACCCTCCCTCCTCCTCTTCCTATCTGCTTCTTCTCCCCTCTCCTCTCAATCACTTCTCCACTATCTGCTTTTCAGTTTTCCTCTTCTTCCACCATTCTCTCTCATTCTCTTTCCGTTCCTCTGTTTCTSCTAGTCTCTTCCATCTTCTCTCGCACACAGAGAGGTGTCAATCAATCCTGTCTAACCCCTCCCCCCCTCATGGGCCCTCCCAGAGGACGTATCACCCTGCCAGCAGATGAAAACATCACCTCTCTGTCTCTACCCCTCCTACAACCCCAATATACACACACCATTTCACCCCTTAGAGCACCGGGCAATCAATCCAACCCTGCAACCCTTACATCTCATGCCTCTGATAGCTTTATTGACTGGGCCAGGTCTGTGTGTGTCTGTGTGTGTTTCTGTGTGTGTGTCTGTGTGTATCTGTGTGTGTCTGTGTCGATGTGTTATGTCATGAGTGTTGTTTCCCTCTTACTAGCTCTGACTTTATTGAGGAAACATTTTCGCACTTTGACTGTGATACGTGGTTGTCCCACCTAGCTACCTTGAGATGAATGTTCTGACTGTAAGTCGCTCTAGCTAAGAGCGTCTGCTAATGGGTGGATCAAAATTCACAGAATGGGTACCAGGAGGAAAATGGGGGAGGGTCAGTCAAGGGTTTAGTATTTTTTAAATCGAGTCCAGGGGAGGGTCATGTCATTTGTAATTGATGAAGTTTCAATATTTCTCAGTGTTTCAGAATTAGTTGCTTATTAGACTATGTATCGATGTGTCCCCGATGCCGCCCGTCATCTCTGATTCTTCGCTGTGCCTGCAATATCAAGTGCGCCTATAGGCTATTTAGTGTGGTCTCAATCAAATGATCCATAGCTTATAGGCTATAGGCTACGAAGTGCATGCTTGGAGAAGCACAGATCAAAGATATTTCTAAGATAGCTGCTGGGATGGTGTAAATTAAACTAGGCTGCATTACACACTGCAATGGATATTCCAACCCTGAGCMCCAGTCTACTCTGCTCTTCCTGATCAAAACCTTTTTTGTGTACTGCCTAACCAATGGCTGTGCTGTGTAGGCCCACAGTGGCCGTTAAGGGGGAGAGTCAAAGGCTTCTTCTGAAAATCATTTTTGATAGTCCAAAACGATGCAATATCTTGTGCGCGGCCTAGTCTACAGCCTATGTTCTGTTCAGTTTGAGAAGGAGGACTAGTCTACAGCCTATGTTCTGTTCAGTTTGAGAAGGAGGACTAGTAGTCTACAGCCGTATGTTCTGTTTCAGTTTGAGAAGGAGGACTAGTCTACAGCCTATGTTCGTTCAGTTTGAGAAGGAGGACTAGGCCTACAGCCTATGTTGCTGATTTCAGTTGAGAGAAGGAGGACTAGTCTACAGCCTATGTTCTGTTCATTGGGGAGAAAGGCAGGACTAGCCTACAGCCTATGTTCCTGTTCAGTTGAGAAGGAGGACTAGCCTACAGGCTATGTTCTGTTCAGTTTTTGAGAAGGAGACTAGTCTACAGCCTATGTTCTGTTCAGTTTGAGAAGGAGGGACTAGTCTTACAGCCTATGTTCTGGTTCGGTTTGAGGATGAGAAGGAGGGACTAGACCTACAGCCTATTTCTGTTCAGTTTGAGAAGGAGACTAGTCTACAAGCCTATGTTCTGTGTCACGTTGAGAGAGGAGGACTAGCTACAAGCCTATTTCGTTCAGTTTGAGAAGAGGGACTAGCCTACAGCCTATGTTCTGTTCAGTTGTAGAAGGAGGACGTAGCTACAGCCTAGTTCTGTTCAGTTTAGAGAGGAGACTACGTCTACAGCCTATGTTCTGTCAGTTGAAAGGAACTAGTCCTACAGCCTATGCTTCTGTTCAGTTGAGAAAGGACTGCCTATCACAGCCTATGTTCTGTTCAGTTTGTGAGAAGGAACTAGCTCTACAGCCTATGTTCTGCTACAGTTTGAGAAGGTACTGACTAGCCTACAGCCTATGTTCTGTCAGTTTGAGAAGGAGACTAGCCTAACAGCCTAGTTCTTTCATTTGAGAAGGAACTAGCTTACAGCCTATGTTCTGTTCAGTTGAGAAGGAGGGACTGCTCTACAGCCTATGTTCTGCAGTTAAGACAGTCACAAGTTATTCTTTCATTTGAGAAGAGACTAGCCTACAGCCTATGTTCGTTCAGTTGAGAAGGAGGACTAGTCTACACCTATGTTCTGTTCAGTTGAGAAGGAATACTAGCCTACAGCCTATTTCCTTTCATTGAGAAAGAGACTGCGAGGTCACTTTGATTAGCATTCTACTACAATTCGACATTCAGGCCTACCTTCAATTGAAGAAGAATAGCAAAAGCACAGCCTAGCAACTTGTTGGTTTAAGATTTGAAAAGAAATCGAAACCTGATCCGGTTACATTAATAATGATCTATAACAGCCCTTTGGTCCATGATGCTTATGCTAGAAACAAGCTGTACAATAAGTAAAGACGTGACTCTGCATATGGTTATCATTGTTTCGTTGTATTTGACATTCAGAGGCTGCAGCTACAACCGTCTATAGCTGAGGAGACAAAAAAGTGACTTTGCTTGGGAATTAAGTCTAATTCTGTAGTATCAATTGATTAAGCATTCTCTTGTACAATAGTAGATGTTTAAACCCAACAGGCTTTTAGGAAACACTTGTGACCTCTCTCGTTGGGTTAAGCCACAGAAGAAGACTAGCCAGTAGTTAAAGCTTACATTTTTTGGTCTGGTAGAGGGCTACTCTGTCTGTGATGGAGAGTAGGGCTGACTCGGTCTAGGTCTGCTCTT
>NC_036854.1:20400684-20410390 GCF_002910315.2 Salvelinus sp. IW2-2015 | reverse complement strand
TAAAATGATCTATAACAAGCCCTTTGGTCCATGATGCTATGCTAGAAACAAGCCGTACAATAAGTAAAGACGCTGACTCTGCAGCTATGGGTTATCATGTTTCGTTTATTGACATTCAGAGCTGCAGCTACAACCGTCTATAGCTGAGGAGACAAAAAAAGTGACTGTTCTTGGGAATTAAGCTAATTCTGTAGTATCAATTGATTAAGCATTCTCTTTTGTACAATAGTAGATGTTAAACCCAACAGGCTTTAGGAAACACTTGTGACCTTCTCTCGTTGGGTTAAGCCACAGAAGAAGACTAGCCAGTAGTTAAGCTTACATTGCTTGAGTGTAGAGCTACTTGTTTGATGGAAAGGTAGGGCTACTCTTCGTGATGGAAGTAGGCTACTCTGTCTGTGATGGAAAGGTAGGGCTACTTGTCTGTGATGCGAAGTAGGCTACTCTGTTGTGATGGAAAGGTAGGGCTATTCTGCTGATGGAAGGTAGGCTACTCGTCTGTGATGGACACAGGTAGGGCTACTCATGTCTGGATGGAAAGTAGGCTACTTTCGCTGATGGAAAGGTAGGGCTACTCTGTCATTGTGATGGAAAGGTAGGCTACTCTGTCTGTGATGGAAAGTAGGCTACGCTCTGGCTGTGATAGCGAAGTAGACATACAAAAAGTAAGGCTACTCTGTCTGTGATGGAAAGGTAGGCTACTCTGTCTGGGATGGAAAGGTCTAGGGCTACTCTGTCGTGGATGGAAAGGTAGGCCACTACGTCTCTGTACTGAAAGGTAGGGCTACTCTGTTCTGTGATCGAAATGGTAGGCTACTCGTCTTGATGGAAAGTAGGCGCTAACTCTGTCTGTGATGGAAATTAGGGCTACTCCTGTCTGGATGAAAGAGTAGACTGAACTCTGTCTGTCATGGAAAGGCTAGGGCTACTCTGTCTGGTGATGGAAAGAGGCTACTCTGTCTCGGATGGAAAGAGTACTTTTGAAAGTACCCATGCTCAGATTCCTAATGATGTCTCAGATTTAATGATTTGCAAACAAGACACAGTGATTAGGCATTGGTGAAACATCATAAGATGAACACATTGGCTATCTCTCTCTGCATTCTTAGCCTGTAGTTTTGGTAATTTATGTGGTATTAAAAATGTTATGCTAATATGTTTATAAAAGGTAATTTTTCTCAGACCTGTAAGTACAATGATAGATTAATGCAATGTTTTTACTTAAAAGGCAATCTTTCCATCCCTACTCTTGTCCACGGTGGTCTGCGAACCCACAACCTTCTGGCCCGCAGCCCTGTGTGCTATCAACAGATACTAAAACTGCATAACTAAGGCTCTGGTCTGTCTAAGAAGTGAGGGTAAATGGTAGACATGAACTCTGTTAGCCATTTTATGTTTTATTTTAGGTATAGGGGAGGGCCACTTTTWAATTTTTTTAAGCGTTCAGGGAGGGTTTAGGTCAAATATATTTTGCTGAAGGGAGGGCCATCCATTTTCATTTCATATTTTCTCTATGTAACCCTCATTAAAAATAACATTCACTCCCGTAGTGAGCGTGTTAGACATGACGTGTGTGTTTTCCAACCTGAAGCGTGCCTTGTGTGTAAACCACCAATTACACACGCTGCTAATTACTGTGTTAATGACATAATTAGCACTGCCTGTTCCGCAGCTACACAAAGAAATATCCCCCACTACACACACAGAGCGAGGCAGTCAGCATACACACAGAGATCATATACACACACACACATTTACTGGGAAAAACAGCGTCCACATCACAGAGATCTGAAGCTACTCTATGAAACACCATTCATCCTAATTCTGATTCATTCATTGTTTTTGCAGAATAATAAAGTGTAGAATTACCACTCATAGTTTAGTACTACTTTCTTACCGAATTATAACCCCAAAACATCCGTTGCAGGGTGAAGTGGTGTAATTGTTTATGTTTTCAGCCTGGAGGATGAACCATTGTGAATCAGAAAGACAGTGCGGTTAGTACACTGAATGTGTCTGGTCACTTACTGGTAAACAAGCCACTATACCTTCAAACTCACAGGGAAATATGCACAAACACACGTATACCTACGTATAGAGGAACATGCAACCTCTAGTGCGAGCATATGCACCTGAGCCTTGTGTGTGCATGTACGACTGCGTTTCTCAGCCTATGTGTGTGTGTGCGTGTGTGTGAGTGTGTGTGCACGCCTGCGTTTCTCAGCCTGTGTGTGTGCGTGTGTGCGTGTGTGTGAGTGTGTGTGCACGCCTGCGTTTCTCAGCCTGTGTGTGTGTGTGTGTGTGTGTGCATGTGTGTATCCAGCAGCCCCTCACTCCATCTTGCTGGCTGTTTAAGCTGGTTTAAGAATCCAGGTCACATCATCTTGCTAGCAGGCAAGCAGTAAGGCGCTTTCACGCTCGCAGGTTTGCTTTGGTTGTCTAATACCCCTTCTCTTCGTTGTGGTGGTGTGTGTGTGTGTGTGTGTTGTGTGTGTGTGTGTGGTGTGTTGTGTGTGTGTGTGTGTGTGTGTGTGTGTGTGTGTGTGTGTTTGTGTATGTGTGTGTGTTTGAACCTGTGTGTGTCTTTTTTGTGGGTGTGTGTGTGTGTCTGCCCTGTTGTGTGTATTAAACCCCTCATCTTTGTGTCTGGTGTGTGCGGGGCTCTACGCCGGGCTCAATCGGGCTCAAACCCGGCTTCCTACACAGCAACTACGACACCCATCTCTATCCTCAATCCTTTATTCAAATTCTTCCATTAGTTTATCCTACTACATTACAAAACTCACCCACAACGCCCAACGCAAAACATGACACCATTCAGACAATATAATGCCTCTAAGACGCCTACAACCCCACGTCCTGATCACCAAAACAGACTGCCCCCCCGCAGCAACGTACAAAAGTTCACATTTGCGCTTGCATAATCACATCATCGAAAACAATGAAGCCACCACTCTCCCTACCTTACCCTTTCCACACCCCTAACTCCAAAAACTGCTCATCTAGCCTGCTAAGTTTGTCACCCACCCCCTGATCATGTCCAAGGTCCCTGCTGACCGGAGAATACCTCATTTAATCAAAACAGCTGAGTAATCACCCGCCGGAATATCTCTAGAACGATCAGGAGGAAACCAAGCACCAAGACGAAGTGACCACACCGGACACCCTTATAGCGTGGTCCTCGCATTCCGATCCACGCCCAAGCGTGCTAGGAACACCGCCTGCGTTTACGCCCTGGAAGTCTGCAGTACATGACTCAAGCCTCCTAACTTCCTGAGAAGAATCCGGAACCTGCCACTCAAAAGACCGACCTCCGGAGCAAGAAACCGACAAAGAGAGCATCAGGGCTACAACAAAGAGAGAAGCGAGAGCGGGCGAGGAGGCGTTAGCGCAAATGAGCGGCGAGACATGAGGCTGATGGCATCCTGAACCGGATGTGTGTAAGCACAGGACGTTTCCAATGAGCTGCCTAAGCTTTCCAGAGGAGGCACGCGCGAACGGCAGTGAGCACATCCCAGGACTAAGAAGGAAGAATATACAGCCTATTGTGGTCTTTCAGGCAACGCAGTGCAGTAGTTCTCACCTCGCTCTCGCTGAGCAAAACTCCACCTCCATATACTCCGCTCTCACGCCCGTCTACTTCAGCATACGGACTTGCTATTACGCCCTCATGCTCTCTCCTTGTCTCTCTCTTCTTCGCCCTTCTCTCTCAGCCATCCCTCCTCAAGTGCTGCTCTGCATTGGCTATCGAATCTTTCGCTTACAAAAGCATCTCCTACATGTCTATAGTTTTACATCCCACTCCTCTCACCAAATACACACCCCACCATTATCTCTTCTCAGCAAGCGTAGAGAGAGAGCAGGGGGAGGAGGAACTGGGATAAGATCAGGATGAAGCTAGATCGAGTTAGTCAAGGTGATTGAGGGATGCACTAAAAGGTACCGCCGGGGTCGTCTGTGCGACCAGCCAATAGTGCGGACAGTGGCAAGCAAAAGCCCTGGAGAAATCTGAGTTTCTCTAAAAACTGGATAACAACCGTATGCTGTGTGCGTGTCTGCGTATATAGTGGGTATGTGCCGTTTGCTTTGCGACGAGAGAGATAGATGAGAGAGAGAGAAACGGAGAGGAGAAGAAGAAGAATCGAATGAGGAGAGAGAGAGATTGTAGCCAAACTCACCCAAGGTATAACAGCTATCACTCTAACTCGAGCTAGTCTACAGCGGACGAGAGAGAGGGATGCCACGAGAGGAAAATGACCACACAGCACGAACAAGCAGCGATGCGAGACTCAAGACGACAGTACCCCAAATGCAGGAGGTCAGCGGCACTGCATCGCCAGTAGCTTGAGCGACCGTTTTTGATTAGTAGGATAGTATGAGAAGAAGTTGTGCTTACAATAAAGAACTTCGCGTAACGTGTAGACGAGGGCACGAGAGATATGAGAAATCGTGCGTTGTGGCAGAGACATATGATAACGATCAGACATGGGTCCTCAGCTCAGCCATGCTGAGACGAACAGAGTAAGTACAAGACGAGCTGAAACCCATTTACGCGAGGGAGCTGAAGATAGAGAAACTATAAAGAGAAGACACAGAAAAAGAAAGAACTGAAGACGTGGAAAGCAGCCAGACGTACCGTGAGGCCGTAAGGGAACCGGTAAGACGGGTGCACCGACCAGCTGCGCCGACGGAGAACAAGAAAAAGGAAAAGAAGGGGAGAAGACGACATATAGCGAGAGAAGACAAAATAAGAAGATTCTATCATATTAGATCTGTCGCGAGCTCGACATTATGTAAGTGGAGTCGAGATCCAATATCTCTGGACGCAGACAACACCGCAAAGACACACACACAACCCAGCACAAAACACGACGAAGAGCTCACTCACACCACAGCAGACTCCTATCCAGCCAGGGTCGACCCGTAATCGCTAGAGTCTAGGAATTCGCACGCTTACAATAGACGTACGGGCCCAAGGAATGAACACAGTTAAAAGCGCAAACTGTCTTATTTGACAGGATGAACATGTTGCTGAAGAGATGACAACAACTCCCTCCATGCTTACGAGGCCTCGTGTCAGGTGTGATGACCCCAGACTGTGTAAAGCCTGCGACCACTAGAGGCGCAACAAGTGAAGCGCTCTGCACCTATCCAGAGAGGTTTCAGAGGATACATCTGCCTATGCTCGGTGCGACACTTCGAGGTGCGTTTGTGGATGGAGTATAACGATGTTTTCAAAGAATCGAATTTTTGTATTTAAGCCACCTTAGTCCAACAAGACCAACGGCCGTTAACCTGCCCCCTCCATGTACCTTAAACCAAATTTCTGGGGAATGTCTCACTGCCTTACCTCTAAAGATTGCGTATTGTATAAACAAGTAAATAGTCGAATAGACCTCTAATACACCTTAAACACAATTACAATGAGTTAATGAGACTCGGCTAAATCTATTAGAGCCTTATAAGAAGAATATACAAAGTTCATGTTTTGACAGTATAATCAATGCTAAGAGCATATAGTTTGCTCACACAGCACATCACGAATCACAGCCACCTCAGCACTCCATCCACCTACACAACCACTATTCCCTGTACTATATAGCCAAGACACTAAACAACTGACACACATGAAAGCACACATCTGAACTTGCGACGATCCAACAACTTCCCGAAAACACTACACCCTCAACCTATCAGCCATCAAGCCTCAATCACCAGAAGAACGACTGTAGCCACAGGACGAGACAGATCGGCGACAACGCAACTTCCACACGCCCCACAACCAACACCACACACACACATACCCCAGATCTATCAACAAACCACCCTGAGAACCTGACCAACGATCTAGCTCACACTCTGACCCTTAAGCATCGGACTATACCGACACCGAACCACATAGCAACTCACATCAACACAGCACCCTCCCACAACACATCATCAATTCTATTTACGATAAATAGCAAAGACAGTATGACACCGAGTGCCTCTACTAAATTGCAGATCGACTAGAACCTATCCGCTACACCCCTCATCCCCTCTCACTAATACGCTAAGCCACCTAACTATCCTGTTCATCAGCGACGTTACCAAATGTATGGGCACGCTTCTACCGTACTTGCAGAGACTTTTGCTAGATCCAGCTACGGACCCGCTGCCGTAGATATGTTTGCTCTTCTCTAGCTCCGAGCTCCTGCTCTGATTTGCATCCCGCGTTTGCTCGTAACCCGCCTATCTGTTCTCCTTGTCGTGTACGTCTCTACATCTGATTACTGTCGGCCTGTACATATAAAGACCCCTTATCTCTGCACATTGGCGAGCGTGTGCAAAGTTGCCATCCTAGTGCTTCGAAGCACACGCTACTGAATTCACCCAAGCGACACCATCACGGAGGACTTAGACTACCTTAAACACTAAGGCAGGATTAACAGCAGTAGGCAAGCCATAAATGTGCCTCAAGAAACACCCTACGCATCCCCACACAGGAACGTCGGACTCAACGTGCGCGAAACCAAAGGTAGGAACTTGGGTCTATGCTCTTTTGCTGCTGCTCCTTAGAACAAGAAACGGCCTGACACCGACGTGTGATCACCTTAAGGGCTCGGTGTCCCGACGCGGCCAGCCAGGAACCTAGTCCTCTGCTATGTGTTATACCGACCCGCCCAGCGTCGGACTAGCCTTCGCCCTCTGTTAAGACATCCTGAGCCACTGTGTATGCCGAACTTCTCGAGGACTGTGGTTTAACCGCCTTAAGACCCCATTCTACTAGCGGGACTTATTAGTCTTAGCGTCTGTCTAGTGAGTATACGATCACCCCAGTAACCAGCTGCTGCCGAGTCCTAGCGAAAGCTTATTCCCGAGTGAGACTTGTGATCACGAGAGTATCTCAGTACCTGTTTTTCTGCCATAACTAGACACTCAAAAATTATCTTTGCCACTCTGCTCATTGAACTGCACCGTGTGTAATAATGTGAATACCCTACTCCTCTTTCATATATGCTGGTTTAGAATGCTAGTTTGCCACTGCTTGTGTAAGCGAGTAGAATTCTTTCAGTTTTCTTTGGGCAGTTTTCTCACCATTGAATATACTCTATTTCTACATGCGGCATACCAAGCATAGTGCCCAGACTGACGGACGCTTTCCTAGTGATAGGTAAAGGTTCTTTGTTTCTGGCCATTCTGTGAGCCCAATGGAACCACAAAATAGCTGAAGCCTCCAGCATACTAGAGCTGGCCTAAGAAGGCCACGTCTACTTTATCTCTATGCCCCTGTGTATTTTTGAAATCCCCAGCATATCTAGAGAGCATCATGCAAAACTAGATCATCGAGAATGCAGCTAGTCCAAAAACAGAATAGGCAACGAAACAAGAGAACATACCAAATAATATAATAAATAGCCCCATTAATTTGGTTATCATGCGACTAATGTGCAAATTACACAAGCAGTTATCTCACATATGCTTCTTACTGATGAATAAATAAGAAAATAATAATATGAAAGAAACTAAGAAACCCGAGACAAGAAACAATTGCAGAATCCAGAGGCAAGTAAAAAATCAAAGCAAATATGAGCATGTGGTGCTAATACATCCATCAGAGGGAGTGCTGTAGTTAAGCCCGGTCGTATAAAGAAGTCCCGGAGAGGAGAGCAATCTCAGACTGTCACGGGAGGCAAGGAGGCAGGAAGGCTCGGATCCCCATAGTTTGGAGACATATCTACGGGAACTGACGAATACGGTAGGAGCCTGCGACTGGACGCGGAAGAGTGAAGAAGTGCGCTATAATGAAGAAATGAAGCTCACATGATGTTAGATGGAGAGCTCAATCCATTGAGGCTTTGAAATACAAGCATGTAGAAGTCATTGGTTTAAGTTCATCCTGTAGTTGACTGGGAATATCAGTGGGTTGGGCGAGAGATCGCGGGAGTGCTGGTCTGACCTCCATTGGCACTGCTGCCCGGGGAGAGTGCTGTTCCTAGGCACTGCTATTTCTATGCTGAAAGACCCAGATCCTTACGGATATGCACCTCTACTATAGCACGAAATTGCTTCGTGAGGGAAGACAGCCGTGATATTAACACTATGCCATACATAACTCACCATGTATCAACCCTCTCTAGCGCGCGCGAGTGCGTCATTTCTGATTAAGACGATGATATACCAGCGTATCCTAGCTCCAAATATTAACCCAGCATTATTGCCGAGCTCCGCAATCTCTTATGCGCCCCCTCGATAGTCTCTTCTTTGTTGTTCTTGAGTGAGCGAAATGGAGCAAATCATGTTTATGAGTTTTTCCATTACATAGAACTCTGAACATCAAGAGAAAGCAGACATCCTGTCCCTCAGAACTCATTAAATAAAAAATCTGTCGTCCCAGTGGAGCTGATCATCGTTCTGATACCCAGAACTATTTTCAGTCAAAGAAATAGAGAAACTATTATATACAAAGTAGTAATTACAAACAAAGCGCAAAAAACAAAACAAATATAGCACAAGTGGAGAAACCTAAAACATCAGCCACCTCCCCTGCGCCAGTACATCAACCACCATGTTATTACCCCACAACCTAAATGACAAGGAAAAGTAACCAGCCGTACACCAAGCATAATTCCGAACAGACATGCATCCACCCTCTGATTCAATTAAGGCACGAAAGAAAAACTATGCAAAAAATTGGGCAAAGAAATTAACTTATGTTCCACGTAAGGGACGGGGGAGCGTCCGACGGTGGCAGAGGGGGATTAACCTCAGAATAATACAGATACGACCATTGTTAATGGTTGATAAATGACTATGGAGCTGGAAACGGCGATTTTTAATGGAAATTATCACAGTAGGACGAAATGAGGCCCATTTCAGCAAACCACACTCCTTGTTCCACTTTGTGTTAGCTAATTCCAAGTTTATCATTTTAAAAGCTAATTGATCATTAGAAAGCCTTTTGCAATTATGTTTAGCACAGCTGAAAACTGTAGTTCTGCATTAAAAAAAGTAGTAGAAACTGCCTCTTCTAGACTAGCTGAGTATCTGGGAGCTTCAGCAATTGTGGGTTCCAGTGGCGAGGCTCAAAATGGCCAGAAACAAAAGACCTTTCTACTGAAACTCGTCAGTTATTCTTGGTCTGAGAAATGAAAGGCATTTCCATTGAGAAACGGCCCGAAAGAAACTGAAGATCTTAGATCCCTTCAGCGACAACAGTGCAAACTAGCTCTAACCAGAATGGAAAGAGATGGGATGCCCCGGTGCCACAACTGAGCAAGAGGAACAAGTACGATTAGAGTGTCTATTGGAGAAACAGACGCCTCAGCAAGGCGCTCAACTGGCAGCTTCATTAAATAGTACCCGCAAAACACCAGTCTCAAGCGTCAACAGTGAAGAGGCGACTCCGGGACGCTAGCCTTCTAGGCAGGAGTTTCTCTGTCCAGTGTCTGTGCTTCGTGGGCCCATCTTAATCTTTTCTTTTTATTGGCCAGTCTGAGGATATGCTTTTTCTTTCTCACGACTCTGGTAACACACAGCTTACCCAGGAAGGCGCACGGACCAGACTGAAGCTACTTGTGGGGGGGGTATTATCTTAATTAAGCTGCCAGTTGAGGACTTGCTGAGAGGGCGCTTTCTCAAACTAAGACACACTAATTAGGAAACGGTGAGTGGAGTGTGCATGAATCCTCTGCATCGATGGGAGGAGTGAGTTTTGGTGGGCGTG
>NC_036854.1:20327023-20400659 GCF_002910315.2 Salvelinus sp. IW2-2015 | reverse complement strand
TGCTTCCATTCTCGGTTCTTGCTCACGTGTGTCCTAGTGTGATCTGTCTCAGTGGTGTCCCACAGTACATCTCGCGTGGTTATCTTGTCTTTCAGGCTCTCTGTTTCAGTAAATTGATCTTTGTTTTGTCTCATGTGTGCGAGCTGTATCTTGTCCTCAGTTGTTCCAGTGTTAATCTTCTTGTCGCCTCAGATCGGCCAACCGACCCGGCCCCGCTGTTCAGCCTGTTTTTTGATCTTGTCTCAGGTGTTCAGTTTATCTTGTCTTCAGGGTATCAAGTCACGCGTTGATCTGCGTCTCAGTCAGTATTCAGGGTGACTCCTTATGGGTCTAAGCCGGGTAGTCGGAGGTCTATTTACTTTGCTCTCAGGTGTTTCAGTGTTATCTTAGTTGTGGCTCAGGCGGTTCAGGGTTATCTCTGCTAGGTTTTTCAGTTTGATCTTGTCCTCAGGTGTTCAGATGTTGATCCTCTTGTCACATACGCAGAGTGTTCCCAGTATTGACCTCTTGTCTCCAGCTGTGTATTGCTCACTGAGTGTTTTGATCTTGTTACTCAGGTGTGCAGTGTTGCATGACCTTGTCTCAGTCCTTCACCGTAGAGCTGGGATGGATGGTGCTGGTTGTAGGGAGTCGCCGGTGAGGATGTTGAGAAAGCGGCATCATTGGAGTTGTTTGGCCGTCATTGCTAGGGCGTCCGAATCGGTCTTACTGGCACTTTCCATCAGTCGTTTTCTGGTTGTTTTGTCGTTTCAGGATCGTGCATGGCTGTTGATCTCTGTCCTCAGTACGTTCTGCTATGATCTCTGTCTCTACGGCTGTTCAGTGGTGGATCTCCCTTGTCTCAGTTATCTCCATTACTTTCTTTCTCTCAGTGTTCCCAGTGTTTTCTGCTCTCCAGGTGTTCGTTGATCTGATGTCTTCGGTGTTTCAGTGTGTATCTTGTCTCAGTGTGTCAGTGTTATCTTGTCTCAGTCGTCAGTATTGATCTTGTCTCAGTTCCTTACAGTTGTTGAACTTGTCTACAGGTGTTCAGTGTTGATCGTTGTACTCGAGGTGTTCATGCTGTTGAATCTTGTTGCCTCAGTGTGTCCATGTTGATTTTTCTGTTCAACACACCTCTTCAGTGTCGCACCAGCATATGTCCATTCTCGTTTTCCTCGCGCTTCCCTCTCTTCTCTCCTCCCACTGTATGTTTGAACGCTAACCTTATACTCACTCGTCTCTACAAGGTGCTTCAGTGTTGACTCTGTCTCTAGTGTTCCAGCTAGACACTGTCAAACAATGCTTGCATCTTGTCTCAGGTGTTCTATTGCTGAATCCTTGCTCTCTCAGGTGTTCAGTGTTGAATCTTGTCTCAGGTGCTTCAGCTGTTGTCAAAATCTTTCTCAGGTGTTGCCAGTTACTTGTCTCAGGTGTTCAGTGTTATCTTGTCCTCAGGGTTGTCAGTGTTGATCGTGTTCTCAGTGTGTTCAGTGCTGATACTAGTGTGCAGCATGGTGTTCAGATGTTGATCTTGTCTTCAGTTGTGTTGACGTGTTTATATTTGTGCTCAGTTGTTCATTCAGACTACATTAATGAGTTGGATCATTCATTCCCAAGACTCTCCATCCTAGAGAAGGAAGACAGGAGGAGTAGTAGAGAGGTCCGTCACCTGTTACACTCAATAATACTCTGTAAGGGGGGAGGTAAGGCATCACAAGGAGGTGAAAGAGGGAGGTCACCGTATCCACCTGCTTTAACAGGAATGCTAAGGTTGCATATGCATGAAAAATGATCTCGAAAAATAAATCCTAAGATCACAGACGTATTGTATAATATAGGTTCATGTCTAGTGCTGAAACAGACTATGATTAGTGTTCTCTTCATGTATCCTCCGGCTGTATCAAGACTTTCGTGCCTTCCCCTACACTACAACACAGTCCCTCTGTCGCATCATGCACACACATCACCCACTTGCCACTATCTCACATCATGCTATGCAGCTTTTATGATGTGATGTGTGCAATAAGCTGCTGTGCCGCGTGTGTTAAGTGTGTGTGGGTGTGTTGTTTGTGCTCCTCATCTTAGCAAGCAATGGTGATCCTCCACATGCTTATTTAATGTGACGCATTGAGCAGCAATCGGAGCAATCACAGAAGGAAATAGCCGAGAGCTTCACGTAGAACCTGATCCGACTGACGAGCTACGCTAAGGCCCCGGGGGAGCAGAGCAGCTAGTTTAAAATTTGTAGCCGTCTGTGGCAGCTCTCTTGCTTCAACTGTAATAAAAAAATGGAGAGACGCGTGATTATCTGATTGAGGATGAGAAGAAAGAGGTAAAAGAGGAAGCACGCTCGAGCAGGAGAGTTGCTTAGTTAGTCATAAACATTAGCCCCAGCTAATTATTATCCTCTTTTGGGGTCGTTGTCGTGCTAGGCGTCGATGGTGGGTATGGTCTGGAGAGAACCCCAGTAAACCTTCCTTTGCAGTAAACTACAGTAACAACATATGAACATGACTTTTGGCTGAAATGAGCAAATAGTGGGCTATTCATCTGAGGATGGGGTCATAACTGAAGTGGTAAGGAAGAACTAGTTAGCGCATACATTTCCAGTGCATTGTAGGAAAGATCGTGATTCGATCTATTCATCGTATGTGTGTAGTGAATGGGGTTAGGGAGTGGTTTCAACCGTTGGCTAGGTGTGTACTTTTAGGTTGTGTGTGGATGATGGGGCATGTATGCTCTGCTCCTATGTCTTGGATTGTGCTAGTATGTTAAACCCTTCCTTCATGTCGTATGGCGGTGGCTAGCTGCTTCATTGGGTTTCTACAGTACGCAGCAAGGCTGAAAATCCTCAGCTGCTATTAGGCTTCGACTCCCTACGCAGTAACCCTGGCCTAACTCACTTCCAGACCTGCCTATGGACCCACTGCATCGTCTTGGCTAGCTCCCCATGCGTTATTGCTGGGTAGAAGTCGACGCTCCTTCTTCATCGGACATTGTTGCACGCTCCCCCTCTCCATCTCAAAAATCACCCACTACCTACTTTCGAATTACACGTGAGCACAACGATCCGAGTAAGTTCAGTCTGATGAATCTAGGGGGGTTGCTATTCTCCGTTACTGCCGTGCTACTTTGTGTCTCACACACCGTCCGCTCGCCACGGTGTTTCGTAGTGCTCATGATTGCTTCGACACACACCACGAGACGATATGGATGCGATAGCCGGAAGACAGTAACTCACCGCAAGCCCAGACCACATCAATCTAACTGCCCACCTAGTAGACTGCAGAAGTAGACATTTCGGAAAGCGTAGCTACATCCTTCGTCGCAGATACTCTTGCAGCCCACACAGGCCATGGCGAGCCAAGAGTATGGTTAAGCTGCTGTCCTTATCTACCACTCTCCACCCTGGACTCTAGCACTCACTCTTCGATTATAACTTACAGTCTCTGTGTCTCTTCTCTTCCCTCTCCCCCTCTCTCTCTTGCTGTCTATTGCCTACAACTCTCCTCAATAGCTCGTCGTATAGTTCACTTTTTCATCTACACTGCTGCGGACTTAACACACGACCAGACCACACATCTGCTTGGCTCATGATAGAAGCAGAGCGAGCAGAGCGAGACGACTGAGAGTTAGGGACACAGGCGCAAGTAGCTAAATATCATAAGATGGTTATGGCGAACACAGCCAGTCGAGCACTCTAGGATCACTTTAGGTTTAACACAGCCAGTACATTGATCGTGACACACCAGACACTAGGGTAAACACGATGCTATGACAACTGAGGTAAAGAACACAACCCCAACCTGGTAACACACGCCAGACTATCGGGTATAGATCTGACAGGTCCAAGGCATCGACTGTGTGTAATCATATTGCTAGCTGCTAATGAGTTCAACTGGGGTTAACACCGAGCCAGACACTGCGTGTGAAGAGAGATAAAGACAGCAAACCCGAAGAGAACACGGAGGTGAAGAGAAAAGAGAGAGAGAGAGGAGAGAGAGAAGAGAGAGAGAGAGAGAGAGATGAGAGAAAGATGAGAGAGAACGAGAGAAAGAAAAGAAAGAAGTCATAAAAAAGAAGAACAAACAAGAGAAAACAACAACAGATACAAAAGAAGCAACCGGAAGACAGACAAAGCAGACCGACGCAAAACCACAGCAAGAGCCAGGAAAACACATATGGTAAACACAATCGTCTCATCTAACTTCATAACATCTGTCCACTCTTTGTCTGTCAGAGTCGCATATCTCTAAGACCTAGCAAGCCTAAGACTACCTAGGTTCTAAAACACACACACCACCAACGCGACAAAAACACACACTCACTCACACCCACTGGATCGTGGCATATAACCACACCAGGACACTACGGCCGTTAAACACTGCATAGAGATCAACTTATGTTTACACACCAGCCCCTTGAGTTGCCATGATGTTCATGTCACACTGGCACTTACAACCCGGATTCTGACGGATCGTGCATCCTTGGGATGACGTGGGAAACGGCCACTTGAGGAACTTTGGCACACCAACAGGTATGCGAGCCAGCCTCTCCAGTAGCCCTACAAGATAAGGTTTCAGCTTCTTCAGCTCTAAGATCTCTAGATCTCAGATGAACGGGAATGTAGTTAGCCGAACCCATTCGGATCTCACGACATCCAAATACCACTTCAGCAGCTACTGTTAGAGATTCTTATTCCTTTTAAAACCGGTATCTCCACGAAGACAGGCCAAGACCCTTACCTTAACCAGTTCTGGATAATGCCTACCCTAAAAGATTTTGGGAAACTAAAACTAACCCAATACCTTAACCCAAATTTCCAGAGTTAATGGACTCAAATCTTACATTCCTTCAACTCTAAGTAAAAATATCCTGTTCTGTTGTCTTACAATTGCTAAGACTAGTTCCTCCACTACCGACACACTACCAACACACACACTACACACACACACACACACACACACACAACACACACACACACACACACACACACACACACACACACACACACACACACACACACACACACACCACACACACACACACCCCCCCCCCACACACACACACACACACACACACACACACACAACACACACACACACACAATGATAAGAAAGACAGAAAGTCACAAGGAAGCTGACATGAAGATGTGCAGCTATACCCTCTGCGATATTTGTTTTTTATACGACGTAAGAGTTGCCTGGTCTGTGACTTGGATAGCATGCTGCTGAAATGGTTTGGGGGCCAGTCGGTTAGTATTTTACTCTCCCTTGGTCTAAGTCATGTGATTGGGAAAACTTTACCTGCATGGGTTAGCCGTTCCTGTGTGTAACGTTACACCAAGACCTCACTCGGTTAATGAGGGAACTGAACATCCATGGCACTCATGGCTGTGTTGTTAACCCCAGTGTCTGGCTGTGTTAACACCCAGTGTCCGGCTGTGTTTACCCCAGTGTCCCTGGCTGTTAACCCCCAGTGTCCTGGCTGTGTTACCCCAGTGTCCTGCTGTGTTACCCCAGTGTCCTGGCTGTGTTAACCCCCGTGTCCTGCTGTTTTTACCCCAGTGTCCTGCTGTTTAAACCCCAGTTCCGGCTGTGGTAGTTTACCCCAGTGTCCTGGCTGTGTTAACCCCAGTGTCCTGGCTGTGTTTACCCCAGTGTCCTGGCTGTGTTTACCCCAGTGTCCTGGCTGTGTTTACCCCAGTGTCCTGGCTGTGTTAACCCTAATGTCCTGGCTGTGTTAACCCCAGTGTCCTGGCTGTGTTAACCCCAATGTCCTGGCTGTGTTAACCCCAGTGTCCTGGCTGTGTTAACCCCAGTGTCCTGGCTGTGTTAACCCCAGTGTCCTGGCTGAACTCCCAATTCACAGTACGCCACCTAATTATCCCCAGCTTCTTGTTGGCACAGTAACCACTCCTTGGCTCGCCACTGCCTGTGTGTGGTGAGTGTTCTGGCACAAAATGGTTACTGTGTTACCTAGGTGGGCAGTTCAGATTGATGTGGTGGGTCGGGTGAGTTACTTGCATGCATCAGCAGGGTGTAACACAAAGAGACAGAAACAGGGAGAGCGAGGGGGAGAAAAAGAGAAAGGAGAAAGGAGAAAAACAGATAAGATAAATGATGGAAACTGAATTGAAGAGGAGATGAGATGAGAGGGGGGAGGAAGTCAGAGAAAGAAGAGAGAGAAGACTTTAAAGCCAACTGAGAGAAAGAGTCAGCTCAGCAGTATAGAGTTAGCCCAGGGTTACTGCGTAGGGCTCCTCATCAGCACCTTCTGCTGTGAATATCAATGACGCATCGCTGCTACAGTACACTGCCTCCAGATACAGAGCCATCATCATCATCATCCTCATCATTCTAACCCCAAGATGATGATCATCATCTTCCTCAATGCACTGGCCCAAATGTACTGCGCTAACCTCAGTTCTTCTTCTTCGTCATCATCCTCACCAATGAAAAAAAGCAACTATTTGCTCATTTCAGCACAGTCATCTTCATCAGTTGTTATGTTAAGTTCACTGGGCAAAGGCAAGGTTTACTGGGGTTCTCTCCCAGACCCATACCCACCTGCCCCTGGCACAGACCAAAAGGGATAATAACTGCATGTCTTTCTCTCTCTCGCTTCCCTCTTTCCCTCTTTCCTTCTCATCCTCCAATCATCCCTCTCTCAATTTTTTATTACAGTGAAGCAGAGAGCTGCAAAAACGGCTACAAATTAAACAGCCCCTGCCCCCCYCTCTCTCTCTCTCTCTCTCTCTCTTTCCTTTTCCCTTCTGAGCTCCACTGGCTCAATGCCAACAGCCTGTGGAATCACCCACTTGCTGCTAAGATGAGGACACACACACACACACACACTTACACACACACGCACTTATTGCACACTCACAAAAATAAAAGCTCAAGCATATGTGAATGTGTGAAGTGTGTGTGTGTGCATGAGCAAACGTGTGTGTGAGGGGGAAGGCACGAGGCTGATCAGCTCGCTAATGAGAGAGAACACTAATCATATTTCACACTGACATAAACACAATCACAATATCTGTATCTACTGCCTGCAACCTTACGCTTCCTCCCCTCTCCACCTCCTTCCTTCCCTCACTCCCTCTCTACCTCCCTCCCTGCTTCCCTCTCTCTAGGATAGAGAGTCTTGGGAATGATGATCATAATGAGTCTGATGAACAACTGAGACAAGGAATCAACACTGAGCACCACTGAGACAAGATGCACACTGAACTGAGACATCACATGAACCGCGACAAGATCAACGAACACCTGGAGACAAGATCAACACTGACAACCTGAGACAAGATCAACACTGAACACCTGAGAACAAGATCAACACTGAACACCTGAGACAGAGTCAACACTGACACTGACATCCAGTGAACACTGAGACAAGATCAACAACTGAACACCTGAGACAAATCAACACTGAACACTGAGACAAGATAACACTGAACACCTGAGACAAGATCAAACACTGAACACCTGAGACAAGATCACACTAAACACTGAGACAAGATCCAACACTGAACACCCTGAGACAAGATCAACACTGAACACCTGAGACAAGTTAACACTGAACACCTGAGACAAGATCAAACTGAACACCTGAGACAAGATCAACATGAACAACTGAGACAAGATCAACACTGACAACCTGAGACAAGATCAACAACTGAACACCTGAGACAAGATCAAACACTGAACACCTGAAGACAGAGATCAACACTGAACACCTGAGACAAGATCAACACTGAACACCTGAGACAAGATCAATACAGAACACCTGAGACAAGATCAACACTGAACACCTGAGACAAGATCAACACTGAACACCTGAGACAAGATCAACACTGAACACCTGAGACAAGATCAACACTGAACACCTGAGACAAGATCAACACTGAACACCTGAGACAAGATCAACACTGAACACCTGAGACAAGATCAACACTGAACACCTGAGACAAGATCAACACTGAACACTGAGACAAGATCAAACTGAACACCTGAGACAAGATCAACACTGAAACCTGAGACAAGATCAACACTGAACACCTGAGACAAGATCAACACTGAACACCTGAGACAAGATCAACACTGAACACCTGAGAACAAGATCAACACTGAACACCTGAGACAAGATCAACACTGAACACCTGAGACAAGATCAAACTGAACACCTGAGACAAGATCAACACTGAACTGAACAAGATCAACACTGAAACTGAGACAAGATCAACACTGAACACCTGAGACAAGATCAACACTGAAACCTGACAAAGATCAACACTGAACACCTGAGACAAGATCACACTGAACACCTGAGACAAGATCAACACTGAACACCTGAGACAAGATCAAACTGAACACCTGAGACAAGATCAACACTGACACCTGAGACAAGATCAACACTGAACACCTGAGACAAGATCAACACTGAACACCTGAGACAAGATCAACACTGAACACCTGAGACAAGATCAACACTGAACAACATACAAATCTCATCCCAGGTGGCAAAACATCTCCTTATCCTCTTTCTCACTCTTCCCTTCTCTCTTCTTCTCAACCTATATCCCTCTCTCGTCTTCTCTATGTCCCTCCCTCTCTCCATCTCAATATAGAGGAGTGTTTTTATTTAAACTTGGGCTTGGGGGTGGAGGCAACACACAGTCATTTATCCACTGGTAGTCTATCCATCACACAGACGATGTAACACACTCTACTGCCATGCATCACCTGGGTCGGCAGGAGAACTGTGTGTGTGTGTGTGTGTGCTTGCATGCATGTGTGTGTCCGTGTGTGCGTGCGTTTGAGAAAGAGTGATAGAGGGGAGAGAGAGAGAGAGAAGAAGGGGAGAATAGTAGTGAGTGAATAAATGAGGAGAGAGAGATCTAGACTAAAAAGAAAATATAGAGATAAGGTGGAGAACACAGAGACAGTATAGAAACAGATCCAGGGAGAGAGTGACTGAGAGAGTAGTGGAGGACAGAACACAGACAGAAAAAGAGGGATAGAGAAGTGATAGCAGATAGAGAGAGTGCAGATAGAGGAGTGTAGTTGGACAGCAGGAGTGGGCGGTACTAGAAGCCCCTCTGCTGCAGTCAGGGTCTGTCACCATCCGGACGCCATTTAAAACCATCAGATTCAGCTCCTCATAAACAAGGGCGTGACCCCGAACATGGCCCCCTTCTAAATGGCTCTGCTTTCTGTAATGGACATAAAATGGCTGACTGTGAGGTACAAGGGTTAGTCTGTAATGGAGCCAACATGGCTGACTGTGAGCTATGTGGTTATTCTATAATGGAGCCAAAATGGCTGACTGTGAGGTACAGGCGTTAGTCTACATGTATAATGGATCCAACATGGCTGACTGTGAGGTACAGGGTCTAGTCTATAATGGAGCCAACATGGCTGACTGTGAGGTACAGGGTCTAGTCATAATGGAGCCAACAGGGCTGACTGTGAGGTACAGGTGCTAGTCTATAATGGAGCCAACATGGCTGACTGTGCGATACAGGGCTAATTCTTTAATGGATCCAACATGGCTGACTGTGAGGTACAGGCGTTAGTCTACAGTGTATAATGGATCCAACATGGCTGACTGTGAGGTACAGGGTCTAGTCTATAATGGAGCCAACATGGCTGACTGTGAGATACAGGGCTAATCTTTAATGGAACCAACATGGCTGACTGTAAGGTACAGGTACACACTCTTTTCACGCAATTTCGCCAGGAGGGCTGTGCTATAGATCACGGTGGGCTTAGATTTCAGCGCGCATACAGGTGCACACAGCATTGAGAACGAGCCGAGCACTCGCTCGAGTCCGGATCGTGGAATCTATTTTCAACACACCGCCTAACTACATGATAGATGTTACTGTTTCATCAGGGAGTAACAGAGAGGAAGGCATCTCATGTTCATGTTATGTTTGCTATTTCATGCAGACACAGAATAGAAAGAAGCTAAACAAATTTCTATTCAAATTTTGCATTGAAGAGATACTGTATCATCATGAGACTGAGTGTGTAAGTATGCTTCCAGAATTTATATGGTAAAGTTGGCATCATCTTAGGGCCCTCAAACAAATAAATAAGATCAAGGACATTCAAAATCGATCAGATTAACAGTTTTTAACGAAGACAGTAATGCTGATACCAAATTCATAAAACTATATACAGTACCAGTCATACGTCTGGACACWCCTATGAATTTAAGGGTTTTCCTTTATTTTTACTATTTTCTACATTGTAGAATAATAGTGAAGACATCAAATCTATGAAATAACACATATGGAATAATGTAGTAACCAAAAAAGTGTTAAACAAATCAAAATATATTTTATATTTGAGATTCTTCAAAGTAGCCACCCTTTGCCTTGATGACAGCTTTGCACACTCTTGGCATTCTCTCAACCAGCTTCATGAGGTTGTCACCTGGAATGCATTTCAATTAACAGGTGTGCCTTCTTAGAAGTTAATTTGTGGAATTTCTTTCCATCTTAATGCGTTTGAGCCAATCAGTTGTGTTGTGACAAGGTATGGGTGGTAAACAGAAGATAGCCTTATTTGGTAAAAGACCAAGTCCATATTATGGCAAGAACAGCTCAAATAAGCAAAGAGAAACGACAGTCCATCACTACTTTAAGACAGTTGATGCTGAAAATTTCACGAACTTTGAATGTTTCTTCAAGTTCAGTCGCAAAAACCATCAAGCACTATGATGAAACTGGCTCTCATGAAGAACGCCACAGGAATGGAAGACCCAGAGTTACCTCTGCTGCAGAGGATAAGTTCATTAGAGTTATCAGCCTCAGAAATTGCAACCCAAATAAATGCTTCACAAAATGCTTCACAAGTAACAGACACATCTCACCATCAACTCGGGCATTCATGATCGAATTGCTGCAAACAAACCACTACTAACGGACACCAATTAGAAGAAGAGACTTGCTTGGGCCAAGAAACACGAGCAATGGACATTAGACCGGTGGAAATCTGTCCTTTTGTCTGATGAGTCCAAATATGAGATTTTTGTTTCCAACCGCTGTGTCTTTGTGAGATACAGAGTAGGTGAACGAATGATCTCCACATGTGTGGTTCCCACCGTGAAGCATGGAGGAGGAGGTGTGATGGTGTGGGGGTGCTTTGCTGGTGACACTGTCTGTGATTTTATTTAGAATTCAAGGCACACTTAACCAGCATGGTTACCACAGTATTCTGCAGCGATACGCCATCCATCTGGTTTGTGCTTAGTGGGACTATCATTTGTTTTTCAACAGGACAATGACCCAACACACCTCCAGGCGGTGTAATGGCTATTTGACCAAGAAGGAGAGTGATGGAGTGCTGCATCAGATGACCTGGCCTTCACAATCACCCGACCTCAACCCAATTGAGATGGTTTGGGATGAGTTGGACCGAAAAGTGAAGGAAAAACAGCCAACAAGTGCTCAGCATATGTGGGAACTCCTTCAAGACTGTTGGGAAAGCATTCCAGGTGAAGCTGGTTGAGAGAATGCCAAGCGTGTGCAAAGCTGTCATCAAGGTAAAGTGTGGGAACTTTGAAGAATCTCAAATAGAAAATATATTTTGATTTGTTTAACACTTTTTCTGGTTACTACATGATTCCATTTGTGTTATTTCATAGTTTTGATGTCTTCACTATTATTCTACAATGTAGAAAATAGTAAAAATAAAGAAAAACTCTTGAATGAGTAGGTGTGTCCAAACTTTTGACTGGTACTGCATATATATCACATTGTGTGTGTGTGAGAGAGAGAGAGAGAGAGAGAGAGAGAGATGCTCACACAAATAACGTATGTAGCTAGGTCTACTGTTAAACTCACACCATATCCTGCATATCAATGTATTTAGGCATGATGATCATTGATCATACTGACCGGAAGTATCGATTAACACATCACAGTCACTGAAAAGGGAGGGGGAAAAGATAGGCTAGGGTCAGCTAATCTGATCTTGTTCATTTAAACGCAAATCATTCATCTCAGTGATTGAAAGTATACAAGTAATATTGCATGTTGACTAACCAATCGCAGTGAAATTAGATTAAATCTAGTCATGATCAGTTTCATACTGTATATTTCATTCTGGTAGGTTTAGTAGATCGGCTAGCAACTCAAACTTGACGGTACATATTGGTAYGTTTTGGGAAAAMTGGTCCAGCCACTTGGTAGCTAGGTATCACTAGTTCAAATAAAGCAAAATGATGTACTAATATGAAAGTGCAATTGTAAGTTATGAAGTATAAACCACCACAGTGACGTCGGTGAAGAAGTTATGAATGATGTCCCAGGCAGAGTGTTCTCGGTTGAATGTGGATGTGCATTGAACAATCCTTGCACTTTGAAATCCATACCCATCGTGATGTATAGCACCCCCCCCCCCCCACCGGGCAGAATGGTGTGAAAATAGTGTACAGGGGTTAGTCTAATGGAGCCAAAATGGTTCATTGGCTTACCTGGGTACTGTACTGAAAGTCCCGGCCACACCTCCTATTAGAGGAAAAAATGTGGATATTGCCATTGAAACTAATTCAAAATAGATGCAATTTGTGCATTTCCATTTTTTGGGGTGTTATAATTGTATCTATAGTGGTTAGTCTGTAACGGACCCAAAATGGCTGAGCGATTGTGCCTCTCTCCAAAGCTGTAATTTCAATAAACCAGCAAGTACACCTGCTTTAAAAGGTCGAAAGTACAACACAGAGCATGGATTCCTAAGGTCCATCCATCCATCAAAAATAAGTGGCCATCATGAAATGGACATTGTGCTAATGGGAAAGTGTTAATTGTTGTTATTTCAATTAGCATACTGGCATTATTAATGTCACAATACTATGTTTACATGAAATGGGGAGAGACATTAATTGCATTTCACTGTTAGTCTACACCTGTTGTTTACGAAGCATGTGACAAATACAATTTGATTTGATTTGACAATCTATGACAGAGAAAAATTGTGTCAGAGAGAGCAAGAGAGAGAAAGACAGAGCGAGAGAGAGAGAGAGAAACGGAGAAAGAGAAACGGAGAAAGAGAGGGGGGAGAGAGAAAGATAGTTGATGATCTGATACTGAGTCCACACACACCATCGCAGGCAGTGGTACGGTAATGACATGGAAATGATATGGTAATGATATGGTAATGATATGGTAATCTGGCAGCGTTATTCTACTCACCAGATAAGGAGAGGGAGAGGAACAGCCACAAACTGCACACAAACACACACACACATTTACAAACTCACACACTCACACAAAGACAGAACACAAACTAACTGACTGAGTGAGAGAATATTGAGACTGGGGACTGGGGACGGGGGACTGGGGACGGGGGACTGGGGACGGGGGACTGGGGACGGGGGGGGTGATGTGTTCTATGAAGCTGTAGGAGAGGAACAGGCTGAAAGCCGTGGGGTAGGGAGGATAGTTTGAATTCTCTCTCAGCAAAGAGGTCAGTGGACTTCTAAAAAGTCCAGTTTTCAACACAATACAGCAGCACACAAACTGAACCACATCACCAGAAAATGTATTTAGCCTTACTTGTGAGCTTGAACTGAAGGTGTTGACCTGTAGAGCGTTCTGTCTCTTCCTGTTCCTGTCTGAGGATGGTGTGTAGTCATGTGTGGAGCATACAGTGCCTTCAGAAAGTATTCACACCCCTTGACTCTTCCCACATTTTGTTGTGTTACAAGGTGGGAATAACATTTATTTAATTGTCTTTTTTGTCAACGATCTACACAAAATACTCTGTAATATCAAAGTGGAAGAAAAATTWAAATATTTGTAAAAAATATATATATATTTTTTAACAATTTATCTGGACTATATAACTATCCTACCCCCTTGGTCAATACATGTTAGAATCACCTTTGGCAGTCTTTAAGAGTGTTGCAAACCTGGATTGTACAATATTTGCACATTAATCTTTTAACATTTTATTCATTTAGAAGTGCTCTTATCAAGAGTGACTTACATGAGCAATTAGGATTAAGTGCCTTGCTCAAGGACACATCGACAGATTTGTCTCCTAGTCAGCTCAGGGATTCTATCCAGCAACCTTTCAGTTACTGGCCTAATGCTCTTAATCGCTAGGCTACCTGCCGCAGCTCTGTGAAGTTGGTTGTTGATCATTGCTAAACAGCCATTTTCAAGTCTTGCTATAGATTTTAAAGCCGATTTAAGTCAAAACTGTAACTAGGCCACTCAGGAACATTCAATGTCGTCTTGATAAGCAACTCTTGGTAAGTGTAAATTTGGCCTTGTGTTTTAGGTTATTGTCCTGCTGAAAGGTGATTTTGTCTCCTAGTGTCTGTTGGCAAGAAGACTGAACTAGGCTTTTCTCTAGGATTTTTTCCTCTTAGCTCTATGCATTTTCTTTTTATCCCACAAAACTCCTCCCTTGTCCATGCTGATGAAAAGCATACCCATACATGATGCAGCTACCACCATGCTTGAAAATATGTAGAGTGGCACTCAGTGATGTGTTGTGTTGGATATGCCCCAAACATAACGATTTGTATTTAGGACATAGAGTTAATTTCTTTGCCACATTCTTTAGCAGTTTTACTTTAGTGCCGTATTGCAAACAGCATGCATGCTTCGAAATATTTTCTGTCCAGGCTTCTGTCTTTTCACTCTGTCATTTAGGTTAGTATTGTTGAGTAACTACAATGTTGTTGATCCAACAATCTTCAGTTTTCTCCTATCACAGCGATTAAACTCTGTAACTCTTTAAAGTCACCATTGGCCTCATGGTGAAATCCCTGAGAGGGTTCCTTCCTCTCTGGCAACTGAGTTAGGAAGGATGCCTATATCTTTGTAGTGACTGGGTGTATTGATACACCATCCGAAGTGTAATTAATAACTTCACCAAGCTCAAAGGGATATTCAATGTCTGCTTTTAAATTATTACTTTTTTTTATCTACCAATAAGTGCCCTTCTTTGCGAGTCATTGGAAAACATCCCTTGCCTTTGTGGTTGAATCTGTGTTTGAAATTCACTGCTCGACTGAGGGACCTTACAGATAATTGTATGTGTGGAGTACAGAGAGGAGGTAGTTATTCCAAAAAACATGTTAAACATTACTACTGCACACAGAGTGAGTCCAAACAACTTATTATGTGACTTGTTAAGSACATTTTTACTCCTGAACTTATTTAGGCTTGCCATAACAAAGGGGTTGAATCTTATTTACTCAGCTTTCATAATTCATTAATAAATAAAAAAAATCTAAAAACATAATTCCACTTTCAAAGTATGGGGTGTTGTGTGTAGATCAATGACACAAAATCTCAACATAATACATTTTACATTCAGGCTGTAACACAACAAGATGTGGAAAAAGTAAAGGGCTGGGAATATTTTCTGAACGCACTGTATGCCTGTCAGTGCAACACTGCCCCCCTATGGTCAAATTACACTACTGCAGTGTAACAAGATGACTGATAGCGTAAGAATGATCATAAAGTGGGAGATAGAGTCCCCATTCAACAAATGATATTTCTGAAATAGACCAGACAGACACACTTATGAATATGACTGTCATGACCCTATTATATTGTTGCCTTATGAATAGAATAACAAGCTAAATACTTGGGAAGGCCTGTTTACTTAGTAATGAACAATTGCACATTTTATAATATCTGCTTGTGCCTTTTATTTGAAAATGTACCACATTTTTTAAGCATAAAGAACTGAAACACATATGAATAATTCAAAACAGTCAGAAAACAAACAAGCAACATTGCCATGCTAGCACCACCGTTCCCTCTACCAGCCAGCCTCCCACTGTTCCTCCCAGCCCTCCTATCACCATTCCTCCCAGCCAGTCAGCCTCTCAGCCCTCCTACCAATCGGCCAGCCTCCCACAGTTCCTCACACCCAGCTCTCCTACCAACCAGCCAGCCTCCCAGCCCTCCTACCACCGTTCCTTCCAGCCAGCCAGTCTCCCAGCCCTCCTACCCACCATTCCTCCTACCGTTCCTCCCAGCCAGCCTCCCACCCTCCTACCACCGTTCCTCCCAACCAGCCAGCCTCCCAGCCTCCTACCACCATTCCTCAAACCGTTCCTCCCAACCAGCCAGCCTCCCAGCCCTCCTACCACCGTTCCTCCCAGCCAGCTTCCCAGCCCTCCTACCACCGTTCCTCCAACCAGCCAGCTCCCAGCCCCCTACCACCATTCCTCCCACCATTCCTCCCAGCCAGCCTCCCAGCCAGCCTCCCAGCCCTCCAACCACCGTTCCTCCACCGTTCCTCCCAGCCAGCCTCCCAGCCCTCCTACCACCATTCCTCCCACCGTTCCTCCCAGGCAGCCTCCCAGCTCTTCTACCACCATTCCTCCCAGCCACGCAGCCTTCCAGCCCTCCTACCACGTTCCTCCCAGCCAGCCTCCCAGCCCTTCTACCACCGTTCCTCCTAGCCAGCCTTTCCAACCCTCCTACCACCATTCCTCCCACCGTTCCTTCTAGCCAGCCTCCCAACCCTCCTACCAACCAGCCAGCCTCCCACCGTTCCTCCACACCAGCTCTCCTACCAACCAGCAAGCCTCTCAGCCCTCCTACCACCATTCCTCCCAGTCAGCCAACCTCTCAGCCCTCCTACCACCATTCCTCCCAACCAGCCTACCATCGTTCCTCCCAGCCAGCTCTCCTACCAACCAGCAAGCCTTTCAGCCCTCCTACCACCATTCCTCCCAGTCAGCCAACCTCCCAGCCCTCCTACCACCGTTCCTCACAACCAGCCAGCCCCAGCCCTCCTACCACCGTTCCTCCCAGCCAGCCTCCCAGCCCTTCTACCACCGTTCCTCCCAGCCAGCCAGCCTCCCAGCCTCCTACCACTGTTCCTCGCAACCAGCCAGCCTCCCAGCTCTCCAACTACTGTTCCTTCCCAACCAACCAGCCAGCCTCCCAGGCAGCCAGCCTGACAACCAGCCTACCAGCATTCCTCCCAGCCAACCAGCCTACCAGCCCTCCTACCAGCCCTCTTCCCAGCCCCCTTCCCTGCTCTGTCTGATTGACAGGTGGCTATATTCATGCAATACCACCAGGCGCACGTTCCTACTCCCTCCCGGCCGCTCCATCCGACGGCCAAATTAACCTTCCGTGCCGACGGGAGGGGTTGCTTGGCAAGGGCCAATCAGCAGGTGATTAGGGTGGGGGTGGGCGGGGTGAGGGGTCACAGCGACTGGGCCATCACAAGCCTGATTGGTTTCAATCAGGGACAGCTGGGAACTGAGCCACAGCGGGGCACTAATCAAAGCATCCCACAGCGAAGCATGAACAGTTACACACACACATATACACACACTGAGGTCGGTGCACAAACACACACTTGAACAGATACACACACACAGCGAGGTGTGAGGATTGGGGAGAAATGAACAGTCAAAGACAAATGGGTAAACAGAAAATCCGGTAGGCGGACACACTCACACACAAACACAGAGAGAGAGAAAGAGAGAGAGAGAGAGAGGGGGGAGAGGGGGGGAGAGGGGGGGAAGAGAGTGTCTTGCAAACACATAACTCTGTAGTAACTCTGTCATAAAGAGAAGGCCTCAGTAATTTGGAGGAATAATTTGATGAGACTTGTTAATTTGTCCACCAAAGGATTTGTTAGGGGAACATATCATTGGTTGGTATCGCTCTGTCCCGTAGTCTACTCTGACACGTTGCCCGTGTTGGTCTAACAGTGGGACAGCCCATATTCTCCATGTTATATGTGACACTGAATCTCCACTATGGTTCAGACCAAGCGTCTTTAGAATAATTCCTCTTGGTTGGTCGTAAAGAGTGGTGGTAGGTGTTGTTYTCTGATTCAACACTGAATAAATATATAAACGCAACATCAAATCAAATTAAAATGTATTTGTCACATGCGCCGAATACAACYGGTGTAGACCTGAAATGCTTACTAACAAGCCCTTAACCAACAATGCAGTTTTAAGAAAATATTTACTAAATATACTATAGTAAAAAAGAGTAACACAATAAAATAAGAATAATGAGCATATATACAGGGGGTACCGGTACCACGTCAATGTGCGGGGGTAAAGGTTAGTAGAGGTAATGTAGGTCATATGTACATGTAGGTAGGGGTACAGTGACTATGCATAGATAATAAACACAGAGTAGTCCAGGTAGCCATTTCATTAATTGTTCAGCAGTCTTATGGCTTTTGGGGTAGAAGCTGTTATGGAGCCTTTTGGACCTAGACTTGGCGCTCTGGTACCGCTTGCCGTACGGTAGCAGAGAGAACAGTCTATGACTTGGATGACTGGAGTCAGGTTGCCCAAAAAGTTACATATTGGGCCACTTCATTAAGTTTGCTGACGACACAATCTAGTATAGAGTATAGAGGTCCTGGATGGCAGGACGCTTGGCCCTCCTTTTCCTGTCGTCTACAATAAGCTCCTTTGTCTTGCTCACGTTGAGGGAGAGGTTGTTGTCCTGGCATCACACTGCCAGGTCTCTGACCTCCTCCCCATAAGCTGAGCAGTTGTGGGTGAACAGGGAGTACAGGAGGGGACTAAGCACATACCCCTGAGGGGACCCCATGTTGAGGATCAGCGTGGCGGATGTGTTGTTGCCTACCCTCACCACCTAGGGGCGGCCATCAGGAAGTCCAGGTTCCAGTTGCAGAGGGAGCTGTTTAGTCCCAGGGTCCATAGCTTAGTGATGAGCTTTGTGGGCACTATGGTGTTGAACGCTGAGCTGTAGTCAATGAACAGCATTCTCACATAGGTGTTCCTTTTGTCCAGGTGGGAAAGGGCAGTGTGGAGTGCAATTGAGATTGCATCATCTGTGGATCTGTTGGGGCGGTATGCGAAATTGGAGTGGGTCTAGGGTTTCAGGGACGATGGTGTTAATGTGAGCCATGGAACCATTTCAAAGATTTTACTGAGTTACAGTTCATATAAGGAAATCAGTCAATTGAAATAAAGTCATAAGGCCCAAATCTATGGATTTCACATGACTGGGAATACAGATATGCACAGATTCCTTAAAAAATAAGTAGGGGCTTGGACCTGAAAACCAGTTAGTATCTGGTGTGACTGCCATTTGCCTCTTGCAGCGCGACACATCTACTTCGCATAGTGTTAATCAGGCTGTTGTTTGGGGCCTGTGGAATGTTGTCCCACTCCTCTTCAATGGCTGTGAGAAGTTGCTGGATATTGGCAGGAACTGGAGAAGGCTGTCATACACGTTGATCCAGAGCATCCCAAACATGCTCAATGTGTGACATGTCTGGTGAGTATGCAGGCCATGGAACAACTGGGAAATGTTCAGCTTCCAGGAATTGTRTACAGATCCTTGTGACATGGGGCCATGCATTATCATGCTGAAACATGAGGTGATGGCAGGGGATGAATAGCACTACAATGGGCCTCAGGATCTCGTCACGGTATCTCTGTGCATTAAAATTGCAATCGATAAAATTGTGTTCGTTGTTTGTAGCTTATGTCTACCATAACCCCACCGCCACCATGGGGCACTCTGTTCACAACGTTGACATCAGCAAACCGCTCGGCCACACAACGCCATACACGATGTCTGCCATCTGCCCGGTACAGTTGAAAACGGGATTCATCCTTAAAGAGCACACTTCTCCAGCGTGCCAGTGGCCATTGAAGGTGAGCATTTGGCCACTGAAGTCGATTACGACACTGAACTGCAGTCAGGTCAGACCCTGGTGAGGACGACGACCACGCAGATGAGCTTCCCTGAGACGGTTTCTGACAGTTTGTGCAGAAATTCTTTGGCTGTGCAAACTCACAGATTCATCAGCTATCCGGGTGACTGGTCTCAGATGATCCCGCAGRAGAAGAWGCCGGATGTGSAGGTCCTGGGCTGGCGTGGTTGCATGTGGTCTGCGATTGTGAGGCCGGTTGGACATACTGACAAATTCTCTGAAACTCTCTAAAAATAATCTTCTTGATATGCAACACCTTACAGCTGGATGGATTATCTTGGCAAAGGTGAAATGCTCACTAACAGGGATGTAAACACATTTGTGTACAAAATTTGATAGCAATAAGCTTTTTGTGCGTATGGAACATTTCTGGGATCTTCTATTTCAGCTCATGAAACACGGGACCAACACTTTACATGTTCTGTTTGGTATTTCCCCCAGTATAGTTCCATAGAAAGAGCCTTGAAGAAATGATGGAAGATCTAGACAGCTATTTAACAAGGTTGTTTTCTTCTGGAGAGCTCAGTCTGTTAACAACCTGAAGAGAAGTAAATGGAGAGATAGAGACAGAGAAAAGAAAACATGGAGAGTGACAGAACAAGATAGAGGGGGAAAGCAGAGGACAGAGAGAGACAGAGGAAGATATAGAAGAGTAAAAGAAAAGTGCAAGAGAGGTATGGGATTTGTCGCTTTTACGTTGTCCCTCGTTTTACTGGGCCTAGTCTACGGTGATAGTGTTGAGTTAATGGAGGCTGCTTCAGACCCTGGTGACGTCATCCTTGGGGGACTACTCCACAGAGCGTCAACATCAGCATCGAGCCAGATGGCAGGCAGACCAGAGTGCGTGACAGGTGAGCATGCATAGTATACTGTATGTAAAGGTTTATTTTGTTGTGAGCTGAAGATAAACACATAAACCATCACTATCAGCTATCAATTTAGCAGAATGTGTGTTTCATGTTCAACACGGCACTGCTGGTCCAGGCCCTTGTGATGGTTCAAGCAGTGGAGGATGTGAACAGGCTGTGTTAGGTAACCTCACCCTGGGGTACCACATCCTGGACTCCTGCTCTGATGTCACCACAGCCTTTGAGGTGTCTGAGTCCTTCATGAGAAGAGCCATTGGAGACTGCAACCAAAACACAGTCAAGGTTGATTATTTTTAACAGCATATTATCTTTAACTCCGGATATGATATGTTATTTATGTCTGTACATGCATTTTTAAACAAACATTACATTTAACTTATTGGTTACCATGCCGTTAGATGTGGGCTTGTTTTATGTATAAAGGTGGTGGAGATGTCATTATATTCTTGCCAAAATGTATCATTGTTATTTAGCAACGTCACCAGGAAATTATTTTTCTAACTAAATGGTGGATTGTCCACAGGTGGAAACACCACAGAGTGCCCCACTCCGCCCATCCTAGCCGTTGTCGGAGGTTACCATTCGGAGGTGTCCATAGCTGTTGCTAAGGAAATCAACCTGGAGCACATCCCAAAATTAAGGCTGAGCCTCAACCAAGACCACAAACCAGCCTGCTTATTGGAGAGTAGATTTGATTATCTACAACTAAAACAATTATGCTTTATGTTGAAGCCCGCAGTAATTACATAATAATTAATAAACAACTAATGACTAGATTACCCTCCCCTGACAGTGTGTTCTTTTTAGTGATGAAACTATGTTTTTGTGTATTTGAGTTGTTGAATTGAATGTGTTGTATAATTATACCGGTAGTGATATCCCATATGTTATCTGTGGTCTAAGATTAGTTACTGTTCGACGACGGGCATCCTGAGCAACCCGTTTCCACCACGAAGACCCGTTTCCACCATGATCAGTTCCTCTGTACCCCAAAAACGCCTGGCTTCTTTGGCTGGAAAGACATCTATGCCAACCTCCTGTTGGCACCGGCTGCCCTGGGGGCCCTGCTCATCCTCATTATGAGTATCATCTTCCTGGAACACTGCAACACCCCTGTGGTGCGGGCATCTGTGGGCCCCATCTTCCTCCTCATCCTCCTCTCTCTGCTGGGCACCTTCGCCAGTGTGGTGCTGTTTGCCGGTCAACCCACTGAGTGGCAGTGCCAGGCCCGCCAGGTCCTCTTTGGCCTCAGCTTCACCTAGTGTGTCTTTTGCATCCTGGTCAAGTCCCTCAAGATTGTCCTGGCCTTAGAGTTTGATCCGGATATCAAGCTGGTTCTTGAAAAGCGATACCACCCGTACGTTATCATCGATGTGTGTGTATCCCTGCAGGTTGTCATCTGTGCCTTGTGGCTGGCCCTTAAGCCCCCTCAGACTAAGTGGGAGGGCCTTAAGAACAAGCAGGAAAGACTGTTTCTTTGCGACGAGAGACTGTTCAAGGCGTTCGGGGCCATGTTGGTCTACATTGGCCTGCTGGCCCACGTCGGCTTTACTTTCGCCTTCAAAGAAAGGAACCTGCCAGGCAGCTACAACAAAGCTGAGTTCATCACCTTTGGCATGTTCATCTACTTCATCTGCTGGGTCATCTTCGACCCTGTCTACAACACCACCACGGGGAGGTACCATCCTGCCTTGGAGATGGTGGTCATCCTCATCTCCGCTTATGGCATCCTGTTCTGTCACTTCCTGCTAAAGTGCTACATCAYCCTGTTCAAGAAGGAAGTGAACACGCAAGGCGCATTCCAGAAAGAGCTATGGGGGTATTGGGAGGGGTGGAGAACATGGGCCTGCAGCCGGAATCTTCATGATCATCATCTTCAACATCATCATCGTCCCTGTATAAGGACAAGGATTCGTTGAACGCCCCCTCGCTCCTTGTTCCCCCTAGCAGAGAGCAGTCCCAATCTAAAACCCAGCACATTAAGGAATAATGAGATCATGAAGCTAACAGAGGCCCAAAAGGTCTATGAGACATATGTCAGTGTGCCGTGATAAGTGTACAATGGGCTGAATGAAATCAACAGCAACAACAAAAATACATAGGGGTGAGCTATTCCTTTAAACTTCATACTACCGACTTGGGTCATTTTGACCCCAGAGGCATATTTTGGGTCATAGCCAAGAGGAGTTAAATTCTTCACATTTTTCATGACTTTGTCAATGAACTTGTTCTTAATACATTTTTAAAAATCATGTCCCATTTGGGTCATTTTGACCCCAGCCAAAAACACGTAATTCCTTCTATAGTAATATGGTAGATAGGACTTTTATTTGAATCTAGATTTCTCTGGAGACAAGTTATCTATACCACCAGAGGGTGGAGGGGGACCTGTATCAGGATTCTGACCAGACAGACAGATCATCTGCAGAGATATAGCTCCCTGTGTATTTGCCTAACATTTTACTTTTCTATACCACGCATATGACAGTGAACAAAAACGTATGTGCATATAAAAATCTGCCAATTGTATAAGAAGTCTGCCAATTGTGTTAATACTTGACAGAACTGCAATACAGAAATCAGATAAGCTGTAAATCTACACAGATAGCGAGATACATAATATTAACATATACATACTGTATTATCAGAGGGTGGAGGGGGACCTGTATCACTGATTTTGACCAGATAGATGGATCAACTGCAGCAATGGAGCACCTTGTGTACTTGCCTATGGTTATAGCTGGTTGTAGTTAGGTATGACCGAGTACAACATCTAAATTAACTTCCATACTGTATATGCTCAGTTTCAGTCAAAACAGCTCATAAAAATCTGTAAGTGGTATGAACTGTAATACAGAAATCRGCTATCCTCTAAATGTACACATAGTGCTGTTGTATTGGTGTGTATTCCCCCGAAAATGTTTTATTCTACAGAGAATGTTATATACGTAAGYACCAGAATTCCTATAATAGTATATACAGTTGAAGTCGGAAGTTTACATACACCTTAGGCAAATACATTTAAACTCAGTTCTTCACAATTCCTGACATTTATTCCTAGTAAAAATTCCCTGTCTTAGGTCAGTTAGGATCACCACTTTGTTTCAAGAATGTGAAATGTCAGAATAATAGTAGAGAGAATGATTTATTTCAGCTTTTATTTCTTTCATCACAATCCCAGTGGGTCAGAAGTTTACATACACTCAATTAATATTTGATTGGCATTGTCTTTAAATAGTTTAACTTGGGTCAAACATTTTGGGAAGCCTTCCACAAGCTTCCCACAATAGTTGGGTGAATTTTGGCCCATTCCTCCTGACAGAGCTGGTGTAACTGAGTCAGGTTGTAGGCCTCCTTGCTCGCACACACTTTTTCACTTCTGCCCACAAATTTTCTATAGGATTGAGGTCAGGGCTTTGTGATGGCCACTCTCAATACCTTGACTTTGTTGTCCTTAAGCTATTTTGGAAGTATGCTTGTGGTCATTGTCCATTTGGAAGACCCATTTGTGACCAAGCTTTAACTTCCTGACTGATGTCTTGAGATGTTGCTTCAATATATCCACAGAATTTTTCTACCTCATGATGCCATCTATTTTGTGAAGTGCACCAGTCCTTCCTGCAGCAAGCACCCACACAACATGATGCTGCCACCCCCGTGCTTCACAGTTGGGATGGTGTTCTTTGGCTTGCAAGCCTCCCCCTTTTTTCTCCGAACATAACGATGGTCATTATGGCCAAACAGTTCTATTTTTTGTTTCATCAGACCAGAGGACATTTCTACAAAAAGTACGATCTTTGTCCACTTGTGCAGTTGCAAACCGTAGTCTGGCTTTTTTATGGCGGTTTTGAGCAGTGGCTTCTTCCTTGCTGAGCGGCCTTTCAGGTTATGTCGATATAGGACTCGTTTTACTGTGGATATAGATACTTTTGTACCTGTTTTCTCCAGCATCTTCACAAGCTCCTTTGCTATTGTTCTGGGATTGATTTGCACTTTTCGCACCAAAGTACGTTAATCTCTAGGAGACAGAACGCGTCTCCTTCCTGAGCGGTATGACAGCTGCGTGGTCCCATGGTGTTTATACTTGCGTACTATTGTTGTACAGATGAACGTGGGTACCTTCAGGCGTTTGGAAATTGCTCCCAAGCATGAACCAGTCTTTCTTGGAGCGTCTAGAATTTATTTTCTGAGGTCTTGGTTGATTTCTTTTGATTTTGCCATGATGTCAAGCAAAGAGGCACTGAGTTTGAAGGTAGGACTTGAAATACATCCACAGGTACACCTCCAATTGACTCAAATGATGTCAATTAGCCTATCAGAAGCTGTTTAATGGCACAGTCAACTTAGTGCATGTAAAATTCTGACCCACTGGAATTGTRATACAGTGAATTAAAAGTGAAATAATCTGTCTGTAATCAATTGTTGGAAACATTACTTGTGTCATGCACCAACTTGCCAAAACTATAGTTTGTTAACAAGAAATTTGTGGAGTGGTTGAAAAATGAGTTTTAATGACTCCAACCTAAGTGTATGTAAACTTCAGACTTTATATTCAACCTGTATTTGGGTTGCTATAACATTTGGTTTGAAGTTACTTTAAGGATTTAGATATGCTTTCTGAAGTGTCCTGCCATAGGCCCTACCACTTCCATTGTTTCACTAGCAGTGATGCTACTGCTGGCTGTGTGGCAAGAAAATATACTGAACAAAAATATAAACGCAAAATGTAAAGTGTTGGTCCCATGTTTCATGAAATGAAATAAAATATCCCAGAAATGTTCCATACGCACAAAAAGCGTATTTCTCTTAAATGTTGTGCACAAATTTGTTAACATCTCTGGCAGTGAGCATTACTCCTTTGCCAAGGTAATCCATCCACCTGAAAGGTGTGGCATATCAAACTGATTAAGCAGCATGATCATTACACAGGTGCATCTTGTGCTGTGGACAATTAAAGGCCACTCTAAAAAGTGCTGTTTTGGCACACAACACAATGACAAAGTTGTCTCAAGTTTTGTGGGAGCATGCAATTGGCATGCTGACTGCAGGAATGTCCACCTTTATTTAACTAGGCAAGTCAGTTAAGGACAAATTCTTATTTACAATGACAGCCTACATTTACATTACATTTAAGTCATYTAGCAGACGCTCTTATCCAGAGCGACTTACAAATTGGTGCATTCACCTTATGATATCCAGTGGAACAACCACTTTACAATAGTGCATCTAACTCTTTTAAGGGGGGGGGGGTTAGAAGGATTACTTTATCCTATCCTAGGTATTCCTTAAAGAGGTGGGGTTTCAGGTGTCTCCGGAAGGTGGTGATTGACTCCGCTGACCTGGCGTCGTGAGGGAGTTTGTTCCACCATTGGGGTGCCAGAGCAGCGAACAGTTTTGACTGGGCTGAGCGGGAACTGTACTTCCTCAGAGGTAGGGAGGCGAGCAGGCCAGAGGTGGATGAACGCAGTGCCCTTGTTTGGGTGTWGGGCCTGATCAGAGCCTGAAGGTACGGAGGGGCTGTTCCCCTCACAGCTCCGTAGGCAAGCACCATGGTCTTGTAGCGGATGCGAGCTTCAACTGGAAGCCAGTGGAGAGAGCGGAGGAGCGGGGTGACGTGAGAGAACTTGGGAAGGTTGAACACCAGACGGGCTGCGGCRTTCTGGATGAGTTGTAGGGGTTTAATGGCACAGGCAGGGAGCCCAGCCAACAGCGAGTTGCAGTAATCCAGACGGGAGATGACAAGTGCCTGGATTAGGACCTGCGCCGCTTCCTGTGTGAGGCAGGGTCGTACTCTGCGAATGTTGTAGAGCATGAACCTACAGGAACGGGTCACCCACTGRGTGGGTGGGATCAGCCTACCAGGGATCAGTGGGTTACTGTCCCAACACTCTAACCACTAGGCTACCTGCCACCCCATTATCTGTTGCCAGATAATTTTATGTTAATTTCTCTACCGTAGGCCGCCTCCAATGTCATTTTACAGAGTTTGGCAGCACGTCCAACCGGACTAAACACTGCAGACCACGTGTAACCATGCCAGCCCAGGACCTCCACATCCGGATTCTTCACATGCAGGATCGTCTGAGACCAGCCACCCGGAGAGCTGATGAAACTGAGGAGTATTTCTGTCTGTAATAAAGCCCATTTGTGGGGGAAAAAATATTTCTGATTGGCTCCCCAGTGGGTGGGCCTGGCTCCCAAGTGGGWGGGCATATGCCTTCCCAGGCCCACCCATGGCTGCACCCCTGCCCAATCATGTGAAATCCATAGATTAGGGTCTAATGAATTTATTTCAATTGACTGATTTCCTTATATGAACTATAACTCAGTMAAATCTTGTTGCATTTGCCGTTTATTTTTGTTCAGGATAAATAAAACGATGTCATATTTTTGTTAGTTGTCTCTCAGGATTAATTTACAGAATATGCCAATTACTGTAATTTTGCTAAAATAAGAAAATGTATTTTTTATAAAATGTTATTTACATGTCTAATGGTGTTTTGATAAAAATTAAGAAGATATTCTGCCATCATTGTTGCTTTTTCCAATAGTTTATTTTTGAGGTCTAAATGACCCCAGTTGGTAATCCATTCATGTAAATTATATTGGCAGTATACAGATTAAGGGTCTTTTTTAAATGTATTTTATTTCACTTTTTTTTTAACCAGGTAGGCCAGTTGAGAACAAGTTCTCATTTACAACTGTGACCTGGCCAAGATAAAGCAAAGCAGCGCGACAAAAACAACACAGAGTTACACATGGGATAAACAAACGTACAGTCAATAACACAATATAAAATCTGTATACAGTGTGTGCAAGTAAAGTAAGGAGGTAAGGCAATAAATAGGCCATAGTGGCGAAGTAATTACAATTTAGCAGTTAACACTGGAGTGATAGATGTGCAGATGAGGATGTGCAAGTAGAAATACTGGTGTGCAAAAGAGAAGAAAAACAAAAACAAATATGGGRTGAGGTAGGTAGTTGGTTGGATGGGCTATTTACAGATGGGCTGTGTACAGCTGCAGCGATCGGTAAGCTGCTCTGACAGCTGATGCTTAAAGTTAGTGAGGGAGATATAAGTCTCCAACTTCAGTGATTTTTGCAATTTGTTCGTTTCATTGGCAGCAGAGAACTGGAAGGAAAGGCGGCCAAAGTAGGTTTTGGCTTTGGGGCTGACCAGTGAAATATACCTGCTGGAGCRCGTGCTATGGGTGGGTGTTGCTATGGTGACCAGTGAGCTGAGATAAGGCAGAGCTTTACCCAGCAAAGACTTACAGATGACCTGGAGCCAGTGTGTTTGGCGACGAATTTGTAGCGAGGTCCAGCCAACGAGAGCATACAGGTCGCAGTGGTGGGTATTATATGGGGCTTTGGTGACAAAATGGATGGCACTGTGATAGACTGCATCCAATTTGCTGGAAGAGTGTTGGAAGCTATTTTGTAAATGACATCGCCGAAGTCAAGGATCGGTAGGATAGTCAGTTTTACGAGGGTATCTTTGGCAGCATGAGTGAAGGATGCTTTGTTGCGTAATAGGAAGCCGATTCTCGATTTAATTTTGGATTGGAGATGCTTAATATGAGTCTGGAAGGAGAGTTTACAGTCTAGCCAGACTCCTAGGTATTTATAGTTGTCCACATATTCTAAGTCAGAACCGTTCAGAGTAGTGATGCTAGTCGGGCAGGCGAGTGTGGGCAGCGATCGGTTGAAGAGCATGCATTTAATTTTRCTAGCATTTAAGAGCAGTTGCAGGCCACGGAAGGAGTGTTGTATGGCATTGAAGCTCGTTTGGAGGTTTGTTWACACAGTGTCAAAAGAAGAACCAGATGTATATATATTTATTGTCTTCCAGGAAAATGTTGTTGTTTTTCTGTCCTGTCATCATTACCTATTTACAAAGTCTGATCCTAGGATTCCCTCAGCTGGCTTCGGTGTCACGGCCATCAACAGAAGTAGACCAAAGCACAGCGTGGTGAGCGTACATATTCCTTTATTTATATGACGCCGACAAAAACAATAAACAATCCAAAACAACCGTGAAGCTAAAGAGCTATGTGCCACAAACAAAGTTAACCTCCCACAAAGACAGGTAGGAAAAAGGGCTACCTAAGTATGGTTCTCAATCAGAGACAATGATAGACAGCTGTCCCTGATTGAGAACCCAAAACATAGAAAACAAATAATAGAAATAAAGAACATAGAATACCCACCCCAAATCACACCCTGACCAAACCAAATAGAGACATAAAAAGGCTCTAAGGTCAGGGAGTGACATTCGGTTTCATGTTCATAGGATGAAGAAGTTTGAGGAAGTACTACTTCAGTTATTTCTTCCTGTTCTTTTGCAGATAATTATACTTAACACTGGTCTGTTCAGTTCCAAAAAGGCACACACACACACACACACACGCCCACACACACACAGTTGAAGAACACTTACTCAGAGCATATGGCCAGTGCATTTACTTGTTCAGACCATATGGTGCACCAGGCAGGTGGAGGTGGAGGAGAACAGTCTCAGGAGCAACTCGAGTGCTTGTGAAAGTACTTTGAAACCTCACAAGACATGCACTCAGGGGTGAACATGACTCATCATCACCATTGTAAAAGCACTGACCATTAGCTGACCTTAACTAACAACAGCACATAGGAGTGACACATTCTAAAAGCATCTTCAAACAACATTGAGCATCTTACAAATGTTTTCCTAGATGTGAGATAATTGACTGGTTCTCTGTAATATCATATACTGTGGAATCGTGACATTATGTACTTTTGAGGAAAATAGGCAAGTTTCTCCACTCATACCCTGACTTTGAGAAGGGATTGTAATGCTTAGCAACCGCGTGACGCAGCATGACAACGTGAATGCGATTGGTCGACAGTCTGCTGGGTGAGGCGTTACATTTGATACAGTATACATTGATTGGTATGTTACATTATATTTATATACTTCAAATACTGCCTGAGACGCCTTTACCATTTGTCTCCGTACTCAATAAATGGTTAAACACTATTTGTGATGGTGTTTTTTGTTCGAATGTATATGCATGAAATACATTATGGAAAACATGTCTCACACAGTCATAGTTAGTAGAATAATGAATGGATTGACAAGATTTTAGCACCGTCAACTTTCAGAAGGTTAGTAGGAAAGTTAATAATGTAAACCACCTAAATATACTCCATGAAATGTGGTATCTATCAGTCTAATCAATGACAACTACAGAACACAACTGTGAAGAGTTTACGCAAATATTAGCGTTGTAGCTCTTATTGCGGGAATCTGAAACCACTGTGAAATGAGCCACATTAAGCTTATCAGTCAACGTACTATGTGTATTGGACATTCATCTTACACTGCACAGCCTTACCTATGGATTGTGGATCACAATGGTTTCAAGTCCTTCAATAAGAGCTACGATGCAAATATTTGTGCAAACTCTTCACAGTTGTGTTCTGTGAGTGTCACTGAGTAGACATATACCCCATTTTCATTGATCCGCAATCTATGAAGGCTGTGCAGTGAAATACATATGCCCCCGATGTAATTCTGAAGTCAAATACATCCACAGTACGATTTCAACAGATTTTTTACTTTTTTTGTCAAATTAACTAATTATTGTATTTTTTTGAGTTTATATAACAACATTCCAACCTTGTTTAGCATTATCCAGTCCAAATACAGTGTCAAGAAAAAGTATGGAATTACCTGGATTTCTGCATAAATTGGTCATTACTTTTGATCTGATCTTCATCTAAGTCACAACAATAGATAAACACAGTGTGCTTAAACTAATAACACACAAATTATTGTATTTTTCTTGTCTATATTGAATATATCATTTAAACATTCACAGTGTAGGTTGTAAAAAGTATGTGAACCTCTAGGCTAATGACTTCTCCAAAAGCTAATTGGAGTCAGGGGTCAGCTAACCTGGAGTCCAATCAATGAGACGAGATTAGAGATGTTGGTTAGAGCTGCCTTGCCCTATAAAAACTGACAAAATTGAGTTTGCTGTTCACAAGAAGTATTGCCTGATGTGAACCATGCCTCAAACAAAAGAGATCTCAGAAGACCTAAGATGAAGAATTGTTGACTTACATAAAGCTGGAAAGGGTTACAAAAGTATCTCTAAAAGCCTTGATGTTCATCAGTCCACGGTAAGACAAATTGTCTATAAATGGAGAAAGTTCAGCACTGTTGYTACTCTCCCTAGGAGTGGCGGTCCTGCAARGATGACGGCAAGAGCACAGCGCAGAATGCTCAATGAGGTTAAGAAGAATCCTAGACTGTCATCTAAACACTTCCAGAAATCTCTGGAACATGCTAACATCTCTGTTGACGAGTCTACGATACGTGTTCATGGGAGGACATCACGGAAGAACCCACTACTGTCCAAAAAAAACATTGCTGCACGTCTGAAGTTTGCAAAAGTCCACCTGGCTGTTCCACAGCGCTACTGGCAAAATATTCTGTGGACAAATGAAACTACAGTTGAGTTGTTTGGAAGGAACACCCAACACTATGTGTGGAGAAAAAAAGGTACAGCACACCAACATCAAAACCTCATCCCAAATGTAAAGTATGATGGAGGGAGCATCATTGTTTGGGGCTGCTTTGCTTCCTCAGGGCCTGGACAGCTTGCTATCACCGACGGAAAAATGATTTCCCAAGTTTATCAAGACATTTTGCAGGAGAATGTTAGACTATCTGTCCGCCAATTGAAGTTCAACAGAAGTTGGGTGACGCAACAGGACAACGACCCAAAACAGAAGTAAATCAACAACCAAATGGATTCAACAGAAGAAAATATGCCTTCTGGAGTGGCCCAGTCAGAGTCCTGACCTCAACCCGATTGAGGTGCTGTGGCATGACCTCAAGCAAGCAGTTCACACTAGACATCCCAAGAGTATTGCTGAACTGAAACAGTTTTGTAAAGAGGAATAGTCCAAAATTCCTCCTGACCGTTGTGCAGGTCTGATCYGCAAATACAGAAAATGTTTGGATGAGYTTATTGCTGCCAAAGGAGGGTCAACCAGTTATTATTATTAAATCCAAGGGTTCACATTCTTTTTCCACCCTGCACTGTGAATGTTTACATGGTGTGTTCAATAAAAACATGAAAACGTGTAATTGTTTGTGTGTTATTAGTTTAAGCAGACTGTTTGTCTATTGTGACCTAGATGAAGATCAGATCAAATTTATTTCCAAAGGGTTCACATACTTTTCTTGCCACTGTATGGGTGTGTTTGTAAATTCACTGTGGAGTGCCAGAGTGCGCTCAGTGTGATCTGGGCATTTGTAAATTCAGAGCGTTTTGCTCTCGGCGCGTCCGAGGAGTAGGGTTGATCTGAGCGTTCTGACCTCACAATGGCAGTCAAGCTAACAGGTTAATGCTTGCTAGCTACTTCCAGACAAAAATGAGAACACCTCTGACCATTTTACTCATCTTAGCATAGCTGGTTAGGCTGTTTTCACATTATCTAGAGCGTTGGTGATTGTATCTGTGATGCTGGCAACAGCTTTTTGGTCCGACGTTTACTGGCACCGGCCATATTCAACGGGTGTTGAGCTTTCGTAAATACATCAGTTCTGTGCTCTGGCACACAAAGACGAGTGCTCTGAAATCAGACTAGATAGCCAGAGTGAATTTACGAACGCACCCTGTCATTATTACACTATTTGTACCAATTTGCATCATTTTCATTGAGGGAYGTTTATTTTGAAGGCCAACTGCAAATTCCACCATTTTATGGCTAGCTTCACATATGGCTAGCTTCACATAGGTCCAAGGAACAAGATCCTGTTGTTGATCTAACATTGGTAGAGAAAATAAAAGATTGGTCAGAAGTCAGTGATATAGGGAAACTGGTTGACAATTACATTGGTAAAGGCTTTTATGCATTTTTACTGCATTTTACAGATGGATCCAAGGACCTAGATARTTGGCGCACAGGAGCAGGTGTTTACGTTCCTGAATTTGATTTGCAGATATATAGAAGACTAACAGATGAACTATCAGTATACTCAGTTGAACTGTTGGCGATAGTAGTTGCCCTCCAGTGGGTGGAGGACGTACAACCTGTCAGAATTATAGTATGTCTCAAAGAAGTCTAAGAAACTGGACATTATTGTGGCTGCGGCAGAAAAGTGTTTAGGACTTAAGGATTTTACATCTGACTTGCAAGGGGTACTGGCACTGTAATACCCGCCCTCCCAGGTTCCCCTTGAGACTGTGTAGGGATCAGATCTGTTGTATTTTTTTAACAGAAACATTTTTGTTTTATTTTTTGGTAGTTTGTTCAGTTTTTTAGGGGGAATCCTGTTTCCATCCTGCATAGTAGGTGGCGGGATGTACATTCAATTGTGTGATTGCCAATATACCATAGAAGAAGGAGTGATGGCTGCGGTAGCGGTAAGTGTGGATGTAGAGCAATTGCGGTTAAATTCCTGGTGTTTGTGACACCGGATGTTTGGTGTGACGCAGACCAGGTGGGGAGTGTGGTGAAACACAAGAGTCATTGTCAGTTTTTTTTGTGAGTTTTGAGTCAGAGTCTCTACCGAACATATATATATATATCCTAACATTTGAGTCATGTTAGGATATATCAGTTTTCCAGTTAGAGATTTTGTGCAGAATCCACTGCGCTGTTTCAGGTGCAACATTTATGGTCACGTTTCAGCAGTGTGTAGAGGGAGATTCCAAGATGTGGGAAGTGTGCAGGATTGTGTAGTTTTGGTGTATAAAGTTGTCTGTGTCAACTGTAGGGGTGCTCATGTTTCTGGGGATTGGAAGGGGTTCAGTGTGAGAGAGGCAGGTTGAAGTGGCCCGAGTCAGAGTAGTGCAGAAGGTGTCATATGCTGAGGCAGTGAAGAAAGTAGAGGGGGATGGGTCAAGGGATCCTGAGTGGATCCCAGAGAGTAGTAAATGTGTGCCAGCACCGAGGGATAGGGCAACGAATGATTTATGGTTCAGTAAGGTTGGCTTCTTAGCGTTCATAGCAATGGTTATCAACTGTAACGTAAATCACAGAAAATCGAGGTTGTAGTGKCAGCTGCAGAGAAGTTTTAGGGTATACAAGATTTGACTTCAGAAGAGTTACAGGATGTGTTGAGRGGTGCTGTAACCATTCTCCCAGGCCGTTGGCATGGTGTAGGAGCAGATCGGTTTAAAGTAGTGGAATAGGGTAGTGGGTTTTTACTTAGTGTAGGTGGTGGTGTCTAGGAACAGGACTAATAAAAATGATTTAATGTAAGTAGGCCGTGACTGGGCTCACACTCCAGTACAGCAGGAGGCGGTGTATGCATTTAAAAGTTCGATCCGATCCGCCAACCAAATCCCAAAGAAGAAGGTCCAGTGACCACAACCTTGTTGCTCATTCCTATCTGTGTTATCACCGCTAAAAGTTTTGTCCCCGTATCTTMGGGCATCAGAGGCTGTCCCAGGTATGTTTGTCTTCAGAAGTCTTGCCAAATCAGATTGATGCATTATAAATCGTGTTGTAACATTTGGAGACGAGACAAAAACAATGAAATGCGGAAGTTAATGTTGCCACTTGTTTTAGCAACCACTAGACTATATGCACTAGTTTAGCTTGCGTTTGAGGGATTTGTCAACTTTTCGCTGTCTCAAACTATTTTTATCATGTGTTTATTTCTAAGTTATAACAGGGAAGTAATTGCAATGTATAGCTAGTTAGCTAACTACGTGCTAGCAAACATTACGTGAAGCTAACAGCTGTTAGGGGATTGACCCGCGTGACACACTGTAAATGAGATGATATATACTTAACCTAATTTCAGAGATACAAAATATTGCTGTCACTGATTAAAAAATAAATAAAATGTATTTGTAATGTAATGCTCAGTCTCCAATACTTGTYTATCATTTCGTTGAACTGACACATTGTAACATTGTGATACAATCTTGATATGAACAATGTTTTTTTATTCAGCTGCTGTGATGTCGTCCTCTTGGTGGGGGCTGGTGAAAAATGGTAGTGCACATCATGTGGACAATAGCAGTTGTTTCAGCTCCACAGAAAGCACCGTCCTCAAGGGAAACAGCTTTGGAGGGGTGCCTGTTGTACTGCTGCTGGACTTCATCTTCTTCTTGGTGTGTGTGTTGCATCAACTGACACTCATACTGAAACTCATATGACCACATAAGGGTGATTCCAAACCCTAATAGGATAGCGTTACACAACACATGCACACAAATCAAGCCATTTCCTCATTCTGTTGTTGTGTACTTGTCTCAGGTGTTGCTGATCCTCTTCTCCGTCATCAGGAGGAAGCTGTGGGACTATGGCCGCCTGGCGCTGATCTCTGACAGGGAAGGGTCCGTTATGACATCAAACAGTATAACTTCCTGTTGAAACCTGAGAAAAACAATATAAACACACCTACCTAAAGGCATATGACTACAAATAATTCTGCAGTGGGTATTACTGCCTGCCAATAGTTGAAGTAATTGTCTATAGAGATAAGTGTCCTATTGACCACCACCCTCCTGCCCTGTCCCAATGATGATGACCTTAGTCGTCTGTGTTTCAGGTTCAGTGAGACATCACACCGCCGCTATGGGAGAATGTCGTCCTGTGTGTCCAACGTGGAGGACCCGGAGCACGAATTGGTGAGGGAGAGGTTGTAATCATCACCATCATCAACTCCATCTAATAGTCATCTTTATCTTTCTTTTTCCTCTAGGGATGCTGCTCCTGGCTCCCCTACATCATCAGAATGGAGTGAGTATTCTTGCTCTCTCTGTGTGGGTGGGTGGGGCGGGCGGGCGGGGCTGTCATTGTTTTCGTATGTTGAGGTTTCACCCTCAATTTGTGTTTCTTTTTCCAGTGAGGAGATGGTGAAGGCGCGATGTGGGATCGATGCTGTCCACTACCTGTCCTTCCAGCGTCACCTGATCACCCTCCTGGTGCTGGTTACCGTCATCTCCGTGACTGTCATCTTGCCTGTCAACCTGTCTGGTAACCTGCTAGGTGGGTGTGACACACCATGTCAACACAACGCTAATATAATGCAAACACCACCCTGTCAACACAACATTGTTACAAAACTCTCAATATTACTGTATAAGAACCTCACTGTATTACACTCTCACAATGCAATGTGAACCTAAGCACAACACTGCCAGGCAGTGCTTCCTTATAAGTGTAACAACGACATAACTCAAACTCTACTCACACATAACAGATGTATAAACAGTGTTTAACATAACACTCTGCCATGCTAATCACGCTGTACACATAACATTGTTTCGTTGCTATGTCTCACTTTTGCCAGAGCGAGACCGAGAGTATAAACGTCCTCTTTTGTACGACATTACCTACCACCGATGTGTGGCAGTGAAAGTTCATCTCTTTCAACACAATGGTGTTACGTACTGACTGAAGCATAACTATTGCAGAGTTTTTTTAAACATTTACTCTTTCAACATTGTAATCAACAACAACATTGCTGTCAGTCCTCTTATCCTGCTATAATAACATGTTTTTAACAGTCTCACTTGAGGAGATTTTAAGTGTCATGTTATTTTTTTTAAGGAAATGACCCGTACAACTTCGGAAGGACTACTGTTGGTAATCTTCAGAAGGAGTAAGTGTGTGTTCGTGCATGTGTCTGTATGTATGTGTGGTTCTTTCATTGTATATAATATGAACTTCCATTATAATGGTTCCTTATTGCTTTAGGTAACCGTTTGTTTGTTATGATTTCCTCAGTAATAACCTGCTGTGGATACACACAGTGTTTGCAGTCATCTACCTGATCTTGACAGTGTTACTGCTGAGGCGACACACCTCCCAGATGAAGGGCATGGGCAGAGGGCTGGTCAGTTCCTCTGTTCCATCTGTCACAAAACCAACAGTTCATCCCCTCACTAGTAGTTATTACTGATACTGATGAGTTTGCTTTGCTCCCCCCGTAGACCAGAAACACCCTGTTTGCGTCTTCCATCCCCAAAGAAGCCAGTGAAGAGGACATCAGGACCCACTTTACGTAAGTAGACTGGACCGCACCATTCTCCCAACATGGGGGAGTCCACACTCACCCACTAACCCTGTCTTCAGAACCTACACCCACACCTGTAGTGTCTTTGTCTTCACCATGGCAATAAAAGTGATTCAGTTTGACTAGTGATAACTTGCCTGAATGGGCAGACAATGGCTTACAAGGATGAACATTGGACATACATGTACCTGTATATATTTAGACCCTGTGCCTTATCCTCACCTCTATTCTTCCCCTTGCCTTTTCTGCAGTGAGGCCTACCCTACCTGCCGTGTGTGTGAAGTGCACTTGACGTATGATGTGGCCAAGCTGATGCACCTGGACAAGGAAAGGTCAGTGCTTTGCCAAACTGCCCTGGTAACGTCACGCTGCCAAGCTGCCCTGGTAATGTCACGCTGCCCTGGTAACGCCACGCTGCCCTGGTAACGTCATGCTGCCCTGGTAACGTCACGCTGCCAAGCTGCCCTGGTAATGTCACGCTGCCCTGGTAACGTCACGCTGCCCTGGTAACGTCACGCTGCCCTGGTAACGTCACGCTGCCCTGATAACGTCACACTTTCCAAGTAACGTCACGCTGCCAAGCTGCCCTGGTAATGTCACGCTGCCCTGGTAATGTCACGCTGCCAAGTTAACGCCACGCTGCAGAAATGCATAGCATGTAGTTCTTTCTGATCTGACATGTAGTCAGATATAGCAGTCTGGATTGACTGACTGATTCTTCCCTACCTTTCTTTTACACTAAATCCTGTTGTTTTCTGTCTGTCAGGAAGCGAGCAGAGAAAAACCTGCGCTACTACGAGCGGGTACTTCAGCAAGGGGGCCAGAGGGAGGTGATCAACCCCCGTCTATGTGGTCACCTCTGCTGCTGCCGCACCCGCAACTGTCAGGAGGTGAGAGGGACAATGCCAGGAGGGGTTGCGGGATCTGGGCTGTGTTAGGAGCAGTGAGATTGGGTCGGTGTATCCAGATGTCTGATGGGGCTTGTAGTGAGTGACTGTGGAGCAACGTGTCAGGCATTTCACACAGATGATACTCTCTCTGTTGTTCCTAAGGTATTATTTGTGTATGTTGTCTTGATTGTAATGTGATATTATGCTTTGTCCAGGTGAGTGATACAGAATGTGTATCTATGTGTCTGTGTTTATATATATGTTTATGCATGTATGTATGYTTTCTGTGGCTCTAGGTAGATGCCATAGAGTACTTCCGTGGCCACGCGGCAGGTCTGTTGGAGGAGGTGAGGACGCAGAGAGAGCTTGTGCCACAGCACCCTCTAGGGATGGTCTTCGTCACTCTGCAGTCTGAGGCAATGGCCACATAGTGAGTTTCTCATCTCTGGGGCTGGTGAGGGGCTAAGGGTCCTATTGATGATTAGGATAGAAATGATTCTCCAACCTCTCTCAGTAGTGTGTAAAGCATTTGTCACCATCCCCAGCTCTGGAGAGCTACAGGGAGTGCAGGCTTTTGTTCCGGCCCAACAGCAAAATTAACATGGAATTGATGACTGTACCATCATTAGTGGAAACAATATTAGTTGATGTATCCACTTTCTTGGGTTATGTAAACATGGTGATTGACAGCTGTCACTCACTCCCCTCAGTATTCTGAAGGACTTCAACGCCCTGGACTGTGGAAATGGGGACAGCGCAGTGAGGTGTGGGTGTGGCCGAGAGCCCCAGCCTTCGTCTTGCAGCGCGGCTCTGAAAGTGAGGAACTGGAGGGTTGACTACGCCCCTCATCCCAGAAACGTGTACTGGTGAGTCCCCCTATAACCTAACCTACAGTGTGCTGTTTGATAACAATGGTTCAGTATATTCTATCATGTTGAAAATAACCTCTCTTCCTGTTTTTCTGCTCTGTTTTCTTCTCTCTCTCTCTCTCTCCCTCCATACTCCTTCTCTTCCCTTCCATACCTCCTCCTCTCTCCCTCCATACCTCCTCTCTCTCTCTCCCTCCATACCTCCTCTCTCTCTCTCCCTCCATACCTCTCTCTCTCTCTCTTCCCTCCATACCTCCTCTCCCTCTCTCCCTCCATACCTCCTCTCTCTCTCTCCCTCCATACCTCCTCTCTCTCCTCCCTCCATACCTCCTCTCTCTCCTCCCTCCATACCTCCTCTCTCTCTCCCTCCATACCTCTCTCTCTCCTCCCTCCATACCTCTCTCTCCTCCCTCCATACCTCTCTCTCTCTCTCCTCCCTCATACCTCTCTCTCCTCCCTACATACCTCTCTCTCTCTGTCCCAGGGACAACCTTTCAGTGCAGGGCTTCCGCTGGTGGTTCCGATGCCTGCTGCTCAACTTCTTCCTCTTCTTCCTCCTCACCTTCCTCACCACTCCCTCCATCATCATCAGCACCATGGACAAGTTCAACGTCACCAAGCCCATCTACTACCTCAACGTGAGTCAGTCACCTTCTACTAGAAAAAATAGAATATAACTGTATTTGTGGTTGGTGAGTGAGAGGAGCTGGGAGGCGAGAGGAATGCTGGTGTGGCGAGGCGAGAGGAATGCTTGTGTGGCGAGGCGAGAGGAATGCTGGTGTGCGAGGCGAGAGGAATGCTTGGTTGGCGAGGCGAGAGGAATGCTGTGTGGCGAGGCGAGAGGAATGCTGGTGTGGCGAGGCGAGAGGAATCTGGTGGCGAGGCGGAGAATGCTGGTGTGGCGAGCGAGGCGAGAGGAATGTGGTGTGGCGAGCGGGCGAGAGGAATGCTGGTGTGGCGAGCGAGGCGAGAGGAATGCTGGTGTGGGAGCGAGGCGAGAGGAATGCTGGTGTGGCGAGGCGAGGAGGAATGCTGGGTGTGGCGAGGCGAGAGGAATGCTGGTGTGGCGAGGCGAGAGAATGCTGGTGTGGCGAGGCGAGAGGAATGCTGCGTGTGGCGAGGCGAGAGGAATGCTGGTGTGGCGAGCCGAGAGGGAATGCTGGTGTGGCGAGGCGGAGGAATGCTGTGCGAGCAGGCGGAGGAATGCTGGTGTGCGAGGCGAGGCGAGAGGAATGCTGGTGTGGCGAGGGCGAGGCGAGAGAATGCTGGTGGGCGAGGCGAGGCGAGAGGAATGCTGGTGTGCGAGGCGAGGCGAGAGGAATGTGGGTGGCGAGGCGAGGGCGAGAGGAATGCTGAGTGTGGCGAGGCGAGAGGAATGCTGGTGTGGCGAGGCAGGGAATGCTGAGCTGTGGCGAGGGGAAAAGCTGGTGCTCATTTAACCTTTATTTAACTAGGCAAGTCCGTTAAGAACTAGTTCTTATTTTACAATGACTGCCTACCTCAGCCAAACCCTCCCCTAACCCGGACGACGCTAGGCCAATTGTGCGCTGCCCTATGGGACTCCCGATCACGGCCGGTTGTGATACAGCCCGGGATCGAACCAGGGTCTGTAGTGAAGCCTCTAGCATTGAGATGCAGTGCCTTCGACCGCTGTGCCACTTGGGAGCAATTTGCTGTGTATTCAATTAGTTTTTAATTGTATGCTACCATGTAATGTCTGTTTGTTTGTTTGTGTGTGTGTGTGAGACAGAGTGCTGTGGTCAGTCAGTTTTTCCCCACTCTGCTTCTGTGGTCCTTCTCTGCCCTGCTGCCCACCATAGTGTACTACTCAACTCTGGGAGAGTGCCACTGGAACAGGTACACACACACAGTAACTTTACTGACATACTGTATCTGTCAGTGGTGTAAAGTACTTAAGTACAAATACTTTAAAGTACTACTTAAGTAGTTTTTTGGGGTATCTGTACTTTAATATTTATACTTTTGGCAACTTTTACTTCACTACATTCCTAAGGAAAATAATGTACTTTTTACTCCTTACATTTTCTCTGACACCCAAAAGTACTCGTTACATTTTGAATGCTTAGCAGTACAGGAAAAGGGTCTAATTCACACACTTWTAAAGAGAACATCCCTGGTCATCCATACTGCCTCTGATCTGGCAGACTCACTAAACACAAATGCTTTGTTTGTAAATGATATCTGAGTGTTGAACTATGCACCTGCCCATCCTTAAAATGTACAAACAAACAAGAAAATCGTGTCGTCTGGTTTTCTTAATATAAGGAATTTTAAATTATTTATGCTTTTACTTTTCAAATACTTTTAGACTTTTCTCAGGTAGTATTTTACTGGATGATTTTCACTTTCACTAGTCATTTTCTTTGAAGGTATCTACTTTTATTCAAGTATGAAAATTGGGTACTTTTTCCACCACTGGTATCTATGTACTGTAGGTCCAGGGAGCAGTTGATTATGATGCACAAGCTGTACATCTTCCTCCTGTTCATGGTTCTGATCCTGCCCTCTCTTGGACTCACCAGGTAATTAATTACCCCACCCTGATCACTTAATGATCAATCCAGATAATCAATGAAATATGAAATAATGTTTTTTTTCTGTAATTGTACTACATTTATCTTATGTGATTGGCTCTTTTCTAATCACAGTCTGGCTGTGTTCTTCCGCTGGCTGTTTGACAAAGAGTTTCTGGCTGATGGGAAGCTAAGGTTTGAGTGAGTGATACACTTTTATCTATGCCTCTGACCTGCCTCTCTTTCTCTCTCAATAACTAGCATCTCATTTACTGTTTCCCTGTATAATAACTAGTATCTAATTTACTGTGTCCATGTACAGTCGTGACCAAAAAATATTGTCAACCTTGGACCAAATAATGCACAGAAAACGGTTGAAATTAAAACACATTTTGGTATCCACATATGTATGCCTTTTGTTTTTCAGTTGAAGAAAACAAAAAAAWCGGAAAATTTACTAAATGTTAGCTTATTCCACAAAGAAGTCCTAWAATGGCCCAAACAATATTATTGGCACCTTCTAGAAGTAGTTAGAAATAATTAGATTTCAAGCATATGATTCTTCTTTACTTTGGAATTGATCTCACTTGTGGTGAGTTGGTGCCTGCAATATAAACATCACTCATTCAACCAGTTWGAACAGAGAAAWGGACTCATTCTCCTGTTTTGTGTCACTGTGTACTGCAATGAGCATGGAGGAAAAGAAAAACAGAATTATCTGAAGTCAGACACAAGATTGTCCATGCTTGGCTACAATCTCAAGGCTACAAGTACATCACCAGAGACCTTATGTTCCTGTTTCCACCGTACGTAATGATATCAAAACGTTTAAGGCCCAAGCCACTGTAGCCAGCCGCACTGGACGTGGCCGCGAGAGGGAACTTGATGGAAGATTGCACCGAAGGATTGTTCGAATGGTGGCGAAAACACCTCGATCAACTGCCACACAKATTCAAGCTGCCCTTCAGACAGAAGGTACGACCGTTTCAACTCGCACCATCCGTCGCCAACTCAATGAAAGGGAGTTATATGGTAGGAGACCCAGGAGGACCCCACTGCTGAGAGAGAGACAAGAAAGCCTKACTGCAAATTGCCAAAACACACCTGAACATGCCAAAATCCTTCTGGGAGAATTTCCTGTGGACAGATGAGGCCAAAATAGAGGTTTTGGTAAAGCACACCATCTCTATGTTTATAGAAAACAAAATGAAGCCTTCAAAGAAAAGAACACCTTCCCTACAGTCAAACATGGAGGCAGTTCAGTGATGTTTTGGGGTTGCTTTGCTTCCTCTGTCACTGGGTGTCTTGAGCTGGTACATGGCATCATGAAATCGGGAGAATACCAAGAGATTTTGGAGAGCAGTGTCAGAAASCTTGGTCTCCATCAAAGGTTATGGGTCTACATGGGTCTTACAGCAGCACACTTAAAAAAGAACCCAGGAATGGTTCAAGACAAAATGCTGGACTGTTCTGAAGTAGCCAGCAGTGAGTCCAGATCTAAATCTCATTGAAAACTTGTGAAGAGATCTGAAAACAACAGTTTGTAGAAGGCACCCTTCAAATCTGGGAGACCTGGAGCAGTTTGCACAAGAGGGAGCCAAACTGCCAGTACAGAGGTGCAGGAAGCTCATCGATGGCTAAAGGAAGCGCTTGATTGCAGTTCTTTTGACCATAGGCTGTGCGACTAAATATTAAGTATAGGGTGTCAATAATTTTATCAATGTCATTTCTATTTATTTTCAGATAAAAAAAAAAAATGGATATATTAAGTTCTGAGTCAATAACAAAGGTTCTGTAACAGTGAAATAAAGAATTAAAAACGTATTTTTAGGGAAAATTGTGAGTTACTTGAAAAAAGTCCTGTGTACCTGTATAATAACTAGCATCTAATTTACTGTGTCCATGTATAATAACTAGCATCTCATTTACTGCGTCCCTGTATAGTAACTAGCATCTCATTTACTGTGTCCATTTCTCTCTCTATCTCGCTCTCTCTCCCTTCCCTCATCTCCCCCCTCCTCCTTCAGGTGTGTGTTCCTGCCTGACCAGGGGGCGTTCTTTGTGAACTATGTCATCACGGCGGGCCTGGTGGGCTCTGGGATGGAGTTGCTGCGGTTGCCAGGGTTACTGCTCTACACCATCCGCATGGCGCTGGCTCGCTCCGCCGCAGAGAGGAAGTATGTCAAACAGGTGAGAATAAGACCCCGCCCCTGTATCAATCAGGGCTCAACGTTACATGAAGTTCAGATCGAGGTATAGAAATAGACAACAATCTGTCATCCATGGTTAGTATGGAATGATTAGCTCAATGTTTACCTTTTCTATCTACGTAGTCATGGATGAAGTTCAGATGATGTGTGATTTAACCTTGTCATGTCTGCAGAACCAAGCGTATGAGTTTGAGTACGGAGCCATGTACGGGTGGACCCTGTGTGTGTTCACTGTCATCATGGCTTACAGCATCACCTGCCCTGTCATAGTGCCTTTCGGTGAGTGATGGGCAACACACACACACACACACACTACTGACCTTGACCTAAAGTTACATTCCCTCTCCGTGTGTCCAGGTCTGCTGTACCTGATGCTGAAGCATCTAGTGGACAAACACAATCTGTACTTTGCCTACCTGCCCGCCCGCCTGGACAGACAGGTGCACCTGGGAGCTGTCAATCAAGCCCTGGCTGCACCCATCATCTGCCTCATCTGGCTCTATTTCTTCTCTGTCCTCCGGACAGGTAACGCACACGCCTGGATGTTTACTGGAGCTCTCATACATAGGAAGCTTACTTATGTCCCTTCTTCCTCTTACTTGGCTGTTTCCCTGGAGTTACCTACTCGAGTTAAAGCACCATTTTTAATGTATCCTCACACTTCTGTATGTGTTTTTGGGTCAGGGTTCATGGCGGACACATCTCTCTTCACTCTGGTGGTCCTGTGTGTAACTGTCTGCATCTGCATCAGCTACACCTGCTTCGGACACTTCAAGTACCTCAGCCCTCACAACTACAAGGTGTGGTGTTCGTGTGGTGTTCGTGTGGTGTTCGTGTGGTGTTCGTGTGGTGTTCGTGTGGTGTTCGTGTGGTGTTCGTGTTTAGACACTAACAGTCCCTGTTCTACCTGCAGTTGAAGGGGGATGAGGATGCCTTGGATGGATTGGCGGACAGCAACATGGTCAGTAACAGGTTTATTCCTTCACCATGAATTTATAGACGGAAGTTAAAATCTGTTTGGAAGGGGGGAAGCAATATGGTGTTACCCCTCCCAGTTCTGCCCAGTTCTTTCACAAAAATTAGGAAATGAATCGAAGAAACAAAAGCCAATTTAAGAGTTTCAGAACATATCATATATTATTTCTGTCTCTCAATCTAGGCGGCAGATAGCTTAGCGGTTATTAAGAGTGTTTGGCCAGTAACTGAAAGGTTGCTGGTTCGAATCATTGAGCCGGCAAGGTGTGAAAAATCTGCCGTTCTGCCCTTGAGCAAGGCAGTTAACCCCCAACAACTGCTTCCCCTGTGCCGATGACGTCGATTTAAAGCAGCCCCACGAACATCTGATTCAGAGGGGTTGGGTTAAATGATGAAGACACATTTCAGTTGAATCCATTCAGTTGTGCAACTGACTAGGTATCCCTTTCCCCTTCTGCACATGTACAGTACCATAGTTTTTATGTTTTCTCTATTATTCTACAATGTAGAAAATAGTACAAATAAAGAAACCCTGGAATGAGTAGGTGTGTCCAAACTTTTGACTGGTACTGTGTCTCTCTGTGTCCACAGGTCTACCTTCCAAGGGTGCTCAGAACCGAGTCCCCTGAGTCCCCCGCCACATCACCAGATGGGTGTAAAACCCCCCAGTCATACGGGACCACAGACAGCAGCCCATCCTGTCAGAGCCCAGTAGATGATGAACTGTTGATGAACCCCTGAACTTAAAATATCTTCCCCTTCTTTTTGATTTTTCCACGAGTCCTGGAGGCATCCAGTCTCAGAACTGAGGGGAAGGCATAGGGGAGTTTATCCCCAAATCTATTGCTGTACCATCCAACACAGGCCCTTCAAATACCCCTAAAATGCATCCTTTCTCTGTCCTTTCATCAAGCTTAGCATGTATCTGATATCAATAGATTGGTCCAAGTAGAGCCTTTGCTTTCACTTATTCAATAGTGCTCCATCTGTGATTCTTTCCAGGAGGGGAGGAGAAAATAAATTGTTACGGGCCTCCTGAGACAACTCTGCCAAGGCTCCACCGAGAGCTGGCAGACACTCAGGATCCAAGCCTTCTGTCAGAAATGCCCAAATCTGATCCTTTTCGTAAGACCTTCCTATGAGGACTGCCTTGGCTAAAGACTATTCAGCACCAATACAGTTTTTTGTTGTTGCTCAAAGTTGCTTTTACAGCATAATGTTGGGAAAAACTGCCATGCCATGCATTTACACTGAGTTTGCGGTTTAATATCCAGGATGCCAGAATAGAAGGCATTTTGGTTCTCTGACCAACAGAGGGCACTCTTGTTGCATGGCAGTTAGTGTCCACCTTAAATTACTTGTACTGAACCAGGGCCTTTCAAATCTGGACCTCAAGGTCTGATGATACAAAAACTATTTTTAGTTGTTTTTGTATTATTTAACAAGGAACTTTTTTTTCATTTTGACTGAATCATCATTTTAACAAATGTTTTATATTAAGCTGATATTTAACATATTTATAGCTTTTTAATTATCAGGATTTTGAACCATAACACAATCTGAACATGAATTGACATAACTATTGATGATGAATGAGAGTAGGCCTATTTATGTGAATATGAACAGCATGGAACTTCTCAGTGTTAAAAATATTGCTTTAAAATGTTAAATGGTTGATACATTATGAGATTTTGTGCCGAATAAGTTAATATGTAAGTAAGTATTAAGTGTCCATAGCCATAGGGGGCACTGCATGGCAGATTTTCTATTAGGATTTAGCATTAGCTTCAACAGTGTCATGTAACTACAGGACTTTTCTTTCTTTGATCCCCTTGCTTTCTGCCTTCTCTCTCACCAGTGTGCCTCAGTTTTCAAAAGGACTCTTCTAGGTAACATGTTTTTTAGTACAAGCGATTGGCCGAGTAGTTAAATATGATTAATGAAGTGCTAAGCCCTCCAGATATCTGGGTGGAGGCTTTTCACAGAGCAGAAAAATAGGGTTTTGTTATTAGATTAGGATCAGTGTAAATTCACCTTGTTTTGGGGGGGAATTAATGGAACATATCAGGAACAATAGCGGGATGCAGAAGTGGTTCTTATTGGCTTACTTCAAATTAGTACGTCCTGATTTTGTAGTTTTACCACTGACACTTAATTCACTGTTAATTAGCTGTGACATRCATACACACACAGAAGTACATAATATAGTTCAGTTCCCCCAAAAGCCTCTTAAACCAACAGAATAATCTGTAAAACAAACTTTAGTCCAGGGGTGATCTGGAGCGCTCAGCTCTGCAATCAATGGCTCTCAATCATGGACAAAGAGACAACCTAAAGCAGGGCAAGTTCACCATGTAATCACAGATTGTGTAACAGGAAACTCTAGAGACTGGGAAATAACTTTTGGCAGTATTAAGCTTTGACACCATTTCCTCACCCCTAGCACATGTACTGTACAAATGTGAATAACTACACACAAACATGCATACACACACATACTTGTATATGCATACACCTTTATTTAGGGGGCCCTCAAGACATTATACTATTGGATGCTCAAGGAGCACATGGGTTATCAGGTTTGTTTGGTGTTGTTTGTTGGACTGAGATTTTCAGTTGCACAAGAATTGAAAACATTTTCCCTCATTATGTTAAGGTTGTGTGTGTGTGTGTGTGTTGGTGAATGAGAAAGGGAGAGTGTGGGTGAGTGGGTAATAAATAGTAGATTTCATCAGAATGGATTACTGGTGTTAGCCTGTACCGCCTTGGAGTGTGGTTGGGTAATTGGATAGCTGAACACCCAGAAGGCAATTAAAGAGCCATTGAGACTACAGGCAATAATTTGCTTCAGCAACTCATAATAGCAAATGTGCTAACTACCATTCAGATCTCTGCCTGTTTATGACACTCACACACGAGAAGAAACATGAGTTTTGGGACAGTGAGAGAGCTTGTGGGGGCTCTAATTGCTTGCAGGTCATCTGCAAGCTCTACGGATGAATTGGGAAAGAGATGTATGTGAGAGTGGACGTCTGTTGTCTGGTGTGTGTCTTTCCCCCTTGGAGAGGTGTTGGAATTGGTGTTATACTCTACTGGCTCTCAAGTCAAAATTCAACGTTCATCCATGTTTCTCAACGTCAAAGTGTTTAAGGTTAAGTTAAGGCATTAATTCCAAATTCTTAAGGTTAGACATTAACTCTGAATGGTTCAGGTTTGGGATAGGCTTAAAACAAAAATATAAAAACCAACTTTCTATCGCTGGATTCACACTCGCAACCTTTGGAATCAGAGGCCGGCGCTTACACCCATCCACCATCACGGCCCACAACCAAWACCTACTTGAAGGTAACATCGCTCACTCTTGCCCTAGTGGCCAGTTTCCACCTCATCTCCTGACGTTCTCAGACATGGATCGATGTCAGATACTGACTTGTATCACAGGTGACCTTGCTGGTTATGCTTGATATGTGTGTTTGTAGGTGCATGTTGTGCGTGTGTGTGTGTGTGTGTGTGTGTGTGAGATAGTCGGCATTGCTGGTGAGCAGAGAGAAAAGCACCAGTTGTTTGCCAGCTCAGTAGAGCAGAAGTAATCTGGAGTTAGGAGCAAAGGAGCAAAGGAGCCTGGGAACCTGCCTACTCCAGACCCAGCAGTCAAGAAGCAGTCCAAACATCACAGTGAGGCCTGACCAGCGGTCAGACTGCAAACACAGTGCCTCGGTTCTGACAGTAGGGTTTGGGCTGCAGCAGAAGGAGTGTGTGAAAGTGTGAATATGTCAATGTGAGAATTCTTTTCAAAAGTTTTTCAATCAATTTAGCTGATCATACTGAAGTGGGATATGGACCAATGCAGAGTCAAAAGACTCTTACACCCACACACAATCTCTTTGGTAATGAAGGAGAGGAAGCCATTGATTTAGAATATTGAGACACAGCCCATGTTGCTGTGTTTAATCTGTAGGTGTCGGGCAAGGCCGTATCATTCACCATGTAAAGGGGATCACAGAGCATTTGAGACTGGGCTACAGTCCTAGTCTGGATCAAGACATTTATCCACTGCTAATCCAGATTTACTGCTGCAAGGAGTGTGTACGCAAGTACGTGCAAGTGTGTGTACATTCGCACATGTGCTTATGTGTGAGAGACCCATCGAACCCAGGGCCCTCACCACATTCTTGGCATTGTGTATTTGTGCTTCATTACACCCCAGACACTTCTTTATTAAGTAATCTCTCTCCCTCTTTCTCTTTTCTTGCTGTTTCTGTCTTCTCTCAGCTCAGGGCAAAGAACTTACCCATGGCCTATCGCAAGATAGTCTCTCGAGCCAGACGGCTTTCTTCCGCAATCTTTGAATGCTTCGTTGCCTATAGGCTTATGTTTCTCCAAGGTCGGGGATATGGGAGAGTAATTGCAAGATGGAGGGTTGATGTGTGTTGAATGAGTATAAACCATGTTAGTTCCATGGGGGGATCACTCTTCCTTCATGTCACCGCAATGATCGATGGWTCTGACCTCTGACCCTGTGAGTTTGTATCTAAACTTAGTTCCAACCAATCAGGCGATCGCGTGGCCCAATGCCAACCAATCAGATGCTACAGAGGCATCGTATTCTACACCATTCCCACCTTTTGTCCCTCAGGATTAGTTCCTTGGCAACGCTGGTTGCCTGGGAGGTGAGGTTCCCAGAGGAGTGGGACCACAGCCCACCAACACCAAGATCAGGGAGGTGGGGGCAATGTTTCATTTAGCAGACACTTAGCAGACACTTTTATACAAAGCAACTTACAGAATTTGTTTTATGTATGGCTAGCCTCGGGAATCAAACATTCAATCCTGGCATTGCACGTGCCATGCTCTACCAACTGAGCCATAGGGAGTTTTCGTTAGTGTGTTTGGGTATGACTGTGTGTGAGCACCTGCTCATCTGCATGTACAGTATGCAGAATGTGAAGCTGCACCTGTGTATATATTTGTGTAAGTTTGTGTGAGAGTGTGTGTGCACATGCACGGCTGTTCTGTGGGGACAAAAGGAAAAGGGAAAGTCACCCCACTCGGTCTCTTTGTGTTCTCTGGCTGCGGTCGGGGCCAGGGGGAGGACAAGGAATGGGGTGAGGGAGGGAGGATGAGGGAGGGGGCTGAAGTCTCCAGTCTCCACCGAGGCGGTAGCATGTGATTCCGGCCTGCCAGGTCCTTTTGTTCAGCAATTACACCAAACGCACAGATCCCTGGAAACGGTAAGGTTCTGGTGGCCCGCGGAAGGCATGGGAACAGCCAGCCAGGAAAGAAGGGGAAGCGAATACAGAGCAAGATTTAKGAGAACAGGGTTACCTACTAAGCCTTAACAACTGCTTCAGAGTCAGTTCTGCTGCTCGGCTTGTGATGGTAAAGGTTAGGAGAGAAGTAGGGAGGGCTGAGCCTAAATCAGTATTGAAAGAAAGAATCAAGTGATTTAAGGGGGCATGTTCAGCAGGAATGAGAAGATGGCGTTCTTGTTTTTAAGAGAGACAGTGTTTCAATCTAATCTCTGCTATCAGGGGCATGTACCCCTGCTACCCAAGGGGGCCGCTGTTGTAGCACTGTTCCCACAGAGTTGCCAGATGTGTTGAACATTAACATTCACCAAGACAGAACAGTCTGAAGTTACAGTGCTGCAACATCCCACAGTGCTACAACTTCAAATGATTTGAGTGTCTATTTCCTCCCTCTATCATCCGTCCCACATTCTTCATGTTTCCTGCTACTCCTGCTTTCTCTCCATATAGTATCTCTCTCTTCTCCTTCTTTATCCCCACTCTTCAACCCCTATCCCTCTCTTCCCATCTCTTCCCATCTCCTCCCTAATACCTCTCTTCTTCCTTTCTGTTACATCCTCTCTGCTCTCTTTCCGGTCCCAAATGCACCTCGTGAGATCTCAGACAGACTCGGGTGAGAGGATGAGAAGCTGTCTTGAGCTGGTAAGTTATGATGAGTTAGGGTCATAGGAGTGCTCTAACTCATGAAGGCCCTCTCAGCTCCTGTGCTGCTGTTATGGCTTGTGGATCTAAAGACATCTGTATAAGAAAGTGTACCTTTGGCATTGAGAATTCCCCATCTCCCATTATAAAGTTACGATGGTGGGAAAATATGGCAATCCAATAATATATATAAAATGCGGGCTATATACACACACTTATTTATGTACATGACATGAATCTTATATAAGTACGTAAGTACACAGATCGAGGGACATGAACCCATTGATGCACGCTCACACATAAACACACACAGTAACATTAATGACCCCCTGTCCCATGTGCTCAAGATTCACAGTGGTATAATCTCAGTTCCTATATCCATAAAGTCCTATCCTCCTTTGTGTCACGCTGTAGTTAGTGGGATCTGAGCATGCATTCTGCCAGCTGTGCACTGGGTCTAACGTCTCTCTCTCTTTTTCTCAATTAAATGTAAGCACTTTATTGGCATGGGAAACATATGTTTACATTGCCAAAGCAAGTGAAATAGATAATAAACAAAAGGGAATTAAACAATAAAAAAATGCACAGTAAACATTACACTCACACGTTCCAAAATAATAAAGACATCTCACTTTTCCCCTCTCACTGTCACTCAATCCACAGCTAAATGGGTGAGAAACAACTCATACTGACAGATCCATTAATCAGAAAGCATTGGGAAACCTCACAAGAGCTCAGAAGAACAGGTTTCTGGCTGTGACTTGAAGGAAAGGSCTTGGAAATCTCCCCATTCTTTACTCTAAACACTGAAATATCTGAAGTAGCTAAGACTGTAAATGAGAAAAATATGAGATGAGGATAGGTAGCCTAACTGACAAGTACGTGGCAGATTGTTGCTGAATTAGAGCCAAGTGTTGAAGATCAGATCGAGAATTGAACTAATTCAATCTCCAGCTAATTTGTGCAGCTCAACTGCTTTGTAGACCGGGAGCAATCCGCAGTTGCTATGACTACACGTAACTAAGGAGATTTGTTGACATTGGCAACCGGACGTTCTTGGCAGCTGTCCCCCACGTAACCTAGTTACCAAACATTTTGCCTTTTTATAGAAAGTATTTACTTTTCATTGAGACACGCTTTATACATGCAATGGACTCCAATACCTTATACTACTCCTTGGACCTCGTTTCTGGTAGCGGTTTAACTTTGAGCAGTGAGCAAAAAGCTGCCCTGCAGACTTCCCTGGTCATTCTGAAGAGGAACAACAAATTCAATCGTGTCCTGTTTTGGGGCAAGATTCTGGGCATAAAGGGTGACTATTTCATTGCACAAGGGGTTTCAGAAGATGAGATGACGGATAAAAATAGCCTTTACAGGTAAGAGGTGCAAAGGAAATAGTTTTAGAGCCTCAAATCTATTTTACTACAGGCATATTATTATAGCTAGCTTGCATTTTGTTGTTGTCACTTGTGGCTTTGGAGTTGTGAACCATTCTCCTATTCAATATGTTCTCTCTCTATGTGTGTATGTGTGCCCTCTTGCACATGTGTTTGTGTCCTTTCCCTACTCCAGTTTCAACTGTGTGGACTGGCACTTGCTTCCCCCTGCCACTGAGGCAATGCTAGCGGAAGTGTCTGCTGCAGCAAAGGGTCGCTTCGTGGGAGACCCCTCACATGAGTATGAGCACACCGAGATACGGCGGCAAGGGGAGGGGGACGAGGCTGTGGAGGAGGAAGTCATGGTGGGGACAAGTGTGACGAATTATATTGTTTAATGTTGAGCTAATGGTGTTTTGCTTATTAATAAGTGTCAGTGATTAATGTACAGTGACTAGATTCATATGACCGTCGTGACTGTGTGTGGTATTATTGCAGAAGAGTGATGACTAGTTTGTTTGGGTGTTGTGACAGATGTTTGGTAATGGTTGTTTGGTTTGTGTTGCAGATTAAGGTGAAAGAGGAGAAGAGGCTGGCCTCCACTGTCCACACCATTGATAAGGAGGTGTCTGTGGTCCCACGCGGTGCCTTCATCAAGAGTCCCCATGGCCTGGTGCAGACCAACCGCAGCTTTGAGGGTRAAGCTACTTTTCAAAGTTATTAATGAAATGGATGGCTCCACGTAGAGTGTGGTGTTTCCCAGTTGAGAATGTGGTCTGACTGTGGAGAGATGGGACACAGCTGTGTGTGTTACTGGCTCGAGAGGATGACTCAGCTGTGTAGTTTTTAGCTCAGAGTGTGTTGGAAGTTGGAACCAGAATCCAGACCATCATTTATCTCACACTGCACATTGTGCATCTATAGTGTACACACATGTTTTAGTGCGTTTTCTTTTTCATACACAGACAGAATCATATCATACTATCAGTTACTGAGTGAGTCTGTGTGTTCTGTCTATTCTGTAGGTCTGTCCTCATTGGAGGCGGGTAAACTCAGCTACTTCCTGCACTTCACTGAGCCGCAGAAACTGAAGAAGAAATCCATCCTGGAGATGGCTGACCTCAACCGCTCCATCGACTTCCTGGATCCTTTGAGTGAGGATATCCCCAAAGGTAACAGAGTTCCAAATCTCTCACTACACCACTCCTTTACAGTCATCCTACCGTTCCCCCCATGGGTGGGGTTTCCTTCCCACATGTTGTCTTYAGAAATAGAACAAGTTCCTTGGGAGACAAAAATGTAATACGAAAATGAGATTACTAATGTTTGGCATGCTCTGATTTTTTATTTWTTTATTTTACCAGGTAAGTTGACTGAGAACACATTCTCATTTACAGAAATGACCTGGGGAATAGTCCAATGGTCACGCTCTATTATACTAAACTAGCCTTTTAATTGGCGCTAATGATCATTTAGGTTGGCAGTTGAGAGCCCAGTTTATCAAGGCATCCTCCTCTGCAGGGCCGGCTCTAGCCTTTTGGGGGACCTAAGCGGGATTTGGTTGGGGGGGGCCCACCTCGCTGCAAAACATTTTAGTGGCCCCCCTCTTGACGATGGAGAGACACATTTTAGTTTTAAAGTTAATTTCTTGTAATTCTACACATTTTGCTATGGGGTGGAGAGAAAACAGCAATTTTATAACACATTTCATGCAATTCTACTTGTTTTGCCATGGGGCAGAGATTTTTCTTTGCAGTTTTACAGCAAATTTCCTTCAAATTCTACCCATTTTGCCATGGGATGGAGATGAGATGTTTCAGTTTTAAAGCACATTTCCTGCAATTCTACACATTTGGTAATAACTTATGCCATGTTAATATGATATCTGAGTGAGAATGATTTTGCTAGTCAATGGGGTTCTCCTGAAGGTCAGGKCCSCTGGGCACGTGCCCTGTGTGCCCGGTCCATATTCGGCCATGGTTTTATTTCTACAGGTAAGTCAATTAAGAACAAATTCTTACTTACAATGATGATTTGTCAAACACATCAATAAACAACAATTACACTATACATATCTATATACACATCAATTACACCATACATAAGAAAGCAAACACAAAATACGAAAAGAAAAACACAATCATATGAAACAAATACATTCTTCAGTAAAAAGGCACTCTAACATCCATCTGAATTGCCTTAGAGGCACCAAATCCAACAACTTTAAAGGACTTCTGGAGATAATTTCACATTATAGGTGCCAAAAAAATGAATGCAGATTTACCTAACTTGTGGAGATTGAAGGGAAMTCCAGGGTAAGCCATCCCCGATGGGTATTTGGGTATTTGTTCACTCAGGTTCCCTTTATCTAATATTAGGTTTTGGTTTCAAGATCTGATAACATTCAGTATCAAAAATATGCAAAAGTAGAGAAAAGTAGAAAGGGCGCAAATACTTTTTCACAGCACTGTATTTATAAGAGGGGCACCATCCAAAGTATGTATGCATACAGTACCAGTCAAAAGTTTGGACACATCTACTCATTCAAGGGTTTTTCTTTAGTTTTACTATTTTATACATTGTAGAATAATAGTGAAGACATCAAAACTATGAAATAACACATATGGAATCATGTAGTAAGCAAAAAACTGTTAAAATCTAAATATATTTTATATTTGAGATTCTTCAAATAGCCACCCTTTGCCTTGATGACAGCTTTACACACTCTTGGCATTCTCTCAACCAGCTTCATGAGGTAGTTGCCTGGAATGCATTTCAATTAACAGGTGTGCCTTATTAAATTTCTTTCTTTCTGAATGCATTTGAGCCAATAAGTTGTGTTGTGGTATACAGAAGACAGCCCTATTTGGCAAAAAATCAAGTCCATATTATGTCAAGAACAGCTCAAATAAGCAAAGAGAAACGACAGTCCATCATTACTTGAAGACATGAAGGTCAGTCAATCTGGATAATTTCAAGAACTTTGAAAGTTTCTTCAAGTGCAGTCCCAAAAACCATGAGAGCTATGAGCTATGATGAAACTGGCTCTCATGAGGACCGCCACAGGAAAGGAAGACAGAGTTACCTCTGCTGCAGAGGATAAGTTCACTAGTTAACTGCATCACAGATCGCAGCCCAAATGAATGCTTCAGAGTTCAAGTAACAGACACATCTCAACATCAACTGTTCAGAGGAGACTGCGTGAATCAGGCCTTCATGGTATAATTGCTGCAAAGAAACCACCACTAAAGGACACCAATAAGAAGAAGAAACATTAGATCGGTGGAAATCTGTCCTTTGGTCTGATAAGTCCAAATTTGAGATTTTTGGTTCCAACCGCCGCATCTTTGTGAGACACAGAGTATGGCACACTTAATCAGCAAGGCTACCACAGCATTCTGCAGCGATACACCATCCCATCTGGTTTGCGCTTAGTGGGACTATCATTTGTTTTTCAATATGACAATGACCCCAAACACACCTCCAGGCTGTGTAAGGGCTATTTGACCAAGAAGGAGAGTGATGGTGCTGCATCAGATCACCCGACCTCAACCCAATTGAGATGGTTTGGGATGAGTTGGACCGCAGAGTGAATGAAAAGCAGCCAACAAGTGCTCAGCATATGGGAACTCCTTCAAGACTGTTGGAAAATCATTCCTCATGAAGCTGGTTGAGAGAACGCCAAGAGTGTGCAAAAGTGTCTTATGGCTTAAATCTTTTTTTTTATACCCATTTCCTCCCCTTCATCTACACCGATTTGAGTGGATTTAACAAGTGACAACAATAACGGATCATAGATTTCCCCTGGTCAGTCTGTCAGTTTATATCTGGATGATATCAAACTGTAGTTTGTCTAGACAGACATGTATCACAATTTGTTTGTGGTGTGGGTGCTGTGGAAAAGTGATAGAGGCTCACACAGCAGTATCTGTCTAAAACATCACAGCTGTTCATTTAAAAGGGATGAGCATCTCTGCGGTGTGTGAATGTGTGTGCCTGCGCGTGAAGCTTTCCCAAACCAGCTTACATTACACAGCTGTCCCAGTGACAGCATCATCCTCACTGAGAACTTAAGGGCCAGGCCTCAAGCCTTTGCTGAAGGGAGCGAGAGACCCAGACTAAAGACAGTTTAAGGACAAAATGATGGATCTCCACCGAAAGTGCTTTCCTCTGGTATCTCTGAGTGAAGCTACCCCTCTCACCACAGCGATCCTCCAGACTTGCCTGGAAGTATGTGGCAACAGTTGCTGTTATCGACTTCTGATTTATGCCAATACCCCTTCCATGCCTGTTCTCCCATTGGGTTCCTCCCTACGCCACGTGTGAGTTTGAAACCGCCAGTGTGTTTCAGTGGAAAGTACACTTATCTGGACACCATCACTGAACAGCTTCCCAAATCACATCAACCTGGCAAGAGTGTCTTTGGGTCATGGAAGATGAATCTCTCCCCATAGACAAAGAGCATTGTCAAACACCTCCCAATAGACCCTATTTCTGGAATCTCTGTTTCTAGATATCTCTTGCAAAAGGTTTCAATTAATTTCCCACCCCATAGCATTGTGAAACTGAAATATGAGAGAAAAACAGTATAAAAAAAACTGACACAATTTACTGGAATCGCTGTTCCTAGATAGCTCTGGCACAAGGTTTCATTTCATGTTTAATGCTTTGATAATTGGGAGGTTACAGATTAATTAATTATTTCCAAGGCAGAAGTCCTGGAGCCTCCTGATTAATGGTGCAGKGAATCTGCGGTGAGAGAATTCTGCTAGGCTCCCATTCAGCATGAACAGTGTTCTCTGGCTATGGGTGATGGCCATGAGCAGACAGCTGCTCCGCCAGGCCACCCTGATATTTAGAGTCAGGGAAAGGACTTWGTAAACCCTTCTAAATTATTGAGCTATCAGCCAACTGTTACCTTTTTGCTGTGTAGACTTCTTTACATAGGGAAGAGTGGATTCAATGAATGAGGGAGTAATGTGAGACCTGTACATGGTCTCTGTTTATGAAAGGTCATGGACGAGCAGCAGTTTGTGTGATAATCTTCATAACCCATATACTTGTGTGTATAGGGTCGTGGAGCTTGCAGTTTGAGCGTGGCAGCACAGTGTGTGTGATCCGTAGCATGCTGTGGCTGGGCCTGACCTCGTTCCACGTACCCATGACCCCCCAGCACGGATACATCTACATGGGCGACGGACTGAAGAACTTGGACCTGCCCTTCATGCTTTAAAGAGCCAGTGAGATCCAGAGCTGGAGCCAACACCTACCACTTATCTAAACTGAGAATCATCATAAACCTCTCATCTGAGCAAGCAGTGTTCTATCCCCACCCAAAACAGTTCTATTTATGCAAGAGATGTTTCTTTACTGTTATTTAAAGTAAATAAACAAACTAAAATCATTAATTATTTGTGATTTACCTCCACATGCACTTAGTTCATTTCTGTCAATAGGCCCAGTAARTGCTTACTTCCACACTCATGCAAACACACATGGTGGAGGGAGAAAAAGCAGATCCGTTTTATTTGCACATCTGGGTTGTCTTGAAGTACAACATCCCACCTACATCAAAACAGTGCAATACTGACCCAATTGATCTTACAGCAAGGGCTCTATTCAATCTGTATTGCTGAAGCGTTACAGATTCCGCAATAGAAATKTAAAGGTAATGCCCGATTGAGCTGACATATGCAGCGGTTACCGTGAATGCAGTCTCTGGTAAAGCTGGAACATTGCCTTTAAAATGTCAATCACGCTGTAGAGCTGAACTGCCGCGATGCGGATTGAATAGAGCCCCTAAATGTGGAGTTTAATAGTTTTGTTTCAGGGCATCTTCAAAAAGGTCAAATTACAGAATGGGTTTCCAATGGGCGATGTCCACCAATAGATAAATAGGCTGGACAAATACAGATGCTCCCCCAGCTTTTCCAATGGCTAGTTCTCAAAGTCAATGGAGCTCCAAATGGGCCAGGAGTACTACAAGGAAGGACGTCCAATAGAACTGTTGTACCCCATCTCTGTCCCGCCCACACTGACTCCTGCTGCTGTGAGTTGACATGCCCCCAGGTCATCAATGTTTCAGGTAGAGGATTTTTTTGCCGTACTGTACGTTGTTTCTGAGAGCTGGGTGGCCGACTGAGATGCGGTTTTTACACCACTTCAGCCCCGTCCTATAGATGGGCTTCACTGAATCAATGGACCAGCGAGTCAGATATCTGTGATGCAACAACACAGGTGTGAGTTAGTCAGAGAGAGGATGCACAAGAGTTAGTTGAAAGGTAATGTAATGAGAGGTCTAACAAGAAACAATACAGGTGTGAGAGGGTAGATACTGATGGGGTCAAACACACTCGTTACCTGTTGAGCTGTGGCTTGGGCTTCTTTGGGATGTGACCCTCTGGTAGTGTTGGTTTGTGATCTGGGAGCAGACCTGGAGTAGAAAAGAGAGAGTACTTTTACCACTTTGAAGATAATACATTTCACAATAGTTGTGCATCCAGAGCAGACACACAGCATCGTACCTGCTCTGTGAGCCATCTGCACACAGATGGCGATCTTGCGGTGCTCCTGGGCACAGAGACCAGTGACTCTACGAGGCAGCATTCCTCCATCAGACCTGATGAACTGACTGAGCAACAGGACATCCTAACAAATACAAACACAGGGAATTACTGTACGTCTGCGCTGATAGAACAGGCACACATATTGACATAAAATGCATGAGACATGGCAGATGTGAGTGTGGACCAGCACTGTTCATCTCACTCTGTTATTCTGGCAGAACAGTCGAGAGGCAGTAAGTATGCAGTCAGGTATCACTGAAACACTTACTGTGTAGTTGTATTTGTTCTGCAGGTTCCATCGATAGATGGGGCACTGGGCTGTGGCGTTGGGTGGCTGTGTTCTGCTTGGGGTATCCTCAGTTGTTCCCTCAATCTGAGAAAATAATGCAATGCTGGTCAATTAATAAATAAGCACAGCACAAATACTTCCATCAATCTACTGTAAATGTCACATTTACTAGCCATCTAGATAAGTGTTCATACTTAACACAATGGTATAGAGCTTGTATTATACTTTATATCCTGAAGTGTGTGGATACTGTATTGACTAGTATTGACTCAAATGCAGTAATCCACAACATAGCTAAAGTAAGAGAACACATCGCCACTCAAACAGTGTACAATGATGAACCAACAGGTTAGCAAGCTTGTCACTTACTATTGTTGTTTTGCCTTCTTTCTTTTCCATGACTGTTAACACAAACAACATAGTCAATGTCAAAGTTAGTATAGCTACAATCCAGGACATGTCAGTCAAGCAGTGTTTCATAACAAACCGGTGTTGTGCCGAAAAGCTTCCCCCTGTCGTGCTTTTCCCTATTATGGCTTTTTCTACATAAAAAAAAAAAAATCTGTTTTAGTTAAGAATGTAGATACAGTAGTAATAATAAAATTATAATAATTCCAAAAATTTGTACTCTGGGCGAAAAATAAAGTTCAAATATGTAAGTCAACATGAGTGCAGAGGAAATGGGGCAAACTAGATCCCAACTATCTCGGCCATATACGATTCGAGGTCTCGAAGGGAAAAGCGCGGACTTGGAAGATGACAAGGGGGTAATCTTCCCTAAAATAAGCGTGGAACACCAGAGGCCTCAGAGGAGACTCGTCGGAACCCTCATAAAATAAAAATCAGCAGCCTCCAGAACCACCACACCGGCAAGTWAAAAAAAATGTTATTTTACCTTTATTTAACCAGGTAGGCTGGTTGAGAACAAGCTCTCATTTACAACTGCGACCTGGCCAAGATAAAGCAAAGCAGTGCGACACAAACATCACAGAGTTACACATGGAATAAACAAGCGTACAGTCAATAACGCAATAGAAAAAAAGAAAGTCTATATACAGTGTGTGCAAATGGCGTGAGGAGGTAAGGCAATAAATAGGCCATAGTAGCGAAGTAATTACAATTGAGCGGATTAACACTGTAGTGATAGATGAGCAGATGATGATGTGCAAGTAGTGATACTGGTGTGCAAAAGAGCAGAAAAGTAAATAAAAACAATATGGGGATAGTGGTAGATTGGGTGGACTATTTATGGGTGGAATATTTACAGATGGACTATGTACAGCTGCAGCGATCGGTTAGTGCTCAGATAGCTGATGTTTAAAGTTAGTGAGGGAAATGTAAGTCTCCAGCTTCAGCGATTTTTGCAATTGTTCCAGTCACTGGCAGCAGAGAACTGGAAGGAAGGCGCCAAAGGAGGTGCTGGGCTTTGGGGTTGACCAGTGAGATATACCTGCTGGAGCGCGTGCTACGGGTGGGTTTGTTATCGTGACCAGTGAGCTGAGGTAAGGCGGAGCTTTACCTAGCATAGACTTATAGATGACCTGGAGCCAGTGGGTCTGGCGACGAATATGTAGCGAGGGCCAGCCGACTAGAGCATACAGGTCGCAGTGGTGGGTGGTATAAGGGGTTTTGGTAACAAAATGGATGGCACTGTGATAGAACTGGATGCAGTCTGAGTAGAGTATTGGAAGCTATTTTGTAGATGACCGAATTCGAGGATCGGTAGGATAGTCAGTTTTACTTCGGTAAGTTTGCGGCGTGAGTGAAGGAGGCTTTGTTGCGAAATAGAAAGCCGATTCTAGATTTGATTTTGGATTTGAGAATGTTTGATATGAGTCTGGAAGGGGAGTTTACAGTCTAGCCAGACACCTAGGTATTTGTAGTTGTGCAGCCTCCACAACCACCACACCAGCGGCCTCCACACCAGCGGCCTCCACCACACCAGCAGCAGCTACTGATATAAACAAATGTATGTATGTAATCTTGTCAGGTTGATCATTTGTATTGCTCAGTACACCTTCAGGTACATTTCCAGGTGTTGCAGAGGCTTGGGGAGGAAAATATGTTTATGTGCTGTTGTCTAGAATCGGCCCATATAAACATTTTATCATGATCAACAGAACTGGTCCAAATATGGAGTTGGAAAGTGAGGTAAGACTGTGTTGCACATACAGTATATGTAAACACTGTATGTGTGTGATTAATCTGTGATTTATGAGGAAAACCTAAATTGTTGTTTTTCCAGTAACAGATTTACCTTCATAGTCTTTTTTTCTGTCACCATCAATGCCTACATGTTCCATCTGGTGCGGAATTTTAAAAAGGCAGTCAAACCGAGCAAGCTTTCTACAATGACACCTTTAAAATGACTGGCATTTGGGGAGCAAGAAATCAAAACTTAAGTTGGTTGGATTATTCTCAAAATATTATATGTTATATTGACAGATTTTGAACTCAAGCAACTATCCTTGCCGGTTTTAAATTTCAGATTGATCCAATGATGTACAAGTACATTATTGGCATCATCAATGAACACAACCACTGGACTGTGACGGTAAGAGCCGCTAAGGCAGTACTAAGAAATACATAATACAGAATATACATGTGAACACATACAGTGTGTAATATGTGTGCATGTAATTGTGTGTGTGTCTGTCTAAACTTGAAAGGTTATACTGCCATCCCAAAAGAGGGCTCTGTTCCTGGTTTTCAACTCATCGCCTATTGAAACACCTGTAGGATATCGATCTGTTTGCACTTCCTACGGCTTCCACTAGATGTCAACAGTCTGTAGAACCTTGTCTGATGCCTCTACTGTGAAGGGGTCCGAATGAGAGGGGAATTAGTCAGGTCCGCCATGACCTGACCATGCTTTCACCATGCGCGTTCACATGAGAGGGAGCTCTGTTCATCGCTCATCTGAAGTCAATGTAATTCTCCGGTTGGAACGTTATTCAAGATTTATGTAAAAACATTCTAAAGATTGATTCAAATCATCGTTTGACATGTTTCTACGGACTGTTGCGGAACTTTTGGACATTTCGTCAGCTTTTAGTGAACGCGCTTCCTGACGTTGGATTTGTTTACCAAACACGCTAACGAAAATAGCTATTTGGACATAAATGGACATAACCGAACCAAACTAACATTTCTTGTGGAACTGGGAGTCCTGGGAGTGCATTCCGACGAAGATCAGCAAAGGTAAGTGAAGATTTATAATGCTTTTTATGAGTTTTGTTGACTGCACAATTTGGCGGGTAAACTGTATGGCTTGCTTTTGTGCTGAACGCTGTTTTCAGATGATTGAATATTGTGTTTTGCCGTAAAGCTTTTTGAAATCTGACACAGCGGTTGCATTAAGAACAAGTGTATCTTTAATCCTATGTAAACATGTATCTTTTCATCAAAGTTTATGATGAGTATTTCTGTTATTTGACGTGCTCTTGCAATTTCTCCGATATTTTGGAGGCATTTCTGAACATGGCGCCAATGTAAACGGAGATTTTGGATATAAATATTTACTTTATCGAACAAAACATACATGTATTGTGTAACATGAAGTCCTATGAGTGTCATCTGATGAAGATCAAAGGTTAGTGATTCTTTTTGTCTCCTCTATTTATGCTTTTTGTGACTCCTCTCTTTGGCTGGAAAAATGGCTGTGTTTTTCTGTGGCTATGTACTGACCTATCATAATCGTTTGGTGTGCTTTCGTCGTAAAGCCTTTTTGAAATCTGACACGTTGGCTGGATTCACAACAAGTGTAGCTTTAATTTGGTGTATTGCATGTGTGATTTCATGAGAGTTAAAATTTTATAGTAATTTATTTGAATTTGGCGCTCTACATTTTCACTGGATGTCGCTAGCGTCCCACATATCCTAGAGAGGTTAAAGCTTGGTCGCAAATGAGTCTTCCAAATGGACAATGACCCCAAGCATACTTGCAAAGTTGTGGCAAAATGGCTTAAGGACAACAAAGTCAAGGTATTGGGAGTGGCCATCACAAAGCCCTGACCTCAATCCTATAGAAAATTTGTGGGCAGAACTAAAAAAGCGTGTGCGAGCGAGGCGGCCTACAAACCTGACTCAGTTACACCAGCTCTGTCAGGAGGAATGGGCCAAAATTCACCCAACCTATTGTGGGGAGCTTGTGGAAGGCTACCCAAAACGTTTGACCCAAGTTAAACTATTTAAAGACAATGCCAATCAAATACTAATTGAGTGTATGTAAACTTCTGACCCACTGGGAATGTGATGAAAGAAATAAAAGCTGAAATAAATCACTCTATTATTCTGACATTTCACATTCTTAAAATAAAGTGGTGATCCTAACTGACCTACGACAGGGAATTTTTACTAGGATTAAAATGTCAGGCATTGTGAAAAACTGAGTTTAAATGTATTTGGCTAAGGTATATGTAAACTTCTGACTTCAACTGTAAGTAATGCACAATTAACCTACTGAAAGTATACTGACTAAAGGCAAAACAGAACTGTCAAATTATATTATAGCTGTGTCGTTGTATACTTGCAAATTATAATCTTAAATGTAACAAWTTTGTTGGGGAAAACTGAAATGCCCATCACATTTTTCTGAATGTATTCTGAAGGAGGAGTCGATTGTCTTTTCAAATACGGACAAAGACGTTAATATCATGAGAGAAGAAATARCAGTCACTCTCCTCCAAAACACAGGTATTTCCATTTCTAATTTAATTGTAGATGAAAAAAAAAAACATTTATATGGATCTTTCAAGGCCATCTTTCATCCAACTTCTGAATAGATGGCCACTTAAACACATGTCTTTAAATAATTGTGTTACAAGAAACCTATACTATACCCTTGTTCCCTGTTCGCTCTGAAAAAATACATGTAAAGATGTATAGACTACTTGACATTATGTTTTGCTAGATGACCTGAGCCAACTGTGCCACTTCTGTGGGGAGATGGACAATAATGAGGCACATTTTTACGAGTACGAATTTGTATAAGCAGTAATATTTCGAGGTAGCATCATCCACTTTGTCTGATAATGAAATAATTGTAATTCAAGAAATGTATTTCATGTTTTAAATACACTGCTCAAAAAAATAAAGGGAACACTTAAACAACACAATGTAACTCCAAGTCAATCACACTTCTGTGAAATCAAACTGTCCACTTAGGAAGCAACACTGATTGACAATAAATTTCACATGCTGTTGTGCAAATGGAATAGACAAAAGGTGGAAATTATAGGCAATTAGCAAGACACCCCCAATAAAGGAGTGGTTCTGCAGGTGGTGACCACAGACCACTTCTCAGTTCCTATGCTTCCTGGCTGATGTTTTGGTCACTTTTGAATGCTGGCRGTGCTYTCACTCTAGTGGTAGCATGAGACGGAGTCTACAACCCACACAAGTGGCTCAGGTAGTGYAGYTCATCCAGGATGGCACATCAATGCGWGCTGTGGCAARAAGGTTTGCTGTGTCTGTCAGCGTAGTGTCCAGAGCATGGAGGCGCTACCAGGAGACAGGCCAGTACATCAGGAGACGTGGAGGAGGCCGTAGGAGGGCAACAACCCAGCAGCAGGACCGCTACCTCCGCCTTTGTGCAAGGAGGAGCACTGCCAGAGCCCTGCAAAATGACCTCCAGCAGGCCACAAATGTGCATGTGTCTGCTTTCAGAACAACTACTACTCAAATAAGACATTGTAGAGATGACGAATTTTGGCAAAGAGATTTATTTATAGACTAATACACTTGAAACAAATAGCCAAACCGAAAACTGCAGACAKTACAAGTGCCTCCCCGCGATCAAACCGACATAAAAAAAAAAATGAAACGCAGCCTAACATGAACAGAAATCTCAACTAGCAAGCATGTCACAGCGATGAAGAATTGAGTGCGTACGCGTTCAGCGAAGGGGGAGATTTTGGCAGGGGGGAGCATTTCGGCACAACACCGACAAGCTAGTTTAGATGATATACTGCTAGTTCATGCAACTGCAACATGGTCGTTCAAATGATCTAACTTATTATCAACTAACACAATTATGCCTTTAACCTTTGATGCCTTAAATAATCATTAGCGAAGGGCAAAGATAACTAAATGGGTGCGCTATTTTAGCTAGCTACAATTTCCAACGCTAGCAGAGTGAACTGTCATATGGCTACAACAGGATTCAACAAGAAACTCACTGTGTCGAATTCCTCTGCTTTGAATATTTCCAAAAACCGAGAGCATCTTGTTTTCCTCTGAAAGGCACTCATATTGCTGCTGCTGGCCACACATTTAAACCCAGAAAGAGAGGTCCATATGTACCCAAGCACACAGCGCGCTGCCATCTTGGAATGTTGACCTTTTTCTTCTTCTCTGCTATAATGGCGTTTGCAGAAATGCAACGTGCATGCCGCCACCTACTGTACGAGTAGTGAACAGGAAGGAAACAAAATGCGRAAAAACCCCGACGAAAGAGGATTGCGGTCAGAGTGCAGTATAACTGCACTATGCGGCAAATACTGCGTCGGAAAAAACACCGTTTTTTTATTGCAGTAATTTTGCAATGTAACTGGAATTAGAGTGCAGTATAACCACAGTTCAACTGCAGTACACTGCAGTTATTCTGCARTTACTGCATCCAAAATACCACAGTCRACTGCAGTTACTTCATTTTTACTGCACTTTCAAAACGGCAATCTTTTTTTGTAAGGGAATGGAAAATAGATCAATCAAAAACCTATCCCATTCCTTCAGTCACATTCCATTCAAGATAACATCCCACAGGCTCAAGGGCCTGGGAGGGGCAAACATCTTCTGACAGTATTCCCTGCAATGTTTCAGCTGKTACCCATCTAGCACATTTGGAAGTTGTGGGAACGTATGTTTTTGGTTTCACATTGGTTGTGGAAACGAAGCCATACTTTTCCTGACCGGTAACACTGAAAATGTTTTAAACATTCGGAGAACACAAGTGAAAATGTTGCCTGTTCTGGTAATGTTTATTTTTAGTTTGCAGGGATGTTCTTAAAACGTTTTACTCTGGTTCCTATCCTGGGAGGTTCCCAGAATGTAGTAAAAAAAATGACATTAAATAGAACCACATGGGAACTTGTGTGGAATGTTCTGTGGAAATACTGAAATTACCACAGACAAACATTGTTTCTTAACGTTCTTGGAACAATTTGAGAACATAACTTTAAATAGAACCATACGTTTTTATTTATTTTTATTTAACCTTTATTTAACTAGGCAAGTCAGTTAAGATTTTTTTTATTTTTACAATGACAGCCTACCAAAAGGCAAAAGGCTTCCTGTGGAACGGGGGCTGGGATAAAACTAAAATATAGGACAAAACACACATCACGACAAGAGAGACACCACAACACTACATAAAGAGAGACCTAAGACAACAACATAGCATGGCAGCAACACATGACAACACAACATGGTAGCAAAAACACATGACAACAACATGGTAGCAACACAACATCACAGCAGCACAACATGGTAGCAGCACAAAACATGGTACAAACATTATTTGGCACAGACAACAGCACAAAGGCAAGAAGGTATAGACAACAATTCATCACGTGAAGCAGCCACAACTGTCAGTAAGAGTGTCCATGGTTGAATCTTTGAATGAAGAGATGGAGATAGAACTGTCCAGTTTGAGCGAACTGAAAAGAGGAGCGACCCAGGGATGTGTGTGCTTTGGGGACCTTTAACAGAATGTGACTGGCAGAACGGGTGTTGTATGTGAAGGATGAGGGCTGCAGTAGGTATCTCAGATAAGGGGGAGTGAGACCTAAGAGGGTTTTATAAATAAGCATCAACCAGTGGGTCTTGCGACGGGTATACAGAGATGACCAGTTAACAGAGGAGTATTGAGTGCAGTGATGTGTCCTATAAGGAGCATTTGTGGAAAATCTGATGGCCAAATGGTAAAGAGCATCTAGCTGCTCGAGAGCACCCTTACCTGCCGATCTATAAATTACATCTCCGTAGTCTAGCATGGTTAGGATGGTCATCTGAATCAGGGTTAGTTTGGCAGCTGGGGTGAAAGACGAGCGATTACAATAGAGGAAACCATGTCTAGATTTAACCTTAGCCTGCAATTTTGATATGTGCTTAGAGAAGGACAGTGTACCATCTAGCCATAGTCCCAAGTACTTGYATGAGGTGACTACCTAAAGCTCTAAACCCTCAGAGGTAGTAATCACACTGGCGGGAAAAGGGGCATTCTTCTTACCAAACSACATGACCTTTGTTTTAGAGGTTTTCAGAGCAAGGTTAAGGGCAGAGACACGAAGAAAGCTTTGTTGTAGAGCGTTTAACACAAAATCTGGGGAGAGGCCAGAGACACCAATAATCCTTAGCCGGCACACAAGAATGGTATGGTCTACCATATCAAAAGTTTTGGCCAAATAAAAATAGCAGCACAACATTGCTCAGAATCAAGGGCAATGGTGACATCATTTAGGACCTTTAAGGTTGCAGTGACACATCCATAACCTGAGCGGAAACCAGATTGCATACCAGAGAGAATACTATAGACATCAATAAAACCAGTTAGTTGATTATTGACAGGTTTTTCCAACACTTTTGATAAACATGGCAAAATAGAAATAGGCCTAGAAAAGTTAGGATCAGCCTGATCTCCCCCTTGAAATAAAGGCTGCCTTCCAAGCAATGGGAACCTCTCCGGAGAGGAAAGACAGGTTAAAAAGGTCAGATAGGCTTGGCGATGATAGGTGCTGCAACCTTAAAGAAGAAAGGATCTAAACCATCTGACTCAGATGATCTTTTGGGGTGAAGTTTAAGGAGCTCCTTTAACACCTCGGACTCAGTGACTGCCTGCAGGAAGAAACTTTGTAGCTGGTCAGGGGAAAAAGATGGAGGAGCATCAGGGATAGTCGCATTAGAAGGGGTGGGAGATGAGGAAATGTTGGACGAGTGGCTGAGTCAAATAGSCCTCCTGACTTAATGGTGGTGATTAAAAAGTGAACCTGTAAGAAACGTTATGCTGACGTACTGAAATTCCCACAGAATAACATTGATTTCTTAGCATTCTCTGAACTATCTGAAAACATTCCCAAAGCCAAACCAGTTGTTGAACATTCCTAGAACATTACCAAAATTGAAAGTAATGAAATACCAAGAAAATATATATTTATCTAGTTCATTAAATGTGCTCAGAATAATCCAAAGCCAAGCGACCATCCTGCACCATTCGCAGAAAGTTGTGGGAAGGTAGTATGAAAAATACAGTAACCATAGAACAACCATGCTCTCACCAAGCTCTAAGAAAATTTGGTTCGCAGAACATTATGTGCTAGCTAGTTAGTTCCTGATGACCCCAAAACCTTTCAGCCAATGACACAATTACGTAAAACATTTTTGACTTCGTTTGTTTGGGCAGTACAATTAATCACATGAGCAATAAACGCCACAAAATCCACCTTCTTCACAATCAATGTATCAGTTTCCCTCAACTGCTGAATACCCGCTTGAATCTCCACAGGCTGCAGTGTATCCACTGTCATAGCTTCCTCAGCTCCACTTTCTCCAACTATTTCCTGCACATCCATGTAGAAGACMTACTGGACAGCCTGAACCTTAACCCATTCATTTATGGTAATGCTAAACATATACCGTCTATTCACAAATGTGTCTGCCGAACAGGGAAAATGCATTTACTCTCCGACGCTGCCCTGAAGTTCTGTCTAAACATCAATATGCCTCTCTTGCGATGCAGTTTTGGAAACATTTGGAACTTTCATATCGACAAGAAATAATTTTCAAAAAACTAAAAAGTTAAATTACTACACACCATTATAGGGTTAGGGTTCCTACACAGCCATATGTCCATGTTACAGCGCTTGTATACAGAGAGAGGTGACCACTTTATCTAATTAGCTATCTCTAGCATTTCCAAACACCTGTGTGTAACGAAAGAAGGATGCCAGTGTCACGGTCATCTTGACGTGAATGAGTGGACCAAGGCGCAGCGTGATATGAATACATCTTCTTTTTATTAGACGAAGACGTAACACGAAACACTTATACAAAACAACAAACGACCGTGAAGCTACAAACGCAAGTGCACACACAAACTACTTACGTTCAACATAGACAATTACCCACAAATGCATGATGCCTATGGCTGCCTTAAATATGGCTCCCAATCAGAGACAAATTAATGACATCTGTCTCTGATTGAGAACCATTCAGGCAACCATAGACACAGCTAGACACCTACACTCAAACACAAACCCATCTACTCTACTTAACCCCCTAAACCATACAACCACCCTAGACAATACAAAAACACATACATTTCCCATGTCACACCCTGACCTAACTAAAATAATAAAGAAAACAAAGAATACTAAGGCCAGGGCGTGACAGCCAGAAATGTGTGGTAACTAAAAAATATTGTTGGCTGCAATTAAAACTGGTTAAAACAGTATACTAAGTGTATATTTTAAATTTGTTAAATTATTTTGATGAGATATGAAAGGTAAGGGCTTTTTGTTTCTTCAACCGTATCACAATTGAGAATTGATTCATGTTTAGGTGGAATATTTGGCTGTTTTGGCTGCCAGTCAGTTTACTTTTGAGCATAGCATATAAGAGTTGTGTAATCAATCTTGTCTGTACGTGAGTAAAATAACTTAATCATAATCTTTATGAAGACACATTTATTGCTAACTGGACGTTGCTTCACTTTACAAGCCACATGAGAGAGAGATGCTTTCCTAATGAACCCTTACATTCCCACAGGCCCTCATTAGCATATGGCCAAACAGGATGAAATATGCAAATAACACCACATCCCCTCTTTTAAGAGAACAAATGGTAGACTGCCTTTGTCTCAACAGACCTCAAGGGATTATTCTGCCCTTATGTCGGTAGGTCTGTTCCTGCCTAGTTCTTCTGGAACATTTCAACATAGTCATGAACATAAAATATTTTCTGTAAACTTTAACAAAAAATCCATCTCTCATTTCTTTTAACACAAATCTACCCCGCAGGTAAGTTCGAACTGTAACAAAGTTGTCAAGTGACTGCTGTTGTTTTGTGTATTTATATTTTTGGAGCTCAGTCTTTTGTTCTTGTTTGCTCTGACCCATAAGTCCAGTCTTTGAGGTTTAACTATTGCTCGCCCGGACCTTGTTCTGGGTGTAGCAGGTACATCCAAGATTACCTTGGGTGCTGGTTGTTCTGGCAATGAGGTGTGTCGGAGTGGTGAAGACACGTGAATCTTCTCCTGCCTAGCGTTGTTGTTCTCAGGTCCATCCATAGGGATGAGGTGCTACATGTTCCCTCAGCACTGTTCCTCTGACTTTTGAGTCAGTCACCCACACCTGTTTTCCAGGTGGAAGTCTGCTGATGTCACTGACTCTGTGACGCTTGTTGAAGCATTTGTAACGCTTCTCATGGGCTGAAGGAGTGGACCAAAGCGCAGCGTGGTACGTGTTCATGATATTTATTAAATTGAACACTGAAACAAAATTAACCAAGAGAAAAACGAACAGTTCCGTAAGGTCACTACAACTATACAGAAAACAACTACCCACAAAACACAGGTGGGAAAAGGCTACCTAAGTAAGGTTCTCAATCAGAGACAATGATAGACAGCTGCCTCTGATTGAGAACCACACCCGGGCAAACACATAGAAATAGAAAACATAGAACAAAAACATAGAATGCCCACCCCAACTCCTGACCAACCAAAATAGAGACATAAAAAGGATCTTTAAGGTCAGGGCGTGACGGCATTGCTGATCCGCACTCCTTCTCTCCTTTTCCTTTGAGCTGATCGCAGCTGTATTTGGGAATGATGGGTCTAGCAGCGATGGGAGTGTTGGCACTGTGGTACGAAGCTGTCGTCCCATCAGCAGTTGTGCCAGGCTGAAGCCATTCTAGAGGGGAGTTGACCGATAGGCCAGCAAAGCAAGGTAAGAGTCAGCTACTTTCTTGAAGAGGATCTTCACTGTCTGAACGTGGCGTTCCGCCTCTCTGTTGCTTTGCGGGAACTTTGGACTGCTGGTGACATTGCAAAATCCATACTCTGCAGCGAAGTCAGGAAGAGGTCTGTAAGGGCAAAATTAGTATGAGCATTAATTTAAGGTTTATATAAATGATAGATGTGTACAATCCCTTTACTCTGGTTGTGTAAGTTGTTGGATTCGCATAAACTCTGTACTCTGAAACTTACATAGCCGGAACGAGGTGTCTCTGTCCCGAACAAGGTGTCTGAATCTCTGTTCTAAGAACAAACAGTTCTCAGTACTCGCATGAGACAGTTGTGGTGGATTATGGAAATGTAACAAGGTTGGGCTATATAAGGCAAGCCCCAGCTCATAACCATTGGGCTCTCAACGAGTCACCTACGGGTGGGTTGTTGACCAGCTCCATTATTGCAATAAATAATCGATATCAAATAAAGATTGATTGTTTGAAGAAATGACAAAGTCTCTCTCACTTGATTAGATATTCCATGACAGGTCTTCCAGAGAACTGAGGCCCATTGTCTGTAACCAGGACCTCAGGTACCCCATGGCGGGCAAAGATGAACTTCAGATGAACTACAACGTCCGCAGACTTTGTTAGTAACAGGTTTGCCTTTTTCCATATATCTTGAGAAGTTGTCCACCACTAGCAGGTAGGGCCTTTCTTTTCCAGGTCCTCTCAGGAAGTTGTGATGGTATGACTGGTTCTGTGTGGTTTGTGCACTCTTCAATGCATGTCCTGCAGTTAAGCACAAGTTCATTCAGTTTCTGGCTAAGTCCAGGCCAGCACACAGCCTGTTGTGCGCGTTCTCTGCACTTGACCACAACTTTATGACCCTTGTGCAGCTTAGTGAGGATATCATTTCATAAGGCTGATGGAATGACAAGCATTGTTCCTTTCAACAGAAGACCGTTGTGCACTGTGAGAAAATCGCGTTCTGGCCAGTACAGTTTCAGTGGTCCTTCACATCCTGAACTCAGACCATCCTTCCTGACACATTGTTATGACTTTTGAGCACACACTGTCAGCTTTGAGTTGCTCTCTCAGATTGCCCATGTAGGAAACAATCACTGGAAGCTGTTCCATGATGGCTCCTTTTCTGCAGCAGTAGCTTTGGCTTTGACTGGCGCATGTGACAACGTGTTTGTCGTCCACAGACTCTTTTCAGGGACATGAGCAATCGTGTAGGAGTATCTCATGAGTCTCATCCTGAAGCGTTGGATACGTGGGGGAAGGTTGTCCAAGGATTGGTTCCCCAGAGGCTCAGGAGCGGGTTGTGACCAGTTTCCAGCTGAAAGTGTTGACCAATGAGAAAGTCTCTGAATCTTTCACATGCCCATGTCAGCCCCAGAGCTTATTATTCCATTTGAGCTTATCTCTGCTTGGTTGGTGTGAGAGACCGGGAAGCGTAGGCAACGGGTTTCAATTCTTTACTTCTTCTGCAGCAGCAGTCCTCCGAGTCGGTAGGAAGACACATCGGCTGACACCTTGATCTCTTTGTTTGGGTCGTACGTATAGCATGGGTGTGGATGTCAGATCCTCCTTCAGCTCTTTGAAGGCTCTAACTTTTTTTTATTTGAGATTAGGTCTCTGAGAGGTTTGTCCTTTTCTGATAATTGAGGGATGAACTTTCCCAGTTGGTTCACCAGTCATAGAAAACTCTGCAGCTCACTGACATTGGATGGCTCTGCCATCTCCTTGACAGCCTCTGTCTTTGTCGGGTCAAGCTGTACTCCCTTGTCCAAGATAATGTCGCCCAGGAACTTCACTTCCTCCTTTGACCAGTCACATTTATCCATGTTCAGAGTTAAGCCAGCTTTTTCCATCTTCTGCAATGCGGCATGAAGTCTTGCATCATGCTCCTCCTGTGTTTGGCCCCAGACCAACACATCACCCATGTGACAGACCACACCTTCCAAGACTTCAGTGACCTCTGTCACCATTCTGTTCTGGAAGTGTTCAGGTGATGAAAACATGCCAAAAAGAAGAACGGTTGAAGTAGTAACGTCCAAAAGCTGTGATGAAGGTTGTTAGCTTAACCGACTCCTTGGCTAGCGGGATCTGCCAGAAGCCCATGTTCGTATCTCTACACACTCACTCATTGWGACTGGTGTAATAGACACATATCCACACMWCCCCGTTCTTCTTTGGGACAACCACCATGCCGGCGCAMCAGTCCGTGGGCTCCTCCACTCTGGTGACAACCTTGAACCCTTGCATGCGCTCTAGCTCTTTATTGACTTTGGCAGCAATGTCAGAGGAATCCGTCGTGGAGTGTGGAGTGAGTAGGGCTCTACGCTTGTCACGTTTCTGACCTGTTTTTCCTTTTTCTTGTATTTATTTGGTTGGTCAGGGCGTGAGTTGGGGTGGGCTATCTATGTGTGATTTTCTATGTTGGGGTTTTGTGTTCGGCCTGGTATGATTCTCAATCAGAGGCAGCTGTCAATCGTTGTCCCTGATTGAGATTCATACTAAGGCAGCCAGGGTTTCACGTGTGTTTTGTGGGTGTTTGTATCTCGTGTCAGTGTTCGTGCCACACGGGACTGTTTTCGGTTTGGTCACGTTTGTTGTTTTTGTATTTGTAAGTGTTCAGTTTACGTTCATTAAATAATGACCACTTTCCACTCTGCGTGTTGGTCCGATCCATGCTCCTCCTCGTCTGAGGAGGAGAACGACTATGACGACCGTTACAGAAACACCCACCAAAAAAGGATCAAGCAGCGTGGGAACAGACAGCAGCAGAGACCGAGGACACAGGACTCGTGGACTTGGGAGGAGATCCTGGACGGCAAAGGACCCTGGGCTCAACCAGGGGAATATCGCCGTCCCAAGACGGAGTTGGAGGCAGCGAAGGCAGAGAGGCACTGGTATGAGGAGGCAGCGCGGTGACGCGGTTGGGAGCCCGAGAGTCAGACCCAAAGATTTCTTGGGGGGGGGGGCACACGCGGAGTGTGGCAAAGCCGGGTAGGATACCTGAGCCAACTCCCCGTGCTCACCGTGGAGTGAGAGGGCGTCGTACTGGTCAGACACCGTGTTATGCGGTGAAGCGCACGGTGTCCCCAGTACGCGTGCTTAGTCCAGTGCGGGCTATTCCACCTTGCCGCACTGGCCGGGCTAGGTTGGGCATCGAGCCGGGTGTCATGAAGCCGACCCAACGCATCTGGCCTCCAGTGCGTCTCCTCGGGCCGGCGTACATGGCACCAGCCTTACAAGGGGTGTCCCCGGTTCGCCAGCATAGCCCAGTGCGGGTTTTTCCACCTCGCCGCACTGGCACACCCCAACTCACGCCCTGACCAACTAAATAAATACAAGAAAAAGGAAAAACAGGTCAGGAACGTGACATAACCCCCCCCTTAAGGTGGGAACTCGGGCACACCAGC